>NC_067399.1:57643568-57992943 GCF_016432865.1 Antechinus flavipes | reverse complement strand
TTTTCCTCAGTTTCCTCATCTGTAAAATTAACTACAGCCAACTGTTGCAGTCTTTGCCATGAAAACTCAAATGGGGTCTCGAAGAGTCAGACATGAGTGAAAACAACTGAACACACACACACGTACAAACAAGATTTAGACAGGATAAATGAAGGATAATCAATAGAGAGAGGGTACTAAGATTAAGAAAGATTGGGAAGTTGCTATTATTCAGTCACTCCTGACTCTCCATGACCCCATTTGGTATTTTCTTGGCAGAGATAATGGAGTGGTTGGCCATTTCCTTCTCTCAATCATTTTGTAGATGAAGAAACTGAGACAAGCAGAGTTAAGTGACTTGTGTAGGAGCACACACCTAATGAGTGTCTGAAGCTGCATTTGAACTCAGGAGATGAGTCTTCCCCACACCACTATCCATTATGGCACCACCTAGCTGCTTCTTATAGAAGCTGGACCCTGAGGGAAGACTGGACCTGAGGGGAGGAGAGAGATCATTCCAAGAGTGGGAAACAGTAAGAAGGGCCAAAATCTGGAGACGGAGTATCATGGATTCCAAAAGTATGTGATGGGCTATAAAGCATAAGAAAGCTGGAAAGGTAGGAAAGGGGTCAGGATTTGAAAGACTTTGAATACTAAAGAGCATTTCATATTTTAGACTGAAAACAATAAGTTGATACTGGAACTTACTGAATAGTTGGTGATTTGGCCAGACTTGTAATTTAGGGAGATCAATCTGGCCACCAGGTAGAGAATGGACTGGTGTGAGGAGGGATTTGAGGCAGGGAGACCCACCCACCCGATAGTCCAGGGGATAAGAGTCTGAACCCGAGGTCCGGCAGTGTCAGGGGAGAGGAGGGAGTCTATGGAGAATGTTACAAAGAGTCTCAGCACCTGACTGGAGATGCAGGGAGAGAGAAAACGAGGGGTAAAGGATGAAGTCTAGGCTGCAAGCCTGGGTGACTGGAGGACGGCAGGATCCTCAACAGTAGTGATAGAGAAATTAGGAATCGGGGAGAATTGGGGGGCAGATGAGCTACATTTCAGACATGTTGAATTTAAGATGCCTAGGGGATATCTAGTTTAAGATTGTTGAAAATGGGAGAAGTAGGTCAGAAGAGAAGTTAGGCTGAACAGGGAGATCTAAAAGTCATCTGCAAAGAGACAATAATCAATCCATGAGAACTGATGGGATGATCAAGTGAAACAGTATCTAGGGAGAAGAGGAAAGGACCCAGGCGGAGTCTTGGGAGCACCTAGAGAGCAGAAAATAGGAGATAGAGAAGGAATGGTCAGACAGGTAGGAGGAGAGCCAGGGGAGAGCAGTACTCGGGAAAGCCTGTGGCAATCTTCCCAGGTAGCAAGAAGGACCAACTCCCACAAAGCAAATCCACTTAGACTGCAAGCTACATTTATAAAGCTACATGGAATATTTGACTTGGCCCAGGTCATAGAACAAAGGGACACATTGTAGCAGTTTTAAACAATACTCTATGACTGGTAGATCGAAGGAGTTCTTTTTCTTTTCTTTTCTTTCTTTTTTTCTTTCTTTTTCTTTCTTCATTCCTTTCTTCCTTCCCCTTTCCCTCCTTCTCTACCTTCCTTCCTTCCTTCCCTACCTTCCTTCCTTCCTTCCTTTTCTTCTCCTTTCCTTCCTCCTTCCTTCCTTTTCTTCCCTCCTTCCTTCCCTCCCTCCCTTTCTCCCTCCCTCCCTCCTTTCTTCCTCCTTCCTTCCTCCTTCCTTCCTTTTCTTCCTCCTTCCTTCCTCCTTCCTTCCTCCTTCCTTCCTCCTTCCTTCCTTTCTTTCTTTCTTTCTTTCTTTCTTTCTTTCTTTCTTTCTTTCTTTCTTTCTTTCTTCTTTCTTTCTTTTTTTCTTTTTCTTTCTGTCTTTCTTTTTCTCTTTCTCTTAACCTTTTGGCAATCCCTTCTTTTAAATATAAATGTTTTGAATTTCATCATCTCTCCCTCTATTCAGTTTCTTCCCCACCTATTGAAAAAACAAGTAATATGATAGCCATTATACATGTGAAATCACACATGCATATCCATATTAGCCTTGTTGCAAAAAATAGCAATAAAAATAAAGTGTGTGGGGGGGTATATACTTTAGTCTACATGCAGTTCATCTGTTTTCTCTCTGATGTAAGATCATGTTTTTCATCATGAGTCCTTCGGAATTATGGAGACTCCTTTTTCCAATCTGTAAGATGGAGATGATATACTTGTCCTGTTTATCTCATAGGTTCATTGTAAAGAGTAGAGAAGAGAGTGAACGAACAAAAAAGCATTTATGTAGTGCTGTGTGTCAAGCACTCTGTGCTGAATCCTGGGGGCACAAATGCAAAGCAAGAAAGACTCTATCTCTCAAGGATCTTACATTCTAATTGGCAGAGACAATATATGTATAGAAGGATTGGTCAAGCAGATAAATTTTGATTGGGAAGATTACAGACAGAGTGAATGGAGACGAAAAGGAGTCCATGGACTGATGTACCCTTTCCAGGAACAAGACCAATAATGATTTGCTTATGTCTCTGGAATTAGAAATGGCTTCAAGACAGAGAGAAAGATCACTGCGAAGAAGAAGTCTGGGGAGTGAAATGAAGTATAGCAAAGGGCTACTCTTGGTTCTAATGGATGATGGAGAAAGCTGCCACTCAGGACAGTGATAGCCCTGGGACAGGAGTTCTGGGTAGGAAAGAGTCAATCCCTCCAGGTGAGAAGTCTGAGTGCCTAAGAAATTGTTATATAAAAGTAATCTATTCATATTAGGTAAAAATGAGAGAGCTATTATTGCTTAAAACTTCAGGTGGTCTATCCCAGCTTTGGTATATTTTCAAGGTCATACTATATATCATTATAGAGCATCATAAATGTTTCATTTCTATTGCATTATGCCCACTGTTGCAGGAGACTGGGCTCCTTTAGGAAGACAGAAAGTAGTATCTACTTTCTCTGGTTGCTTTTACTAGGCAGATTTCATCTTTCAGCATTTACAGAAATGAATAGGACTATCTGATGCTGGCTTCCCCAGCCCTCCATATTCTTAATCTCCTGAAATAATGGAAGAGGGCTCCTGGGAAGCCACTAGGATTATATTAGGATTTCAGTGTGGATCTTATAGGTCAGACAATTAACAAATATTTATTAACTGCCTACTAAGAATGAGTGCCATTTCTCTAACACTTTAAAGTTTATAAAACTTCCCTCATTCCCCAAAAAAAGTCTTGTAAGGGAAGTAATTGAAGAGTCATTCTTCCCATTTGATGGATGAAGAAACTGAGCTTCACAGAGAGATTAAGCATTCTCTATTTCTTTCTGAGTTCAACTCAATCATCACCTATGTCAGAAATTCTTAACCTGTAGACTTATAAATAAATATTTTGATAACTGTATTTCAATAAAATGGATTTTCTTTATAATTCTATTTATTTTAATTTTTTTTTGCATTTAAACACATTATTTTGAGGAGTCCATAAGCTTTGCCAACCTGCTGAAGTTATACATGATACAAAGATACATAGGTATCTCAATGTGATTCAAAGGAAGTGAGAATAAACTTCTCATGTCTTTTTCCTACCCGTTTCTCCAAGGAAAACCCAAATTTCTACCAGGAGGGGAAGCAAGAACTTGGAGTCAGAAGCTGGCCACCCCACTCTCCTCAGAGAAAGTAGGGGGCCATGCTACAATTATATCTATCTATATAATCTCTCTTTCTATCTCTCTGTCTCTGTCTCTCTGTCTCTCTCTCTCTCTCTCTCTCTGTTTCTCTCTCTCTCTCTGTCTCTCTCTCTGTGTGTCTCTGTCTCTATCTCTCTCTGTCTCTGTTTCTCTCTCTCTCTCTCTCTGTCTCTGTTTCTCTCTCTCTGTCTCTCTCTGTCTATCTGTCTCACACACACACACACACACACACTTTGCTCAACTCAGTGCATGATAAGCCCTCAAAAAGAGATGTGCACACAAAATGACCCCCATCCCATTACTCATTCATTTTCTCTTTTCACTTCAGATTCACGTAATCCTTGGAACCCAGACTGGAAAGTATCTCTAGGGATCTTCTAACCTAACTCTCTCATTTTATAGAAAAGGAAATTCAGACTCAGGGAAATAATCTCCAAGGCAGATCTTCTCCCTTTAAATCCAAGAATCTTTTCACCACATCTAGCCCATTCTTTGCTTCCCTCCCCCTCTCCCTGTACACTTAGATAACATCAGGCAGTACGCAGAATGAACACAGAATGGGGAGCCCCTATTAAAGACCTCTGCTCAGAATGTGAATCGACCTCAGATTTCCTACAAAGGACCAACAGAGCAAAATTTATAGCTGTCTTTTGGTCGTGAGGCTCTGGGGAAAGTACACACAATAAACTTCACGGAGCTAAGTCTCAGTAATTTATGGACCTGGTGCAGCCTAATGGCAAGCTTGAATCTCCGCTCAAGCTGGAGTTCATAAAAGCCATTTGTGAAGAAATTTTCAATGAATCCAATAGTAGACAAGCCCTGGGAAGGAAGGTGGTTTCCAGAAAATGCTTAGGAAGTGAATCAGAGAAATACCCAAAGATTTACATTATTGAGGCAAGAGAAGATAAGAGCCGGAGCCAAACAAAGCCTGGATTGATCTGCCAAGAGTTGCGGGAGTCTAGTTTGCAAAAAGGATGGGAATCGGGGGTTCTATTCTGGTGGTCGGCAAATGGTGATCTCCTGAATCAGCACACAGAGGTATAGTGCTGAGAGGAATACTGTGGAAGAAGCAAATTCAGTTTGAAAGACATCCATTTTTAAAAGGCCACTATATTCAGGCACAGAGAATGAGGGTGAGACTCCTCCTAGTTAGGAGACTCCTGAGAGTCAGATGTACTCAAATCCCAGCTCTGCTAATTAGCTAGAGCAAGTCACTCCCCTGATACTGGCAGATAGGTGGATAGGTAGATGGATGGATGGATGGGAGGGGAGAAAGAGAGAGAGGGAGAGAGAGAGAAAGAGAGGGGGGGGCAGACAGAGACAGAGATAGACAGACAAGGACAGAAAGATTGAGAGATAGACAGATGGATAGATAATAGAGAAAGGAAAAAAATCAAGAAAAAGAAGAAACAAAAGAATGGAGAAAGGAAGGAAGAAAAACAGAGAAAAAGAAAGAGGGAAAGAGTGTATGATAGAAGAATGGAAAGAGAAAAAAAGAAAGAGTGGACAGAAAGAAGAGAGGAGAGAAACATACAGAGACAGAGACAAGAAACACAGAGACACAGAGAGAACGACAGAGAGAGAGAGAGAGAGAGAGATTGGGATTCACAGAGAAAGAGAGAGAGAAAGAGAGAGAGAGAGAGAGAGAGAAACAGAGACAGAGACAGAAACAGAGAGACAGAGATAGACTATGTACCTTCTATAAAATGAGAATTACACCCCATGATGTCTAAGGTCCCTTGCAGCTCTAAATGCTCCGATAAAGCCAACCATCAGGACTTGTCTATTTATGGAAAGTATTTTCTTAAAGCAGAAACTTGGTGTTACCAGAGACATGGTACCAAATCAGCCCCCAGCATGACAGATGAGGAAACTGAGGCAAACAGGGTAAGTGATTTGTCCAGGGTCACACAGCTAGCAAGGCTGGATTTGAATTCATGAAGATGAGTCTTCCTAATTCCAAGTCCCAGGAATGGGAAACACCTCATTCAAAGTCACACAGCTGGTAAAACTTCACTCTAAGTACCTTTCCAATCTTATTTTACATCTCTCCCTTTCACTAACTCTATGACCCAGTCAGAGTGACCATCTTGACCTTCCTCGGATGTGATCCATTTCCCTTCTTGTGTCATTACCCAGGCTGTCCTCCATGACTGGAATGCATTCCCTTTCACCTGATTTTCTTCCACAACTCAGTTCAAGGAACATAGAATACATTGTCAGCTTCCCCTCACCCCCATCATATTGAGCAGCTTTAACTATTTTTTCCATTTCTTCCTCTTTTTTCTTTAAAAAGCCTTTGTTGCATGCCATGGTATGGCTCTCTAACAATGAGGAGAGGGAAATTTATGTAGTGTAAAAACAAAAGATATTAATAAAATTTATTTTTCAAACACCTCAGCTGGAATATCAATTCCTATATGTTCTCCTCCCCCCTCCCTTTTTTTGCTTCCCGCAGCTGCTAGCTCTTGCTTTAAAAAATTACATTTTATGTATTTACAAGTTTCCTCCCCAAATAGAATAAAGTCTCCTTGAGGTTAGAGATTGTTTCCTTTTTGTTTTTGTAAAACCAGGTACTAGCATAGGTCCTGGAAATCAGTAATAAATACATAAAAAACATTTACTAAATGCTTGTTGATTGATTGAAGTCATAGAGCTCAGTTTTATTAGAACCTGGGACCAAACCCTGAAATCCAATTATCTTCTTAATCTTCCTTTAGAGCAACCAGGAATTGGAGGAGAGAGAGCAGCAGTTACTGGCTCTCAAGTTGAGGTGCTAATCATTGCTCTACATTAGATGCTGAACACAACATGGCTAACCCTAGCTTGAGGGAATCATCAAGGCTTCATAGATGACTCTCTTAATAACAGATTTGCTCCAGTTTCCCTTTCTGAAGTCAAAGAATATGAAAAGAAAACTCCTGAAAAGTCCAAGGGTGTCTGAAAGTTTTAGGAACCACTTGAACTTTCATATGTAATCAATCTTTTTTTCTTGCTTTCCTTATGTGTAGAAATGCTGATATTAGAAGATAATTTTCCAGTTCAAAATATTTTTTAAAAAAGAAAAAAACAAATTTAAGAACCCAAAGGTATAAATACTCAGCATCAGTGCACTCCAAAGACTTGTTCTTATTAATATTGTTGGGTTTTGCCCCATTTGGGGGACTGTATCAATAATCCAGGGCAGAGGTGATGAGTATTTACTGTGCTTGTTTATCTTTTCATGGTTTCTCATTGCATTGATCAGACCTGAAAGTCTTTCAAAGTCGTTTTTCTCCATAATATTGTTGTATAAATCACTGTATAAATGGTTTGTCTAATTTGATTCACTCTGCTCTGCATCAGTTCATAGAAGTGTCCCAACTTTTATTCCATTTCATTCTAATACCACAACTATCCATTCCCCAGGAAAAGGACTCTTTTCCCTTTTGTTTTTCTTTATAACACTACTTCGAGACATAGTGGGACAAGTAACATTGAGATGAAATGGAGAGAAGTCATGGCTTTTTATGGCTTTTTACCTAAGTTCTCCTATAGGTACAGATTCCATCAGGGTTCCTGCACGATGGTGATATGAATGTTCTGTATTTTTAGAAGCAGCTAGTGGCACAGTGGATAGAGTGCTAACCCTGTTTCAGAACTACCTGAATTCAAATTTAGCCTCAGACACTTATTGACACATCATTTAACTCATTTGCCTCAGTTTCCCCACCTGTAAAAAATAATTAATAGCATCTACCTCTCCCTGGGTTGTTATGGGTTTCAAATGACATAATATTTGTGAAATATTTAGCACACAATGCTTAGCATATAAGAAGTGCTTAATAAATGCTTGTTTTCTTCCTTTACTTTTTTCATTGAGTAAGCCATAGAATTGAGACTAATGCTTTAGCCTTCTATTCCTATTAGTCTATTATTTTAATAAAGAAATAATAAGGATAGCTCCTTAAAGGGACTAGGGTCAAATTGGCAATGAGTATTAGAAAAGAACTCAAAACCCACTTGTGTGTCCAGGTGAAAGCAGATTATGTTGTAGAGCAGAGGTCCTTAAATTTTTTTGTGTCATGGATCCCTTTGACAGTCTGGACACTGATGACTTCTATCTAATGACATCTTCTAAATGCACATTTTAAATGCTCTCTCTCTTCTTTCTTCTTTCTTTCCCTCTCTTCCTCCCTCTCTATCTTCTCTTACTTCTTTTTAACTCTTTCTTCCTTTTTTCTTTATTTCCATCTCTTCCTTCCTTCCTTATTTCCCTTTAACTTCTTTTCTCCCTTTCTAGCAAATATTTTAATATTTAAGATTAATAAGGAAATCAATTAGATTAAAATACAGAGATCAAAAAAAAAATCTTTAAATGTTCATCCATTAGAAGATGAACTCCTTAATGACAAAGACTTTTATTTTTGTCTTTCTTTGTATTCCCACTGCTCCTACTTTGTGCCATAATAGGAGCTTAATAATAACTTCCTGATTTGACGGGAATATTTTTTATTTGTATGACTTTGGATACATCACTTGAATTCTTTATTTCCTCATCTTCCAAATGAGAGATCATATAATAGAGTAGAAAACCTAGTCTTACTCCATCCTTTTACAAACTCTCTCAGGTCTTTCTCTAGTTTAAAATCCAGTAATCTGGCATTTAAGGTCTTCTAACTACCTTTCCTACCCTTCACTCACTCTACTTTCCAATCATTCTCAGAAGCCAAGCTCATCCTTGATTTCACTCATTTTACACAGGTCATTCCCCATGCCTGGAATGCATACCTTCTGCCTTTCAGAATCTTTATCTTTTTCCAAGGCTTGATTCAGGGACCACCTCCTCTGTTTATTCTTCTTTGATTCCCAACTTCCTTTCCCAGCTGTTACCCTTCATTTCTTCCTCAAATATTCCTAGAGCTCTTTGAGCTTAACTTTCTTCCCTTCATCCCCACCTTAGGTTACACAAATCTGTGTACATATCACCTCTGTCCCACCCCAATAGTATGTAATCTCTAGGGTAGTATGTAAGTCTTATGTCCTGTACTGAGCACAACTCTTTGCAAATAAATTCATCCAATGTTCTTAGATTGAATTCATTGTCAAAAGCGTGCCAAGAAGAAACTAATAAAAATAGAGAATAGAACGACAATGACGATGATGGCTTACATTTCTATTTGTCTTGAAATTTTACAAAAATCCTTATTTACATTTTAGAGGCAGCTAGATTGCACAGTAGATAAGAGTGCTGGGTCCAGAGGCAGGAAGAAGTAATAATGTGACCTGAGATATTTAGTAGCTTGCGTGACACTAGGGCAAATTGTTTTTAACTTCTGTTTGTTCTGTTTCTTCATCTGTGAAATGGATATAAAATAATACCTGCCTACCAGAGTTATTGTGAGGATTAACTTAAATAATAATTATAAGGCATTTAACCCAATTTCTGATATATAATTAGTTCTTAATATTTATTTTCCTTATTTCCTCGTTTCCTTCTTTCCTTTCTTTCTTTCTTCCTTCATTTCCTTTTTTCATCTCTTCTTTCTTTCCCTGTCTTCCTCTCTATCGTCTCTTCTTTTTAGCTCTTTCTTCCTTTTTTCTTTATTTCCATTTTTTATCTCTTCCTTCCTTATTTCCCCTTAACTTCCTTTCTCCCTTTCTATCTTCTCTTCATTCTTTTTAACTCTCCCATCCCTCCTTCTTTTCTTCTTTTAATGCGCAACTCTGATTCCCTGGTAATTGTATCACTCCTTGTTTTGTACCTATATAGCACCATCACAAGAGTATTGATACTAAAAAGTTAGGGTTTGTGTCAAAGAGCTGCTTGAATTCATTGAAAATACTGCATAATTTTGCAAGAGTAATTTAGCTTGTTCTTTGATTGAATTCCATTTGGGTCCAACTCATTGTTCATATAATTGTGCTGCCCTCCAAAAGATACTTAAATGTGATGTTCACTTTAGCAAATAGTTGGGAATTTGTATTTTGTTGGTCTTATTAAATCTATAAGAAAAAAAATTTAAAAGTAGCAATCCAGCAGTGTCCTTACAGGATCTGTATCACAAGGATATTATAAAGGAGGGAAAGGGACCCAGATGTGCAAAAATGTTTGTAGCAGCTCTTTTTGTGGCAATAAAGAATTGAAAATAAGTAGATGCCCATCAATCAGGGAACGGCTAAACAAGTTGTGATAAATTAAAATAATGGAATATTATAAAAATTGGTGAACAAGCTGATTTTAGAAAGGCCTGGAATGATTAACATGAACTGATGCTGAACAAAACAAGCAGATCAAAGTCATCAAGTCCAACTCAAAACTCCAATAGGAAGCCCTCCTATTGTATTTCTGTCCTGTGACAGTTCTCCTCTCACAGAAAGGAGAGTGGATCAGTCAAAAATTTATCAGCACCTACTAAGTGCCAAATACTGTGTTAAGCATTGGAGATGCAAAGAAAAGTAAGACAGCCCCCTCTCTAAAGTTGCTTACAGTATAACAGGGAAGTTACAACATGCAAACAGTCATATATACAAGCAAGCTATTTGCAGATACCCTTGGACTAATCAAGCTAGGAAATAATTAAGAAGAGGGAAGAATCTAGAATTAAGTAGACCCTTAAGAATTAAGGGAATTGAGAAAGACTTGTTGTAGAAGGTGAGATTTAAGTTTATTTTTTAGAAAGTGAAATCTTAGCTGGGATGTGAAGCCAGAGAATGCAGGTTATTGAGTATACAAGGATGTAGGGTGTCTGACTGTGGCCGATCAGACCAATAAGAGCTCAGAGTGCTCTGCCACAGGTTGGACACAAAGGGTCCATATGAACATTTGGGGTGGATTCTCTAATTTTGCATATTTCTTGTTTCTTTTGGACTAAAATTAGATGGAAGATAATTCCAGTCATGGCAGAGAGTTCATGAAAATACCTGTTAGGGGAGAGGGAGAGGGAGAGTCTTTTGGCAAGGAAACCAGTGTAGCTGGGTCCAGGAATATATAGAGGAGATCTGAGTGTGGTTGTAGGCAACAGGAAAACAGCCAGTAATAAAAAAATAAATAAATAAAAAGGAGCTATTGAAGATTAGAGAATGGGAAATGATAGTAGGGGATAATCTGCTGCCTTTAAATAGTATCAACATTGGAAAATACTTCAGACTTCAGAAGGTGTCACAATAATGTGATGTTTGCAAAGGTCACTAGATTTGGCCACTTGAGATGATTGATAAGATTAAGAAATGTCAGAATCACATTCTCCCCTACAGGCATAGGAGGGCCACAGTTAGAGCTAAAAGAGACCTTAGGGATTATTTACACCAATCCCCTCATTTTACACATGAAGGAACTGAGGTCCCTGGAGGTTGTTAAATGACTTGTCCTATGTGATAAAAGATAGCAAATGGCAGACCCAGGATTTGATTTTACTTACAAATCCAAAGCTCTTTCCATTGGCCTGTGCTCCCTCTCTGACATCTCAAAGAGTCCTAGTCCATAAAGTCCTTAAAGAGAAATTAATTTTAAACCACTTGGGAGAGGAGCATAGTCCCCAAAACCAACCCCAAAGGATAGGAACCCCAGGTCATGGAAATATAGGGATCCCTAAGTTAGTCTCTTCGGACTAATACTGTATCTCTTTCAGCTACAACAAAAACTGCTCTTAGAAATCCCAAAGGACTGCCCTCTCTGAACACCACCTGCTGGGAGTGTGGGTCACGTGGTAATAAGTCTCCAGCTTCCCCAGCATTAATACTCAGGCCACCAAGACTTGACAAAGAGCGATTATGACATCACTCCGAGGCTCCCAACTGAGAAATGGACTGACCAGCAGCTGCTGCCAGTAATCCGGCATTGTGTCTCCTTCGGCTCACTGACACACATTTGGTATGATTTTCACTTCTTCAAATCATGGCCGCATAAGGTTTTCATGATCTAAAAGAGAATTTATATCAATGAAATAATGAACTTTTTTTTTAAAGTGTGATATCTTTGGGGTGTTTTCCTCAACATTTCCCAATAGAAAGCATTTCTTTCCCCCATCCCCATGTCCTTACCATCTTAAACTCTCCCTTGTAACAAAAACAGTAAGCAAAAGTGATTGACAAAGCCGTTGTATTTGATATTATACACAGTATTCTACTCCTATTGTTACCCAAGCATTCTACCCGGAGGAAAGAGACATAACTGGTCATTTTTTCTCTAGCACCAAGATCAACTACTGTATTTAATGAGCTGATCTATATTGCAGCACTGTTGGTGTCTACATTATTACAGTTAATACATATGGTTCTCTTCTGCTTTTTTCACTCTGCATCATTAAGTCTTCCCCATAGTTTTCTGAATTTGGCATGTTTCACGGCACAATAACTTTCCATTACATCCTCTTACCAAGATTTCTTCATTGATGCTTCAATCATGGGTACCCATTACACAATCTAGGCTATGGGTAACCTATAAGCTGGAACATTGCAGTATTATTTTGAACTATAAGTATTACTCAGATCTAAAGAGCTAGCTCTGGAATCAGAAGGATCCGAATTCAAATTTACCCTCAGACATACTAGCTATGTGATCCTGAGTAAGTCACTTAAACCTGTTTGCCTCAGTTTCCTCATCTGTAAAAATTATCTGGAGAAAGATATGCAACTCACTCCAATGTTTCTGCCAAGAAAACCCCAAAAGGAGTCATGAAGAATAGAATATGACTAAAACTATTGAACAATGGCAACCTTTATTATAGAAATAAGAAATGTGATTTTTAACGTGGATTGCTTGTTATCTTGGGGAAGGAGAAAGAAAAAACTGGGGACACAAAAATCTTACAGAAATTAATGCTGAAACCTATCTTTACATGTATTTGGAAAAATAAGATACTATTTAAAAAGAAATAAGAAATATGATCCCAAGTTACAGTAAAGGTAGATAAAAGGTAAAGGTAGAATTTGAATCCATGTCTTCCAATTCCTCATCCAGTATTCTCTCTACTACACTATACTAAGTAAAGTCTCTGTCATAAGACTTTTCTCCCCTTACTCCACTCAAATTCTGTCCCCATGACCGCATGAATCTTGGGATCGTGTTCCATACTGGCATCCTGGGCCATCACCAAACATCTTGACTCTTGTCTTGTCTTCCAATGACTCTGGAAAGTCATCCTGTCTCCTTTAAAACTAATTCACTCACAAGTGAAAACATCACCTTCAGACTTCAGTGATCTACTTTGAGAACAAAGAATTAACAACAAGTCCTATATTGAGAAAAGAGACAAAAAAATATTGGATTCTCCATGAAGAAAGCAGGCTATCAGTGACCAATATCAAGGTTTTTGTAGGGATTAGATTTTGGAAGAAAGAAGGGAGTTAGGCTATTGGATTCAAAGAGAGTATTGTGTAGGGAGGTAGGAGAGGGATAAGCAGGCACACAGTTCCAAATTCTCTCCCTCCTTTGTCCAATTTTCCTGTTGGCTATAACAGAGGGCAGTGTACGTCTGACTTTGACTCTTGCTTTTTCTTTCCTAATCTTAGGTGAACAAGTATTACAGAATGGAAGCGTCCATGTGACCTAATGAATTCTCCCCTTATTCCTGTTGAAGCTTCCAGATTTTGTTTGATCCTCTTGACTGTGATTTCTTTGTTTTTGTACTCCCTCCCGCTCCCAAGCTGCTTGCAATATTTTTCTTTTGATCTGGAAGTTCTATATTTTGACGCTGACATTTCCAGACCTCTTTTCCTACAATATCTCTGGTTTTACTGGTGGGCCCCTTTCCTATGGTTCATAGCCCTTTTGTGCAGTTTTGCAATGAATAAAGCCTTTTTTTTGTTGTTTTTGTTTTTGCTACAAGGGACTCTATTAGACTCTGTTTTAGGAGGTACAGAGGATAGAGTGTCAGCTCTGGAATTAGAAAGATCTGAATTCAAATCTGCCCTCAGACACTTACTAGCTATATGACCTGAGGTAAATCACTTACATTTTGAAAAATTACATTTTTGAAAAATTGGAAATTGAAGAGATGCTCATCAATTGGAAGATGGCTAAACAAGTTGCATATGTTATAATGGAATACTATTGTGCTATAAGCAATGACAAAGGCAATGACTTCAGAAAAACCTGGGAAGATTTATATGAAATGATGCAAAGTGAAATGAGCAGAATCAGTAGAACAATGTACACAGTAATAGTAACATTGTGATAATGCTGAATGTGAAAAACTTAGCTATTTTTATCAAGACAATTCTAAAGAATTCATGAAGAAAAAATGCTATCCACCTTTAGAAAAAGAACTAATAAACTCTGAGTGCATGCAAATTAAAGAATACTTTTTAAGCTTTCTTTATTTTTCTTCATGTTTTTTGTGTTTATGTATATGTTTTCTTTGAAATATGGATACATATGAAAATGATTTGCATGACTTAATATGTATTATTAATATTATATTGCTTGTTTTCTCAAGGAATGGGAGGGGAGGGAGAGAATTTGGAACAAAATTTTTTAAGATGAATGTTAAAAAAATTTTATTTGTAATTGGGAAAGATTTAATAAAATAAACAAAAATATAGCTTTTTTTGAAAACACACAAGATTTCCTATTGTCTGGGCTTTGCCTGAGTAAATCTGGCCCTGTGGTTTAGGATTATGATTGTAATAAAATGAGATACTCATGGATCATTTTAACAGAAAGAAACTTACTTAACCATAGCATGGAAAAAATATTCAGGCATTCTGGCTAAGAGGACTGCTTGAGTGGAGGCAAGCAGCCCAACTCCCACATTCCTATTCTAGCAAAACACTAAAAATAGCACCAGACCAAATAACAATCAAAAAACCTAATTAGCAAGTAGACAGCAAATGACTTTATTCACTCCAGCACTGCACAAAAAGCTGTGAACCCTAGGAAAGGGGCCCACCAGCAAAACCAGAGGCAAAGAGGTCTGTAAATATCATAGTCAAAATATAGAGCTTCCAGATAAAAGGAAAAATACAGCAAGCAGCTTGGTGGGAGGGAAGAGTTTACAAAAACAAAGAAATCACAGTCAGGATCAAACAAAATCTGGAAGTTTCAAAGGAGAATTGATAAGGTCACATGAATGCTTCCATCCTGTAGTACTTGTGTTCACCTAAGATTAGGAAAGAATAAGCAAGAGTCAGGATCAGGCATATACTTACTTCTGTAATGGCCAATAGGAAGATTGGACAATCTTCCTTCTGGCTCTCGGTGGCAACTCAAAGAAGTCCTGCTTTCAGGTAGCCAAAAAGAAACTATGAGATGGAGGGGAAGATTCCCTTTTGTACATTCAATGGATTGTGTCTCCGGCCATCCTGATCTATATCTGGTTAATGGACCAGATGACTCTGGAGGGGAATATGAGGCAGGTGATCTTTTATAGCCCTCCATCACTTAAATCCAATTCACTTGCGTGTCATAGCATCACTTCCCTGATGTCATGGTTCTCTTCCAGAACAAAGAACAACAATGTCTTCCTCAGGAGCCCCTAAGTCATCAGTTCTGGTCCTTGGTAAAATAATGTTTCATCATAATACAATACAAACCTTCAATCAGTCATGGCTGGAACTAAATTCCCCAAACCTCACCATAGCTTGAACTGTAACTAGACAAGGACAACTCCAAGGACTGGTCCCCATAAGGGGAGTGGAAAGAGCTCTGGACTGTGATTCAAATCTTATCACGGATATCCACTACCTACGAGCCTCGAGGCATTTTCCCCAGCCTTTCCTTAGCCTAGATTTCTCATGTGGAAGATGGTGATAATAGCACTTGTCCCACCTGTCTCACTAGGTTGCTATGCGAATCTGATGAGATAATGAACATAAAATATTTTGCAAATAATAAAGTTCTCTGTAAATGTCAGCCATTATCAGGAGAAAATGTGAGTCAAGAGAGTTGGTGGTTTTCCCAGAGTTGCCGGCCAATACAAGTCACAGTTGGGACTGAAGCCCAGGTCTCCTGATTCCATTCCACCTTATTTTTTTCTATTGGGTTGTGAGAGATTACTGATGGGAAAACACTTAGGAGAGTGAATAGGATTGCCCAAAGGAGGACATTCTGGTCACTGGTCACTTCACAGACAGAAGAATCCTTTTAGAAACAGGTGTTTAAATTCTGAGTTTAAAATCCCTTCCTGAGTATATTAGAAGGAAAATGCTGTCTCAGTTTGACCAAACAAAATGCATGGCCAAGGTTTATTGGAGACAGAGGCTGGAAACACATGAAAGGCTTTTACTTGGTCCTGGATTGCTGAGTCCATTAGAGACTTTTAGGGAAGAGACTAAATTCCCATCTTTGTCACTAATCGTTATGTGACTGACCAAGTCAGACCTTTCTCTTCTTGGATCCTCATCTGCAGAATTGTTGGATTGTTGTTCAGTCGCTTATAGTCCTAACCCATTCTTTATCTAAAAGCCCATTAGGGGTTTTCTTGGCAAAGATACTGGAATGGTTGGCTATTTCTTACTCCGGCTATATATATATATATATATATATATATATATATATATATATATATATATATACTATATATATATATATATATAGTATATCTTCACCAAGAAGAAACTTAGAAAAACTCCTTTTCGTTTTGTTTTGTTTCTGTGGGTTAAGTGACTCTCCCAGAATCACATAACTAATAAGTATTAAGTGTCTGAGACTGGATTTGAACTCAGGTCCCTTACCATAGCCCTGGGAGGCAGGTGTCAGTATTATCCCTATTTTACAGATTAAGAAACTGAAGCAAACTATGATTAAATGATTTGCCCACGATCACATGGCTAGTAAATTGTCTGCAACTGGATTTGAACTCCGGTCTTCTAGACTGTGGGAATCATGATTCTGCTTTCCTTTGTTCTCAGTGTGTTTGATATAATTGAAGTAGCATAGTTTGATTACTGGAAAATTCTTAGGATTTAGGGCTGAAACGGACCTTAGAGGTCAAATTAATGCACTTATTTGCAGGTAAAGAAACAGACTCAAAGCAGGACTAAGATGAGAAGGATCTCTATATTCAACCCAGTGGCAAAACCAGTAAAATGATCTTTGCTTTTAGTTTCTTTCCTTGGAAATTAAAGTACTACTACTTATTTCAAACCTGAGTATGCAAGGAGATTTAAGATACTACTCAGATGAAAAGTATTGTAATAATCCAGAAAACTTTTCACTATTGTTTTTTGGATCTACAGTTTCTCTTAACTGACCTTCTCTGCTCTAGACATATTCTTCCCTTCTTTTCTGGAACCACCAGCAGTCTAACTTCCCTACTAAGTCCAGAGTAGTTTCCCTTGCCTGACATGGCTTAATGACCATTTTTCCATTTGGCCCAAGAAGCCAGTCACAACTGTAATTATATTTCTTTTCCCTTTCTGACCTATTTTGGAAGTTCTAGGTCTCCGAGTATTTTTGTTGTTGTCTAGCTTCGTCCTTTTGATTCCATCCTTGATGACTTGCCAACTCACATGGCCTTCTCTTTTGTAAATTACAATACTTAAATGACGGTCATTTCTGTCATCATTGAAGAATATTTTTCTGGAAAGCCCTCTTTTAGTCCTAGAACCATTACCTGGATACTGGGACTGAGTATATAAACTCTATGGGCCTGAAGATTTTCAAAGGGATGATTCCCTCCTTCATTGTATATTCATTTGTATCTTGGATGTAGATTGTTTGTATACATTTTCTCTATCCGCTCTTTACATTGGGTTAGTGAGAGAAATTCAGGGAATAAAAAGTAGGGGTCAAATGACCCATCTGCTTGGGTAATAGCCTGGCCTGCAAAGATACTATAAAGCATATTGACTAGGTATCATAATCTAAAACTCTGACTAAGAAAAAAAAATCTAATTCAAGATAAGGGTGTAAAGAAAAAGGCTAATCCAGAGAATAATAACTTGGTATTATTTAATACTTTGTTTTAAAGAGCTTTGCACTAGAAGCAGGGACTCTCTTGATAAGGAGATGGAAAACTTCTGGGCCAAGACTTCAAGGGAGGGAAACAAAGGAGACTTAACCTCTTCTCTGCTAAGGATATCTGTGGATTTTTGGTATTATTGTTGCTGTTTTACTTCTAAGAAAGCAAGCTAAAAGAGCATAGCAGTACCTTTGCCAAGGATTTCAGCAGAGCATCATCAGGGCTCAGTTGAGATCTAGGTCAATGAAACCATATTGGGGTAGCTTGCAGCTTCAGATGCTTTTATTCTGCTTTCATTGACCTAGATCTCAACTGAACCTTCTGTAAGGTCACTCTTCCTGCTGATGCTGTATGTACTTCTGAGATGCTTTTTCTTAGGTTTATAAGGAAAATGTTATATCTTTAATTGCCATTTTGGCAAATACTTTTTAAATGATCTGATTGTATCATTTGTCTGACTATTGAAAAGGGAACACATTGGTGGGGGCTCATGAGTTAGACAGTTTTAGAAGTATGTGCCCACAGCATACCTTGAGCCAGGAATAATTGTCTTCTAGGAAACTCAATTTTCAAATGATAGTTGAAGAGATTAACAAAGAGGGAGAAAGATACAAAAATTAAATCTACACTTAAAAGATAGTGGTAGATTTTCTACTATAGAGGCTGTTGGGAGGGGGGAAACTGGAGGAGAGGTGTGAAATTCATAGCCCACAAAACTTCTGAACCACATTAAAATATAATTGGGAAATATATAACAAAAAAATCAAAATGCAGAAATATTCATTTGCAGATTTCTAAGTAAATATGTAGCTTATCTATTTAAGTCTGACACCTCTGAACTATAGCAAAACATGGTCTAATAGAATTAGCTCAGAAATTAGAGTCCAAAAGGTATGTTCAAGGACTTATTTGGATCAAAATATTGTTGAGTTTGATTTCCTTTTATCTATTTCACATAATGAGAAAACTACTTTGTAAATAGTAGAGTACTTTGAGTAAATTGTTATTACTAATAGCTGTATCATTTTGTTAGTCAATTTATCAGAGCCTTATGTTCCTCATTTGTAAAATGACCTATTGTACACTGATTAAGAGTCTAAAGGATACTGTACCAAATTCTCATAATCTTTCAAAGTAAGTAAAATGAAAAACATTCAAAACGCAAAGAACTTATAGAAGAAAACAAAGCTCTGTAGGACCAGGATAAGTCATATATCATTCCTATTATTCTACCGATTACCAGAATTATACCAAAGATGCTGTAAGTGACCCTCTGGAGATGAACTGACATCCTAATTTGTTGTTGTTCCAGACATTTCAGCAATCAGGGTAAAGTGACTTGCCCAGGGTCACACAGCTAGTAAGTGTCTCATGTTGAATTTGAACCCAGGGTTTCCTAATACTTTTATTCAAATACAAAAACAAACAAAAAAAACCAATTATTTCATTCATCTGTGCAGGAGTCCATAGACCATTAAACTTATACTAGTAGGAAAGTGACATATTTCAGGAAATATTATATTTGAATTTTTAAAAAAGATAGGAAGGTTATCATCAGCATCAGCATCATAAATGTCTCATTTGTAATAGGTTTTTAACAACTTGATCAATCAACAAACATTTATTGAGCACCTACTAGATGCCAAGCATTGTGCAAGATGCTGAGGACGCAAATATGATATGTGTTAATTAAATAACAATAGTTGACAATAGTCGGATCGCTAGTTTGCACGGTAGATAAAATGTTGGACCTGGAATCAGGGAGACCTGAATTAAAATCTCATCAAAGACACTCACCAGCTGACTGTCACGTAAGCTATGTCTGCCTCTATTTCCTCATCTGTAAAATGAGGATAATAATAGCATCAGCCGCCCTGGGGTGTTGTGATGATCAAATGAGATGCTATTTGTAAAGCACTTTCAGACCTTAAGGAACCATACAATTGATAGTGATTGTTATCATTATTATTCTATAAAGTTAAGATTTCATTTTAATTTCATTTTTTCCTCACTTTAACCCCAAGAGGTGAGTAATCGGGGCTTTACTTTCCTGATTTTACAAAGGAGATTCTGTAACTTGAACAGGATCACATCATCTGAGTGGGGATTTGAAGCTCTTTTTTCACTTGTCTTCTCACCTTCTCTTTGTCCAGTTCCGCCCTTCCCCCTTTTTTTTTCCCTCGTGGTGAGAAAGCAATTAAGTTAAATGACTTGTCCAGGATCACACAACTAGTAAGGGTCTGAAGCTGGATTTGAATTCAGATTCTCCTGTGTCTATTCATTGTGTCACTTAGCTGCTTCTCTTCCGACCTGCCCCTGTCCCCATCCCTTTGCTCCTTCTTCACAACCCCAGACCATTGAAGCTATCCCAATCTTCCCCCTTCAACTCCCTTATATTTGATTGCTGGGCTCATCCCAGCTAGGGGAGAAGCTGAGAACGGCCGTCAGGTCCAGATTATAGGGCTGAGACTTGGAAGAGACCCCAGAGATTCCCCAAGACCTCCCTCCCTCCCCCACACCTCAGTTTATATTTAGGAAGATAGACCCCCAGACAGGGAAAGTCACTTTTTCCCAGGATCACACAGGTTCTAAAATGGGATTCAAACACATGGCTTCTGCTTGAAGCCCAGTGTTCTTTCTGACATCCCAAGCTGCCTCAAACAATAGAAGCTGCTCTGTTCTGTTTTCACAATGAGAGTACAGTCAGTCATCTGCTTTGGACATTAAGGGATGTTTGGATGGCTGAATGAGAGACACACTGGGATTTAACACATCAAAATGTCTTTTGTTTCTGTGGTTCTGACAAAACCCTGGAAGAATAGGAAATCCATTTGGCCCCCTTCATGTCCTATGCTTCGGAAAACCCGGAGTGGCGAGAGCATTGTCCGTTTGGTTTTTTGGGGGGAGAGGGAGGCAAGGTGGGGAGGTTAGGGGACTTTCAGTCAGAATGATTCCTCCACAGATTCCTAGAATTAAAGTCCACAATTTCTAATTTTGCCTATTAGCGGGACACATCACGACAGGTTTCCTCCCCGCTGTAACTTAATTTTTGCTTTAATCCTCTCTCCCTCTCCATTCTTCCTCATCAGGTAGGTCTGAAGTTCATTCTGACCTAATTAAAATTTTCCACCAGGATTGGGTGAGCTGGAATTTTCACAACAGAATATGTTGACACTGGCTCTCATTTGGTCTGTATAATTGTCTGAGGTGGGCATCATCCCTGTTTTCACAGGGGAAGAAAATGAAACTTCAGAAGGTTGTAACTCACCCACAACCACACAACAAGTGTTATCAGAGGCAATAAATAATCAAACTCACAACTCTTATGACTCTCCCATCACTATGCTAACCCTTATACCATACTGCCTTTGCATAAATGCTCATGCAATCTCCATTGGAAGACTTCTGGCCATGTAGATCCTGCTTTTTTTTTTTTTTTCTAGGTAGCTCATTCTATTTTAGATAGCTCTTATTGATAGGAAGGATTTTTCTCTAAACAAATTAAACTGATAACTCTTCAAATTACTTGAAGACAGTTGCCCTGTCTTCTCTACTCAAGGCTAATCATAACCTGGTTCTTCAGAGTAATTGTTGTTTGGACTGGTCACTTTGTCTAACTCAGATATATGCTAGCTTCTTAAAAGCCTTTCCTACAGAGTGGTGTCCAGGACAGAAAGCCAGATCCCTGATTTGACCCAACTAGGGGAGAGTAGAAGGGGATATCAAATCACTTGTTTAAGACAATTTGTTTCTTAAGACATAGCATTCTCCCCACCCTACCCTGCCTTTTTAAATGTCCACGTCACCTTCATATTGAATTTAACACTCAACATTTACTTTTAAAAAGAATGATTGTTTATTGGATAGCTGGTCTTAAAATCTAAAACATATATCTTTACATTTAGGACTGCTATAGTGTACATTAAAATATAAGTATGCATGTAAAATATAAAATATATGTATATATGTCACATTAAAAGTGACATAAAGACTCTGGAGAGATTTAAATGAACAGATATTGAGTAAAGTAAGCAGAACCAGGAGAACAATGTACACAGTAATAGCAACCTTGGGTGATGATCAACTATGACTGACTTAGCTGTTCTCAGCAATACCAGTAATCTAAAACAGCAATTCAAGACACTCATGCTGGACAATGCCATCCACATCCACAGAAAGAAGTGATGGAATCTGAATGAAGATCGAACTAGATTATTTTCACTTTTTTTGTTTTTTGTTCTTGTGGTTTTTCCTTTTTGTTCTGATTCTTCTTTCACAGCATGACTAATGTGGAAATATCTTTAAAATGATTG
Source organism: Antechinus flavipes (assembly GCF_016432865.1). NCBI lineage: Eukaryota > Metazoa > Chordata > Mammalia > Dasyuromorphia > Dasyuridae > Antechinus > Antechinus flavipes. The sequence goes on along the minus strand of NC_067399.1, from coordinate 57,971,069 downwards.
TTTGCTTGGGGAAAGGGGAGGGAAAGGAGAGAGGGAGAAAAAATTTAAACTCAAAATCTTACAAAAATCAATGTTGAAAATTATTTTTACATGTAAATTGGAAAAATACTATTTTTTAAGATGGCATAAAAGAGATCATGAGAGCAGTGGGAGAGGAAATAACCTCTAGTAAACTTCCATTCCTGTTGATACTCCCATAATGCCAAGGTATCTAGAAGATAACTGGACGTTGGGTAGAAGCCCTGGGGAAGACTTATAAGGCAGAAACAAAAACTGCACAGCCTAAAGGGTGGATGAGTTATAATCTATACTTTTAGCAGGAACAACAGTATTATTGTTCATTCATTTTCAGTCATGTCTGACTCTTTGTGACCCATATGAGGTTTTCTTGGTAGAGGTACTGGAATGGTTTGCCATTTCCTTCTCCAGACCATATTACAAATGAGGAAACTGAGGAAACTGACTGCCCAGGGTCACTAGGAAGTGTCTGTGGTCATATAAGTCTTCCTGACTCCTCAATCTACCTATGGAGCTACTAGCTGCCCCAGTAACAATAGCTAGCATTTATATAACATCTTAATGTTTGCAAAGTGCATTTTATCATCACAACAACCCTGGGAAGTAGGTTCCATTATTACCCCATTTTATAGATGGGGTATAATTGAGACACAGATAAGTTAGATGACTTGCCTAGGATCATTTAAGAAATGACTGTGACCACATTTGAACTCAGGATCTCCTAATACCAAATCCAGTGCTCTAGCCATTGCACTACCTAGCTGCCAACCATGTGCTATGGAATATTTATATCCATAAGTTTGTTGATGAGAATTGGAAATTGAGTGGATGCCCATCAATGGGGGAATGGCTGAATAAGTTATGGTATATGAATGTTATGGAATATCATTGTTCCATAAATAATCATGAACAAGCTGGTTTTAGAAAAGGCTAGGAAGATTTATATGAACTGATGCTGAGTGAAAGAAGCGGAAGCAGGAATACACTGTACACAGTAACAGCAAGAGTGTGCGATGATCAACTATGAAAGACTTGGTTCCTCTCAGAGGTTCAGTGATCTAAAGTACTTTGTGTGGAAAACACCATCTGCATCCAGAGAGAAAAAGGTGGAGACTGAATGTAAATCAACACATGCTATGTTTGCTTTTTTCCCCTTTTTCTTCTGTTTTTTTTCTTTCATGGTTTTTCCCTTTTGTTCTGATGTTTCTTTCCCAACAGGGTTCATAAAGAAAGGTGTTTAAAAAAAAGATGAGTGTACATATACGACCAGAAAAATATAAAATAAGACTATTGATTGATCAATGTGAATTCTGTCTTATTAAATCAGTCTGAAGTTTTAGGTTGCCAAGATCTTGGATTCTTGTTCAGTGTGAGGATGATTCCTTCTCCCCTCCACCCCGTACCTCATACTAGGTAAGCAGTAGCAATGTGGGGATCAATTTGGGGGGCTACCACAGCAGCTCAGAGAACTGCTCACTAGTTTATATGGGGGTGGGAATGGAAGTAGAAATGGGGATGGGAAGCAAGTTGAAGAAAGGTTGAAGAGACTGAAATCAGAGATCCTTGAAGTAAAAAAGGAAATTTAATATGAATGACTGGTGGGGAAGGGGGATGGAAGAACAGGAAAACACAAACATTCCTTTTGGAAAAGAAAAAAAATTTATTTATGTAAATCGTCTTTAGCGCCGGTATTCTCCCAAACCCCAATACAGTACAATATTTTCCTTAAATGATATGAAAAGAAAGAATATAAAATATGCTCATGAAAAACATGCCAATTTCATCTTTTAAAAAAACCAAACCCTTTTGAAATTTCCATATTGACCTAACGCTGTGACTAAAACTGACTTTTGTGTTCTGAAAGGATTGGGTGACTTATTCTTGGAAAACAGCTAAGGCAGGGTTGAGGGGCCTTTGGCTCATGAACTTAGTGTCCCACATTGGGTAGAAGGGCCTTCTCGAGGGCAAACAGATGGCTGTTAGACAGAGGGAGGGTGAGAAGGGTCCAAGGTGCAACACAATTTGGCCACTGTTACCCATGCCCTTTCCTCCATGGGGAACCTGGAAACAGCCTCTGTGTCCAGACTTCTGCCATTCTTAACTGTGGCCATAGGAAGATTCTAACTGGGAATTACACACTTGGGGAAAGTGGTAAGAGGGGAAAATGGAACTAGCCATTACAAATCAGAGCAACTGCCAAGCAAGTTTTAAGGCAAGTTTTATTTCTTTCTTTAACCCAGGGTTGGAGATAATTTTTGGAAACTACTAAGTCACATTATATCTATTGGATCTAAGCTTAGGCAACTCTGACTGAGGTATACCTGGGACAAACTCAGAAGGGTCTGAGCCTTTGGATCAAATAATCGTGTGGATCCTATGAATTCTGAAAGCCATTCAAGCAGCTCCTGGAATGGTATTTGCCTCGTTGTCAAAGGTGCCAAAAACCACAATAAGGATGCTCAGCAGGTGCTGAAAAGCAATGGCGTGATTGAGCGCGGAGGAGGACAGAAAACGGGAAGGGGCCTCGTAGCCGGAGGCGCCTGCAAATCTGATTTACCTGTAAAACTTTTGCATCAAATTAAGGAGGAAAAAAAAAAGCAAAACCAAAGATGATTCCCAACAAGGAATGGAGAGAAGGCACGGGCATCTGGGTGCAGACACCCGTTAGCTGCGCTGTCTCACATCCCGCTTCCCTGGTGAGCTGGCTGGTCGGTCGGTTGCTGGCATCCCTTGGCAGGATGGGGGGGAAGCAGGCAGATGATATTGGTGAGATGATATTGGCCATTTATTCTGTCTGTGCATCATAATTTGCACCTCCCGCTTTCTTCAACTCGCTCTTGATGAAATCTTCTTCCAATTCCTTTGGATCGCTGATCACAAACTCTTTTGCAAAATTCTGCCAAAAGAAAGTGAAGGGTTTTTTAAAATGATTCTTGTTCAACCAAAAGACCTTCAGCTCTTTGGGATCTTTTAAATATCTGAACATTTCTGTAAAAAATGACAAGCTGATTTTAGAAAGACTTGGAAAGATTTACATGAACTGATGCTGAGAAAAACAAGCAGAACCAGGAAAACATTGTACACAATAATAGCAAGAATGTGCGATGATCAACTATGAAAGGCTTGGTTCATCTCACTGGTCTATGATCCAAAGCAATCCCAATAGAAAAACCTTTCCTAATCAATAAGCACTGTACCAGGAACTGTGGTAAGCACTGGGGAAACAAAGAGACAAACACAGTCCCTGTCCTTAAGGAGCTTACAATTTAACTTCAATTTAAGATGTCCCCTGGACATCTAGAGCAAGATTACAAAACATTTTGATGGACTTCTCATTTGGTCCTCACGATAATTCTGTGAAGTGTGAAAACTGTTATTCACAGAATGGAGAGAGGGTGATTGATTTGCCCATAGGTGATGGTGGAGCTGGGATTTGAACTAAGATTTCTGGCCACAGGAAGCCAGTGTTCCAATGAGTGATGCTTCCTAATGACAGCCACTCACAACTGAGGAGTTAAAAGTTACAAAGGATTCCTCACCATACACACATAGCAACAATTGCGTGTGTTATCCTTAGTCAATAAAGTAGTAAACTTAAACTAAAAAGTCATGGGATGTATTATCCCTAGTTAATAAAGTAGTAAACTTAAACTAAAATGTCATGGGATACCAAAAATAGGATTTGAACCCAAGTTGGCTAGAACAGTCTTTTTTCCATAAAACAAGCTACTTATTAGATTATCTATACACATTCCATCCCTAGGGAAATACCAGAAGACCAGAAATGATTATACCACAAATCTTTACAGCTTACCTATCAACATGTGAATATTAGGCCATGATGTCTCTTTTTAATAAAGCTTTTTATTTTTAAAACACATGGATAGATAATTTTCAATATTTATCCTTGCAAAACCTTGTGCTCTAAATTTTTTCCCTCCCTCCCTTCTTCCCACCTCTTCCCCTAGCTGACAAGTAATCCACTATGTGTTAAACATGTACGATTCTTCTATACATATTTCCACAATTATCATGCTGCACAAGAAAAATCAGATCAAAAAGGAAAAAATGAGAAAGAAAACAAAATGCAAGCAATCAATAACAAAAAAGCAAAAATACTATCTTGTGATCTACACTCAATTCCTATAGTCCTCTCTCTGACTGCAGATGCTCTCTCCATCACAAGTCTATTGGAATTGCCCTGAATCATCTCATTGCTGAGGATGGCCAGGTCCATCAGAATTGATCCTCATATAGTATTGTTGTTGAAGTATATAATGATCTCCTGCTCCTGCTCATTTCACTTAGCATCAGTTCATGTAAGTCTCTCCAGGCCTTTCTGAAATCCTCCTGCAGATCATTTCTTACAGAACAATAATATTCCATAACATTCATATACCACAATTTATTCAGCCATTCCCCAACTGATGGGCATCCATTCAGCTTCCAGTTTCTGGCCACTACAGAAAGGGCTGCCACAATGACTTAAAAGCTTTACAAAACAATTTATCCAAGTCAGCTAGCAGATTACACTAGTAGGACTCACATACCTTTTACCTCCCTATACCCTAATTTTAGGAACTTGATCTTCAGCTAAATGTCCCACTAATAGGCTTGGAGCAATTACTAACAGAAGCTGCATGTGACTAGGTTACAGGATTTTGAGCTGGAAAGGAGCTCAGAGACCATCTGGTCTCCCTCTTTTGTTATACAAATAAAGAAACTGAGGAAACTAGTAAGTGGCTGAAGTCAGATTTGGACTTAAAGAGTCAGTAAACTTTTATTAAGTACCTACTGTGTGCCAGGTACTATGTAAGTGCTGGGGGGACAAATGCCAAAAAAGAAATATAGTTCCTGCCCTCAAGGAGCTTACAATTTAATGGAGGAAGATGGAAAACAGGGGCTGGGGAATGAAATCCTGCAGCCTGGGAAGGAAGTGACCTGAAGAGGGGAGAGCTTCTGAATTATCATCTCTCAGAATAATGAGTTTCTGGAGGTAATGAAGTCATTTAGGAAATTTGCATCTACTGCCTCCAAGTTCAGTATCCCATCTCCTTCACCTCTCTTTGTGTTTTTCTCTGTCTTTCTCCCCCTCTCTCCCTCTGTCTCTGTCCTTCTATCTGTCTCTCCTCTTCCTTTCTCTCCCTATCTTTCTTTCTCTCTTCCTTTCTCTCCCTATTTATTTCTCTTTCTCTCTCTCTATTTCTCTCTCTTCTCTCTCTCTCTTCTCTCTCTCTCTCTCCTCTCTCTCTCTTCTCTCTCTCTCTCTCCCCCCATCTCTCTCTTCTTTAATGGATATCTCATCCCCGCCATAGCCACATATTCTAGATAAGTCAGTGAAATGAGACTTTAGATACAGGAGTCCTCAAACTATGGGCCACAGGCCAGATGCAGCAGCTGAGGACATTATCTCCCTCACCCAGGGTTATGCAGTTTCTTTATTTAAAGGCCCACAATACAAAGGTTTTGTTTTTACTATAGTCTGGCCCTCCAACAGTCTGAGGGACAGTGAACTGGCTCCCTATTTTAAAAGTTTGAGGATTCCTGCTTTAGAACATACATTAAAGTCCCAAGTCCAGCCTTGTTTTATAAATGCAGAAACCCAATCCCAGAGCGAGGAGCTGCCTTGCCCCAAATCCCACACGTATCCACCTGAAACCAAGCAATGGGTCAGAGAAGGCACTTGGACGTGTAAGGATCTGCAGGCGCCGCTCTGAGCTCTTCACAAAGAAAACCCTTGTGAGCATTCAGGTCCAGGTCACATAGGCGGTAAGGAACAGAAACGGGATTTGAACTCAGCTTCTCTCAGTAACTAACTGCTAATTTTAGGCTGTTAAACGACATTCAAAGTAATGGGAATATTGGTGCGGGCTTCAGAAATTAAGACGAGAATTCAAAGTGAAGTGGAAAGAGCTCTCAGCCTGGATTCGGGAGGACCTGAGTTCAAATCTGCCCTCAGACACTTCTGAGCTGTGTGACCCTGGACAAGTCACTTAACCTGCTTGCCTCAGTTTCCTCAGCTGTCAAATGAAAGGGTTGCATCAGTAGCCAGCAGGGTCCCTTCCAGCTCTCCATCTGTGAGCCTCTTAACAGGCAGGATTGCATTGGCTTGAGCTGTGAAGGAGAGGGCACTTGGCAATGTGAGAACAGTCTTCGAGCCAAGGTTCAGAGATGAAAATGGGATTTCCCTGTAACAATAATGGAAGGTTCTGTCTCACGTGGAGGATTGATGGGAGAGACAGCAATGGAGCACCGGAGGCCTTGGATCAGACGAGGAGTCTGGAATTGAGCCATTCAACAGCACAAACCATAACTTCACGGGAGGATTAGCATGTGAAGAATAGACTCCGAGCAGTTTTGCTTAAGTCTGCATATTTGTTCGATGAGTTTTGCTTTCCTTTCTTTTTTCAATGGAGGGGGGAGGGAGAGAAGGGAGATTTTCATTAATTGAAAAATTAAAAGTAAGAGAACAGACTAGAAGAAAAAGATCAATAAAATAGCCCAGGAAATAGGAAGAGATCCCTGGATTGGGATGGGGGAAGGGGAACAGAGTTTGCCATGGAGAAAAAAAAAAAAAGAGGGAATAATGAATTCCTAAGATTATCAAATTTAGAGCTGGCAGGTCTGCTTCAAGAGTGCAGAGGTCTGGGAATCAGAAGAAAAAGTCATAACAAATTTAATAGCAGCACGGCCACAAACAGGTGACTTCATCTCTCGGTATCCCAACTTTTTTCTTCTATGATACGCAGTCATGGTCAGAGATATCATGGGGAAAGGGCTTTGTAAATAAGAAAGCCTTAGAGAATCAGGAGCCATCCCATTTAGTCCACTCGTGTATTTCATAAAGGAAATTGAAGGCAAGAGGATGGGCAAAGGGCAAAGCAGAAAGACGAATGAATAAATTAATCAGTTAACATTTATTAAGGGCACAGTTCTAAGCACTAGGGATACAAAAAGAGGCAAAAGATAGTTTCTGTGCTTAAGAAGCTCCTAACATGGAGAAGACAAGATGTAAATAAATATATACAAAGCAAGCTATATGTGTGAAAAATAGGAAATAACTAGTAAAGAAAAGGTTTGAAATTCAGAGGAATTGGGGAAGATTCTTCCTGGAGGAGGTAGGATTTTAGTTAGGGCTTAAAGAAAGCCAGGAAGGTCAGGAGCTAAATAGGAGAGAGAGACCTATGAGGGACAGCCAGAGAAAATGCAGCCCATATAGAAATGAAGTATCTAGTTCATAAAATGCTAGGAAACCAGTCATATAGAAGAATATGGTTAGGGGATAGGGTTGGAAAGGTAGGAGGATTATGGAAAGCTCTGAATGCCAAATAGAGGGTTTGCATCTGCTCCTGAAGGTGATAGGGAGCCACTAGAGGTTATTGAGTAGGGTCAGACCTGTGTTTTTGGAAAATCACTTTACTGACTGAATGGAGGATGGACTAGAGAGGCGAGAGTCTTAGGCAGGCAGACCAGCAAACAGCTGTTGGAATAATCCAGGTGTGCAGGGATGAAGGCCTGAACCTGGGATGAGGGTCTGCACCGGGAAGTGCCAGATGAGAGAAGAGGGCTTATTCTAGAAATATTGCAAAGGTGAGAACTATGCAATTCCTCATGATGGAAAGAGCCAAGAGCTCTATGAGACTAAATATAGAGAAAGAGAACTATGAGACTAAATATAGATCAAAGCATAATATTTTTACCTTTGTTTGTTTGCTTGTTTTTTCCCAATTTTTTTCCTTTTACCTTTTGATCTGATTTTTCTTGTGCAGCATGAAGGATATGGAAATTAGTTTAGAAGAGTTGCACATGTTTAACCTATATTGGATTGTTTGGTATCTATAGGAGGGGATGAGAAGAGGAAGAGACAAAAATCTGGAACACAAAAGTTTTGCAAAGGTGAATGCTGAAAACTATCTTTGCATGCAATTTGGAAAAAAATTAAAACTATTTAAAAAGAAAAAGAAAATGCCATCCACATCCAGAGAGAGAACTTATGGATTGAAGCATAGTATTTTCACCTTTTTATTGTTATTTATTTGCTTGGATTTTTTATTTGCTTGTTTGCCTTGTCTTTCTCATGTTTTTTTTTTCCCTTTTTATATGATTTTCTCTTTTTTCCCCTAGTAAATTTATTTATTTTTAATACAGGCTGTTTTATGAGTCATATTGGGAGAAAAAAATCAAAGCAAAAGGAAAAAACCATGGGAGAGGAAAAAAAACAGAATAAAAGAAGTGAACATAGAATATGTACATTTACATTCAGTCTCTTCAATTCTTTTACTGGATACAGGTGGCAATTTCTGTCCAAAGTCTATTGGGATTGCTTTGGATCACTAAACCACTGAGAAGAACCAAGTCTTTCATGGTTGATCACCATTGATCTGATTTTTCTTGCACAACATGACAAATATGGGAATATGTTTTAAAGGATCGTAACTGTGTAACCTGTATCAGATTGCTTATTCTTTTGGGAAGAGGGGAGATAAGGGAAAGAGGGAGAAAAAATTGGAATTCAAAATCTACAAAAATGAATGTTGAAAACTATCTTTACATGTGTTTGGAAAAATAAAATACTATTGAGGGAAAAAAGGGCACCTTGAGGGCAGGAACAGACTTTCTTTCTGCTTATATTTGTATTCCCAGTGCTTAGCATAGCATGGTAAACATTTAACAAATGTTTACTTGACAGCTCACTGAGGTTTCCATCTTGGGTAATGGAGAGAATGAGATAGTTTAACAGAAAGATGAGAAATCAGGAAAAAGGGAAGATTTGGGGAAAAGGTGGGAAGAGGGTAAATTTACTTTTAAACGCAGAATTTGAACTGCCTTAAAGGCATTCAAATTTATGTCCAGCTGAAATATAGGACCCAGAGATCAGGGAGGTCAAGCTGATGATATAGCTTTGAGAGTCATCTGCTGCACCTGCTGCTAGATCCAGTGCTGGACCTGAGCAGAAAGTCCTGAGTTCAAATTCTGCCTCACACAGTTGAGCGAACTGATTTGTTCTTTTCACTGTTCAGTCACATCCTCATTGGGGATTTTCTTAGCAGAGATACTGGAGTAGTTTGCCATTTCCTTCTCTAGCTCATTTGACAGATGAGGAAACTGAGGCAAACAGGGTGAAGTGAAATCTGCAATTACCCAAATCTGAAATAGGTGGTATCATTACTGCTGTTACTGCCCCAAGGCCTATAAGAAGTCCCAAGCCAAGGTCCCTCGGTGCAATGCACTGTGCCATGTTGTCTGGGATGCTTCTTGAAGTCCATCATACTGACCACCCATAGGATCATGGATATTTCTTAGCAGGGAAGGGACCTCAGAGAGCTTGAATGGACCCCCCCCCAATACCCTTCTTTTACAGATGGAAAAATAAATCCCAGGGAAGGGAAGTCATTTGTCCAGAGTCATCCAGGGAGAAGTAGCAGAGGCAAAACTGGAACTCAGGCCCCCAGCCTACAGAAGCATCCCCCTTTTTCCTGCTCCATACTGGGTTCTCTCTGATTCCATCCATTCAGGACAAGCTATTTCCCTGATAAAATCATTTTATGGTTAGGAACACTTTCTCCGGAGGTTGATTCAAGAAAAGTAACCGAATTGTTTTCTCCAGTCACCGGGGGAGCAATTTTCAGGGATTGTTCCTGATTCTTGAGCCTCCTTCCAACCTTCAGGGGAGAAGTGAGCACCAGCTGGGTGTGGGCGGATTTGGTTTTTTTAGTTTTTTTTTTTTTTAAAGCAAAACAACAAAAGCTTTCTCCCTGGGGCCCAAGAAGGCCAGCCTTATATGGGCACACCACCGGAGAACTGATTAGCTGGGGAAGGGAAAGCAGAAGTGTGTAAGACACAGCAGCTTAGAAATCCGAAGTACACCCACATCCCCTCACAAAGACCTCCTGTGAGACACACAGAAGGAGGGGGCGAGAGGTGAGAAGGCACAGGGACGTCTCAGCAGCCCAGCAGATGCCACACAGAGATGCTGGGTCGGAAGCACTCATACATTGTTGGTGAAGCTGTGAAAACCAAAGCCTTGCTCTCTGAAAAAATCATTCATCCTCACTTAGGAAGCTGCTTCTCAGCACACAGGCCCAGTACAGGGCTGGTTTAAACACTTACAACTTTATTTTGCAAAGTGCTTCTATTTACTCTGGCATCTATGGCTTTCTGTTTTTTCCCCACTATAATAATGTGTTCTATCTTTCCAAAAAAAAAAAAAAAAGACATGATTTTAATATTACTTAACAATATATATTCCATCTTTCAAAAAGAAAGACATGATTTTAATATTACTTAATAATATATATTTCATGTTTAAAAAAGATATGACTTTAATATTACTTAACAATAGATTTTTAAAGGAGCCAGTCAGACTTAAGTGTAATACAATTATATGCTCTATAACCGATTTAGTAGTGTCTGGGACCTATTTCTTAATGATTTTTAAGTCTGCTTTCATTGCTTCAATGGGTTTTAGCTAATTGCAAAGTAAAGTATAGATGAAATTTTCATATTGCCTCCTGGTTTCCCTGACTTCTTTCAAATCTCAGCTTAAAACCTACCTTCTACAGGAAGCCTTTCTCAATTTCTCTTCATTTTAGTGCCTTCCTTCTACAGTTTATTTCCTATTTATCCTGTATATGCTTTGTTTGTACATAGTTTTTGCATGTTATTCCTCCCATTAGATTCAGAGCTTTGAGAGCTGTTTTCTGAACTGAGCCTTTGCCTGAATTTCCCCACTGTAGACAGCCCAGTGATCAGCTACTCTATAAAGCTCACCATATTGGTGCACACCTGTAGTCCCTGCTAATGCTTAGGCGAGTGGATCAGTAGAGCTCAGGAGTTCTGAGCTACAGTAGGCTGGGGCAGTTGGGTATCTGTAATCAGTCTGGTACCATATAGTGAGCCTTAGAGAGTAAAGGACCACTGGGCTGTCTACAGAAGGGAGCACCAGCCCAGTTCAGACAAAGGAAGTGAGTCAAAGCTCCCATGCTACTCAACAGAGAGGGTGGGCCCATGTGGCTGTTACATTTCTGGTCTGGAATAGAGATAGGAAGAGGAAGAAAAGAAAGAAAGAAAAAAGAAGGGAAGAAGGAAGGAAGGGAGAGAGAAAGGGAAGGGAGGAAGGGAAGCAAGGGAGGAAGGGAAGGGAGGAAGGAGGGAAGGGAGAAAGGGAAGGAAGGAAGGGAGGAAGGAAGGGAAGAAGGGAAGGGAGGAAAAAGGGAAGGAAGGAAGGAAGGAAGGAAGGAAGGAAGGAAGGAAGGAAGGAAGGAAGGAAGGAAGGAAGGAGGAAAAGAAGGAAGGAAGGAGGGAAGGAAGGAAGGGAAAAAAGAGAAAAGAGGTCAGAAGGAATTTTAGTTAAGCTGGAAAATGCTGCTTCTTTCAAGATGTGAGATATTCACAAGCACATGGAGAAACTTTTTATACATGGTTAGACCTCCTTGGAAATCCATTCAACCTGGGCAAATCACAAACTCACATCTACCCATCCCTCAAGACCTAACTCGTATTTCACTTCTTTCATGAAACTATCCTTGACCACACCAGCCTATGAAAAAATATTCCTCTCCATACACTAATGGGGAAAGACAGGATAAGGCAATAGTAACAACACCAGACTGGGAGCCAGGAGATCTGGGTTTAAGGCTGAGTTTTACCACCAAGTAGCATTTTTAACCTAAAACCAATCACTTCACTGCCCCTATTTAATCAACTCCGTAGCTCCCTATAGCCTCCAGCATCAAAAATAAAATCTTCTATTTGACCTTTAAAGCTTTGCTGTTCCTCAGATATGACTCGCAATCTTCCTACATGTGGGGATTTTTACTGGCTGATCCTCATGTCTAGAATTTTTTCCTTCCTTATCCCCCATTCCTGGCTTCCTTCAAGCCTCAACTAAAATTCTACTTTCTACAAGAAGTCTCTCTGAAAGGTCTTCCTTAATGCCTAATGTCTTCCCTCAGTTGATAATCTCCAATTCATCCTATATACAGTTTGTTTATAAAGTAGTTATTTGCATATTATCTCCCCAGTAGACTGAGAGCTCCTTGAGAAAAGATACTGGTTTTCCTCTTTTTTTTTTTTTTTTGTTTTGTTTTGTTTTGTTTTGTTTGTATCCCCAGCATAGAGCCTGGTATATCCTAAATTCTGGAAAAAAAAAAAAAAAACTTATTGACTTGGGACTGAATTTCTTCTTTTTTTTTTTTTAAATAAAGAAGATGGAATAATTAATTAATTAAAGTCATTTTCATCATTACAGTTCTATATCTTGTGGTTTCTTTTGAGAGCTCCTATGATCGGGATACAACCAGGATGAAAACAAAAGATTTAGTGGTCAGAATGGAGTAGAAAAAGAAGCCAGAAGAAATGATCTGGGGAGAAGTGGCAAGATTTCATGAAAGATCAGATGTGGATTTCCATTCAAGATGGCTTCCCAAAGAGAGGCAGACAGCCCAGTTCCCACATACCCACTCCAACAAAAACCTAAAAATAGCACCAGATTGAATAATGATGAAAGAAATCCAATGAGAAACTACAGTCAATGACTTCATCTACTTCAGAACTACACAAAGTCAGCCTAAAATCCTCCACACAATACAAAAAGGATCCCACCAGAAAAGCCAAAGCCAACACAGGCAAAAAGAAGGAAAACAACTATAACCTACAATGATTTCTATCTGGAAACAAGGGTGGAATGCTACCATGATAGAGCTCAGACTGAACCTGCCAGATTCCTAAATCTCTGCTCTGCAATGACACAGAGGTACCCAAGGTTGAGCTCTCTGAATCTCAAAGATGGAAGTTGGGCAAGGGGAAACTACTAGCACTTTTAGTATAGATACACCCTGGAACGGGGAGTACAGAACAGGAACCCAAGTGACCCAGGTCAAAACCAAGCAGGGCTGTCCACTTCCCCCCAAAGGACATCAGACAGTAAAGAATGGCTCAAGCACAAAACTCAAATTTGGGAACTAAAGCTGAAGATAAGAGTAACATTAAAAAAATAAACATACTATGAAGAATTATTATAGATTATAGATAACACACAAGTTCACTATTCAAGAAAACCCACAGCTACTGTAAGCAGAGACTCAAAGGGAAAAAAAAAATTTTTTTTGCACATATTTTGCACAAGGTCTATATAAATAACTAGAAAAATGCAGCAAAAGACTTTTTAAAATGAAATAAAATATCTAGGGGAAAGAAGTGGAAAAGAATAGCTTAGAATGGAAAGTGGTAAGTCTTATCCCAGTAATAGATCCCCTAAAAATTAGAACAGACCATACAAAAATCAATGATCCCATATGACAAGAAATAATAGAACTAATCAAAGGGTTGAAAAAATATATATATAAGGTATTGATTATTTAAAAAACTGAACTGAAGAAAAAAAGTCAAGAAGAGATAGTTTAAGAATCATTTGAATCCCTGAAAATCATTAAAAAATCTCAGCACTGTATTTTAGGAAATCATAAACAAGTACCGTCCATAAGTAAGACCCAGAGGGAAACACAAAAAATAAAAAGAATCATGTGTTTACTCCTAAAAGAAACCTCCAAAGGCAAAAATCCTAAGAATGTTATAGCCAAAATTTAGAGTTTATAGGCACCCCCCCCAAAAAAAAAAGTGATAAATAGCCAGAAAGAAAACATTTAAATACCAAAGAATTACTGTCAGGATCACAGAAGACCTGCCAGCTGCTACTGTAAACAAGAAGAGAGCATGGTAATACAACATATCAAAAAGCAAAAGATATAGGCTTACAATTAAGAAAAAAAAATTATCCTACAAAGCTGAGTATAATCAACAGATCAAAAAAACTTTTGGATCTTGAATGGAATAAAGGATTTTCAAACATTCCTGATGAAAAAACTAGAGTGAGGCAAACATTTAAAATGCAAACACAAGAGTCAAAAAAAGACCTGGAAAGGTGGATTTATTTAAATAGCTGGAAGGGGTTATATGATGAACTGTTAACATTCTAATAGGAAAAGAAAGAAGCGCCCTCTAAAAATCTTCATGTTTTCAAAAATAAGAAGTAGTTAATTGAAATAGCTAAGTAAGACAAAGGACCTGGATTTGCAATGATTCTGTTCTGATGGTTTAAAAGGGGAAAAAAAAAGAGGGGTGGGATTGGGTAAGAGGATCACTTAGTGTAAGAAAGGAGGAAGAAGAGGGTGGAACTTACTATTACTCAAAATTATGTTGTGTTATTATACAGAAAGAAAGCAAGAGGTCAGAGGGAGAGAGCCCTAATTAACTTCATTGTTCTCTGAACTGGACAATGGAGAATTGAACAAACATACACACATATATGCCAAATTTAACACAGAAACCTGGGAGGGAATAAAATAAATTTCAGCTTCAGAAAGTGGATCCTGAAAAGGAGATTAAAGAAAAAAAGAGGAGAGAAGGGGAGGAGGGGAAGGAATGAGGAAAAGGGAAGAAGAGGAAGGGAGGAGAAAGTTTTTCCTCCTTTCATTCTTTTAATTGAATGGGAAGCACAAAAAAATAAAATTAGGAGTAAAAAGGGGCCATTCTAATATTTTCTAAAGTGCACAGAAGAGTATGGAAGGAAGTTCAGAAGGAAACAAAGAGAAGTTATAAAAATATTTTAGAATTTTATATAATTTTTAAAAAGCAATCAGTATGAAATAGAGATTCAGTTTCATATTGCATCCTCTTTGTGTTTCACTGTGCTCCTTTCTGAATTTAGGTTTGGAATACGCATTTTTTTTTATTATAAAGGTTTTGATTGATTAAGTGTCCTCAGATTCTCTTACCAGCCCTAATTATCCTATAACATTCTTCATACAATAAAGAGAATGGAGAAGCCCTGGGAGTGCTCTCTGAATGGTGGGGATTATTTGGTCATGGCCTCCAAAGAAAGCCCTGGTGTCGTGTGATGACCATCCTAAGGGGGCAAAATTGGGAAAGGTCAGTTTGTATGAAGAAGTGACCAAGGGGCTTAGCTCTTAGAGGAAATGGTGTAAGTTGGTTTCAGCCCAACCACCACTGCAACTGACTGGTTCTAAAAGCTCTCTTTTCTCTTAGAAACCAATAAAAGTGTGTGTACATGTGTCGGGGCGTCTTGTACAATGACCTTGACAAAGTGGATATAGATCAAAATACCACCGAGCAATTTGAATAGTTAGGAAATATAAATGTGGCCCCTTGCCAAGAACAAGAACAGCCTCAAAGAAACAAAAGACTTGGAAGGCTAAGCCTTAAACTTACCTGGAACTCCGCTGCCAATTTATGCCTACTTATACCCTCCACCTCTTCCCCACCTACTGGCATTCTGAAGAATTCAAAAGAAGGCTTTGAAATTCTATCAGCAAGGTGCAAATGGAGGAGGGGGAAAGGGAAAGCTTCCTACCATGAAGTATCCATGAGTCATCATACAAAAAAAAATAATTATTAAAAATACCATTTTAGAACCTTTTCCACAAAAGTATCTCTCCTTTAAAATTCAGTAGTGAATCTAATTTCTACCATATTTATTCTCCTCCCAAAGATGTTTTCTTTTTCTTTTCCTTCTTCTAGACTTGTAATATCACTCGGTGTGGAAAATCCTCCCTGATCATCCTCCCTCCCCTTGCCGAGGGACATCTCCAGTCTTAGATCAACTAACTTGCCCATGATCATCCTACTAGTATGAGTCAAAAACAAGACTAGAATCCAAGACTTTCTGACTCCAAGAATCAATACCTCTGTCCACTGCATAATGTGGACTCTGGTTTCCTGACGTTGCTATTTCAAGTAGAGAAACTGCTAAGAGACTAGAGGTATCTTGGGTCCAGTGGTATTAGATATCAGACTTGTGAGTTCTGAGCATCTACTGGGCAATGTTTCCAGGTAGCAATGTCCCAGAGACCATCAATAAAGTCTCTTTCTTGTGGTCATCCTCAGTTCTTTATATATATATATAATTTTTTTATATACAAAACATATGCATGGGTAATTTTTCAACATTGACCCTTGCAAAAACTTCTGTTTCAACTTTTCCCTTCCTTCCCCCCACTCCTTCCTCCAGATGGCAGGTAATCCAATGCATATTCAATATGTTAAAGTATAGATCATCCTCAGATCTTAAGCAACTTATTCACTGGCACTTAAAAGACTAAAGAAGTTATCTATGCTCCAGGCAGATCCTTGGGTAGCCTAAATCAACCGCCAAATTATATCAGTTTTTCACTTTGTTTTGTGAATAAATACAGCCTCAGAAAACTGTAGGCAGTAAAGAAAGATCATTAAATGCCCAAGCAGCCTGTATAATTAGTCCAAATGTAAATGCTCTGCTCAATCTAAAAGGGGATTTTTCTGGATTTCTTGAATTCGTTTGATTGATGCAGTCTCTGCTGGTGATATGGCAGCAGACTTTACAATTATTTGGTAAAGCCCAAGTACCAACTTGAGAAAGTGTCCAGCATCACCAAAAATCAAATGAATGGAGAAAATTCATTTAAGCGCAGACAGAGCCTCCAACTGGGAGCTGAAAGACCTGGGCCCCAAAACCATTAACTTTCATCCTTAGCCATCTTTGCTAACCAAGTCAAGTTACTTCTCCAGGTCTCACCTTCTTTATTCTTCTCTAAAATAAAACTTGCTTTTTATATCCTGTCTTAAATGTTATTCCTCTTCTAAAACTCGATATTCTGGCCAAATGGGACTGTTCCCCAAATTCAATAAGCCCTCTCTTCTGTATCTCTATATATCTGCTGGGCCTGGAATATATTCCCCCATTACCAAAATTCTGATCTCCCTCTGGTGTCATGTCTTGTGGGAAGTATCCAATTACTTATCTGTACATACAGTTATCTCCCATACCCTACCCCAGTAGACCTTAAACTCTCCAAGGGCTTTATTGTTGTTATTCACTCATTTCAGTGGTTTGTGACTCTTGGTGACACCATTCAGAGTTTTCTTGGCGAAAATACTGGAAAGAGTTTTCTTGGCAAAAATACTGGAAAGAGTTTTCTTGGCAAAAATACTAGAATGGTTTGCCATTTCCTTCTCCACTCATTTTACAGATGAGAAAACTGAGGCAAATAGGGTGAAATGAGTTGCCTAGGCTCACACAGACTCTGAACACATGAACATGAGTCTTCCTGACTCTAGGAAGGATACTCGCTCCACTGAGCTCATCTGACACATAGAAGCCCTTAATGAATGCTTATTCCCTCTTCTTCCTTTCCAAGAAGTTATTTAAAAATCCATTTTTAAAAGTCCATTACATTTGGAAAGGAAAGCCCCTGGTCCTTTCCTAAACCATTAGCTTGAATCCAACATTCTATTATTCAGTAATTCTAGGAAGTACTTTTGGAAGAGGAAAAAACCCTTCTACTAAGTGACTCACCATAAAAACAAAACAGTTTGAAACAGTTTTAAGAACTAATACTCCTCCTGAGAATAATTAAGAAGTGTAGATGCACACAGTTAGCATCTGAAGGCACTAATAAGTGCAAAGGATGCTAACAACCCTATAAAGAGTTCATTAACTAGGACGCGCTTTCAGCTTCAATGAGAGTGCTTTGGGGTGAAACAATCTAATTCCTACTCTCCCTTTTTCTGAGTCTCCTGCCCCCTGAATTTTCACCATGAAATAAGATCATTGTGTGCATGATAAATCAAATCTCCTTTCAGGGATGTACAAGAGGAGATTGCAAAAGACATCCTAGGGTAGATCATGTTTTATGGAATAATTTTTTAAAAGATCTTTGTCCCATAATTTAGCCTTTTGATGAGTGTGTGTGATCACAAATCACTAACTTAAAGAGGAATCCATCTAGAATCAGTTCAGAAAGCTGCACATTCAATATTGCCACAAGAGTTAAAATTCACTTCAATAATTTTCAGTTATCTCTAATTCTCCATGACCCCATTTAGGGTTTTTTGGCAAAGATACTGGAAGAGTTTGCCATTTCTTTCTCCAGCTCATCTTACAAATGAGGAAACTGAGGCAGGGAGAGTGAAGTGACTTGTTTAGGGTCATCCAGCTAGTAAGTGTCTAAGGCCAGATTTGACTTTAAGTCTTCCTGACTCAAGCCCAACACTCTATCTACTGTGCCAGTTGCCCAGGACTTAGAGACCATCCAGCAAAAATCCAGCCCCTCATGCTACAGTTGAGAAAACTGAGGCTGAGAAAGTAATTTGCCTGAAATCAGAAGTAACAAAGCTATGACCTGCTGTCGCCCATCCAACTAGACCATGTCTACATGTCTAAAAACAGCTAAAAAAAGTTAAATGAGTTTCCATTCCTTACGAAATAGCCAGTTTCCCTTCTCATTGCATCAACTGATGTAATGTCTATTTTATCATCATGTAGACTTGGTTTATCCATTTTTTGATTTTGCAAAAGAGTTTGCAAAATCATTATGATGATCATCATATTAATTATTGATGATTGTGATGATCATAATATTACTTTATTATATTCTATTATATTTTTATTATGTAATATTGATAATAATTAATGTATTGAATAATTTCATGTACTATTTATTATATAATATTAATCTCATCATAATATATATTACTATCCTCAAAGCATTTTTTACTTATGTTATTTCATTTGATTCTCATGACAACCATGTGAGGAAAGTGCTATTATTATCCCCAATTTACACATAGGAAAACTGATGCATAGGGAGGTCAAGTGACTTGTCCAGTTCTGTAAAGCAGGATTAGAACTCAAGTCTAATTCCCAAACCTGTGATCCATCCATTGTATCATCTAGCTGACTCAATCATTGTCTGCACAGACCATCACAGCTACTAGCAGCCCACAGTCTGTGCCAAAAGCAGTCATGTAGAGATGGACAGCAGCAGACAGTTCATTTCCTCATTGTGATCTCTAAGTACTACAGGGTAACTATCTCATGAAAGTGACATCAAGGGTTTAATGTGTGCTGAGATACAAAATGGTTAGGAAACCTTGGTTTCATATTATAACTATTTTTAGTAACTTTCATTGGACAATGTAAATGGCACATAAAAGGTGAATTTCCAAAAGGTTTTTGTAAAATGTAATTTATGTTGTTCACTTGTGGTTCATTTTTTAACTCTTCTTATAGTTTTCGTGTTAATAATATATTGTTGTTCTTGGGTCTCGGAAGGCAAGATGTGAATCTATTTAGCCATTTACCCTAAAAGTTGAGCTCAAAATAATAGGTTCCATCATCCACTCAGAGGCCAGTTAGTCATGGTTTCCTCATTTGACAGATGAGGAAACTGAGGCTCATGAAATCACCAAATGACAAATAGGTTTGAAAAATATATGACTGCAATTTCAACGAAGGTTAAAAAAAAATCAAGCCATATTGCTTTAAGACGTTGAGATTTCCACTCGCATGTGGCACTTTATAATGTGTTTCTATTATGTGGATGTCTACAGTGATTAAAATTCAAAGCTACCCAAGAGCTTTATAACATCCTTCTGAAACAAGGGCACCCTCCCTCTATCATCTCCCGTGGTTTGTTGCTTCTCCCCTGCTCCTCAGCCTGCCCTTCTCTGGAGTCACTTAAACTCCATATTGTGTCATTCCCCTCCATCCCTACTGCAATCTTCTAATTCATTCCCTCATTTTGACTAGGTATTAGAGAGTAATCAATGAAACTAATTTATCCGAGGCTCCTGACTGCTCACTCAGCCTTCTCAGTGGACATTTCCATTTTAAAAATTATTCATTTGGCGTCAAAGGTTCTGTGTCACAATCCCACTTGAAATTAAATTAAAGAGGACAATTAATAAACTCTCTGGGTCTCAATTTTCCCATCTGTAAAAAAAGCAAATACTGATATAACCTTTCACATACATATTCACTGGAGAATCACAACAAAGCTATGCAGATTGGTACTAGGTTGCTTGTAGCCCCATTTTCAATTCAATTTGATTAAGTAAAATAGTGGATAGAGTGTTGGACCTTAGGGTCAAACTTGACTTCAAAACCAGCTTCAGACACTTACTAGCTGTAAGATCACTTAACCTCCATTTCCTCATCTGTAAAATGGGTATAACAATAACCCCTACTTTCCAGGGTTGTTATAAGGATAAAATAAGATGAAGTACTTTGCAAATTCTAAAGCGTTATTTCAATGTTGCCTATTATTACTGTCTACCAGACATTGTGGTTGATGCTGGGGGATACAGTCAGGAAATCAGTATTTTATTGATAAGGGAATTGAGTAAGATGATAATAATAGACTAGACAGATTACTCACACTTCTAATTGATGATACATGAAAAAAGATACTTTACTCTTACAATCCCCCCCCTTCATTCCTGCCCAAATAATCACACAGCTACATACATGTGCCTACATATAAGATATATATATATATACATATATATGTATATATATAATATGTATATATATATCTTAAGAGATTTAAGAGGCTGTTAGCTGGGGGGATGGGTAGCTTAGTGCTTAAGAATGAATCGACTTGCTAAAACAAAAGGGAGGCTAAATAGCAGAGTTTATAGGCATAATACCATCAAAGCCAAATACTACATTCTCTTCTACTCAATTGTTCTCAGTTGTCCTGAATCTCCCTGTTTTCCTCCTGTGCACACCTGATTGTCTCCTCATAGTATCAGGGGGCTAATACCTGGAGGGAGTGTTAGAAAGGGGCAGAGGGTGAAGAAACTAGAGAACTCTCTAAAGAATACAGTCTTGATTCTTGCTAATATTCTTCTCCTGGTCCCTGGGCTCTTTTTCTGGTTCCTCTCTCCAGACAAATCAGACCTCTAGAGAAAAATTAGAAAGATTCATTGAACAGCCTTCTTGCCATTAAAATATTCTAATCCTTAAGTGCCAGAATCTAAATTGTGACTTTCATTAACCATTGCACTTAGTCAAAGTCACAGGTTCATTTATCTAGAGTTTGAAGGGACCCTTGGGGCCAGTTATTTATAGTCCCCTCATTTTACAGATGAAGAAACTGAGACCCATAGTTCAAATCGAAATGAGAAATTGAATCTTTTATTGACTTAATAAGCATCAGAAATGGGATCTGAACCATGAGAAATGACCAATAAAGTATTAGAGGTGAAATTTGACCCATGGATCTCAGTTTCTTCATCTGTAAAATGTGGAATCTGATCTATCTGGTCTCTGGGATCCCTTGCAGATCTAAACTTACAATGGTTCTTTTTTTGCTAAACCATGTTGCCCAAGGATTAAGAATGAGAAAAGCCCTTGTTTTCACAGAAGGAAACTGAGGTATAGAAAAGGGATGGACCTAAAACCAAACCCGTACCAAAGCTGGAGATTCTCTGCCTAGAAAATCAGAGCTCTTGCTACCACAATAGAGTCAAATCTCCTAGATCCCATTTCTTCTCTAGAACCAATTGGGCAAAACTCCTTGGCCATGGTGAAGGCCCTAGGGGCGAGCCCTCCAGATACCAGGATAGAGATGGAATAACCAAAATCACAATGGGTGCAGAACAAAGGGCGATTTTACTCTACCCATAAACACCCAATCACCTGCTTCTAGATACATACTTTTTGTGTACTGACCCACTTCTGCATCGTTCTAGAGAGGGGGACCTGAGGGAAGGTTTGCTGCGTGTGAGTTTTGGGGAAACAGAAGGGCTCAGATTTTAAAGTGACCCTTAAAAGGCAAATTTTCAGACACGGAATGAGCCACACTTAGACACCTTCCTTGCCCATCATCTCCCTGGAACAAATGCACCTCAGTCACTCCTTTTCCCAAAGCTGCAAACAGAGGAGGTGTTCTCTGCTTACACATTTAGAGCAGGGGGCGGAGGGAAAGGTGGGAAGGATCAGGAATGCTAGAAACATTTTACAAGAGACAACACTATCTGCTATTAGATAAAGTCTGGCCTTAAATCAAGATGGCTTTGTCTCGGCCTGGAAAACACCCACAGTGGAGGTGTTTGCATTGTTCCTGCAATCCCCAGAGGCGAGCAGGACAATAGAACATGACACATGCTTTGTTCCAACAAACGCCTGGGTTCCAGAGACAGACGGCTATAGTGAGGTAGCCATGCGTGACATTCACTGGCTGGATTCAGAGCTGGGCAATTACAATGATTTCACCCAAATTCTCCTGGCAGTTGACACAGCTCGGAGACTCTTCTGGGTCCACTTTCCCCCCCAAGTTACACAGCTTCCCTTCCGGACTGTTTAGCCAAGATACTAAAGAGATACCGTTTACCCTTAATCCAAGTAGAACAGCCAAGGGAAAGAGCAATCCTAGGTAATAACAAGGCTTCCTTATTCGTTGACAGGAGATATACGGTAAAAGCTCATTGAATCCTGGGAAAGTGGGTTTGGCCACTGATTTATAGTGTGGAATAACTAGAAAGGTAAATGTCCAAATAGGTCTGTCCCACCTATAAAGGCGGCTGAGCAGGCAAACAGAGCGAGATTTCACAGGGAATATTTAGGCTGTTCAAATGAACCATCATCAATCAATCAGTTGTCAAGTACCTATGTGCAGGCACTTAAAGCTAAGATGCTTTAAGAAAAAAAGGCAACCTTCTACAAACACAATGTGCTAGATACGGATTGTTTTTTTTAATGTATTCCTAAACTGTTTCCTGAAATCTCTACTTAATTCAGCCTAACTCTGGCTAAGGCCACTTTCAGCTCCCAAAGTCTCCAATTTTATGATTTTTAGAGAAGTATTATATAGTAGTAACAAACTGCATTTTTTCCAAAGATTAAAAAAAAACCAAGCTCAAAAAATCATAAACAGAATTTAGTGGGACTTTAGAGGTCTGGTTACTTCTAAAATCCAGGCCAATGGCTTATTTTACAGAAGAGGAACTTTGTTGGCCAAAAAAATTGTCTGTCACTCTTTGTCTGTGTCTCTCTCAACCTTTCTCTGTCTCTCTCTTGTCTGTCTGTCTCTTTCTCTCTGTGTCTATCGGTCTCTTTCTCTCTCTCGTCTCTCATTTTCTCTCTCTCTCTCTCTCTCTTTCTCTCTCTCTCTCTCTCTTGTCTCTCTCTCTTTCTGTCTCTCTCTCTCTCTCCCTCCTCTCCCCTTTCTCTCTGAACTCTCTCTCTCTCTCTCTCTCTCTCTCTCTCTCTCTCTCTCTCTCTCTCTCTCTCTCTCTCTCTCTCTCGTCTCTCTCTCTTTCTGTCTCTCTCTCTCTCCCTCCTCTCCCCTTTCTCTCTGAACTCTCTCTCTCTCTCTCTCTCTCTCTCTCTCTCTCTCTCTCTCTCTTTCTCTCTCTCATCTCTCTCTCTCTCATTTTCTTTTTCTCTCTTTCTGTCTCTCTGTCTCTCTCCTTCCTCTCCCCTTTCTCTCTGAACTCTCTCTCTCTCTCTCTCTCTCTCTCACACACACACACACACACACACACACACATTTTCTTTCTCTCTCTTTCTGTCTCTGTCTCTCTCCCTCCTCTCCCCTTTCTCTCTGAACTAACACACTCTCTCTCTCTGTCTGTCTCTCTCTCTGTCTCTCTCTCTCTCTCTCTCTCTCTCTCTCTCTCACACACACACACACACACACACACACACACACACAATCTTTTCCATGCACTTTCTCACATATATACTGTCTCTCTCTTTTACATACACACATTGTCTCTCACACATATACTCTCTTACACACCCACTCTCTTTCTCACATACACACATTGTCTCTTTTACATTTACATACACACATTTCTCTCCTCCTGTCTTTCCCTCTCTCTCTCTCTCTCTCACACACACATACTCTTTTTTTACACATACACACAATCACTGTCTCTGTCTTACACACACACACACACACACACACACACACACACACACACAGCTGGGATTGAAACGCAGATCCTATTGACTTCAAATCTGGCACTCTCCTCACTGCTTCCATGACTGTATTCACTGATTCATAGTGGGATTCCCTTACATTTGCTTAAATTTGGAAGATTTACGGTGTTTCTCCCAGTGCTCCCATCACATTTGCAAGATAAGTAGGTCACCTGCCACAACTGAATTTCTGAAATGAAGTATTTTGAGCTCCAAAGTACATGAAATATATTTTTGCTTCCCTCAGTGACTATTTCTTTTCAGGAAAGGTTAGTTTCTTGGGTCTCACCCAAAAAGAATTATAGTTACTGAAGGACTTCATCATCAGGTGAATTCACTTACAAGCCAATCAGATGACATAGCAAATAACAGCTTTTTACCTGGAGTCAAGAAGACCTGAATTCAAATTCAGCCTTAGAAACTTACTAGCTGTGTGACCCTAGAAAAGTCTGCCTCAGTTTCCTCAATTGTGTTTATTTTTTTTTGCAAGGCAATTGGGGTTCAATGACTTGTCCAGTCACTGAGATAACAAATGAGGTAACATTTAGAAAGCACTTATCACAATGCTGATACAAATACTTACAATATTGAAACAACAACCATAACAAACCTCACATCACAGATTTCAGCAAGGATGAACTTTATAGAATCAAAATTAAGGAAAGTTCACACTGACAAAGAACAGTTACTGAGGAAATCCCTCAGGAGTATCCTGATGCCATAGGTAGCAAGAACCATATTTAGAAAAAAAAAAATCTTTAACATCTTATATCCAAGTGGAAGCATCAACAAAGCAATCCCATGTAAGAATGAAGTTTCTGGGATTCACTGGCTATTAATCCAAGAATTTTGCCCAAAGAGATAAGATAAGAAAAGATAAGGAGAAAAAAGATGGTAATAGATGTATGAAACTGAGCAAATTTAACTCTGTTAAATTTTCATCATAATCATTTACATCTCAGAAATCAGTAAGTCTACATATCTGAGTGATCTACAATTCCTGATGACTGCCAGAAAGTTGATGGACTCAGGGTGTAGAGAGAGACACACAATTTTGGACCTGTTCGATATTCAATCTATTTTGCTTAACTCTGCATTTTTATCCCAAGGATTTTATCTTTTTTAAATGAAGGAGGGGAAATAGGAAGGAAAGAAGATAATTTTTTTCCATTAAAAAATTCATTTTAATTAAAAATAACCTCACCAAAGAGCCACTAGTTTTGCCCAATTAAATCTCAGTCCCTCTATGGGCTTCCAGTATAAGGAGCTGATCTCCAAGGTCCTGAGCAGCTCCAAGTCCTCTGCCTTTTCCTCTTCCCCTTTTAGGATACTGCTCAGTTGCTAGTGTGGGTGGGAAGCTAAAAGGACAAGAGCCAGGAAAGGGCATTGAGCCCCTGACTCAGGGTCATGGAACTGACTATGAATCAGACAGTGGGAAAAAAAACAACAAGGGCCTCATTTATTATGAGTTCTTCTGAAGGCCTTGAACACTTCCTGCCAGCATGCCTCACTCAGCACTTCATTCACAATGCCTTTTATGGTATTTTTACAACATCTTCTTCCCTCCCCAGGTAGTGAAAGCACCACAAGGTAGGATCTTACAATTTGAATGTCCACATTTAATCAGACTCCTTGGTTTTAGAAAGGAGGGAAACTGAGGCATTGAGATAGGAAGGACTTGCCTAAAATCAGATAACAGGGAGTAAATGGGTGGAGAAAAGATTCAAAATAAAACCTATGTAAAAAAAAAACAAAAAACAAAAAAAAAACACCTAGTCCTCCTCCCCCCTATAAACAAAGGATTCTTTACATTTTGTGTGTGTCATGGACTCAAGGGTGTGTCGGATTCAATTTGAACTGTCTTGAAAAGCTGATTGTTAAATTTTCAGCATGATCATTTACATCTTAGAAATCTGCAAATGCTACAAATCAGGGCTTGTTTTATGGTCTTGTTGACTGTCTAAGCTTAAGAAACTGAGAAAATATTAATGTCATATTAAATTTTAAAATGTGTCCTG
The DNA here is from genome assembly GCF_016432865.1 of Antechinus flavipes. Taxonomy (NCBI): domain Eukaryota; kingdom Metazoa; phylum Chordata; class Mammalia; order Dasyuromorphia; family Dasyuridae; genus Antechinus; species Antechinus flavipes. The sequence continues at coordinate 57,945,269 of NC_067399.1, read as the reverse complement.
TATGTATGTATGTGTATATATATATATATATATGTATTTGTTGTTGGAGACCCAGTTGTTAATTTTTACCAACATATCTCTGAATGGACCCTTGGGGCAATCTAGTGAAACCTATGAACCCATTTTTAGAATAATGTGTTTAAATGCATAAATCAAAATATAAAGGACTATGAAAGAAACCAGTTATACTGAAATATAGTTATCAAAATCAGTTTTTTTAAACCCAATGTCCCTAGACCATAGTTTAAGAACCCTTGCACTACACCCTGCTATTTATTTCTACTTAATTTCTATTTAACCAAAAAAGCACTTATTAAGTAGCTACTGGATGTTGATACTGTGCTGGGGATGCAAAGACATATTACTCTCACTGCCCCATATTACTTTCAAAAAGGGGAGAGAAAAGATACAAAAAGACATTTTTGAGAGGCTTTGAAATCATTTACAGAAATGACCAGAAACCAGGATGGCTCATTTATTTTAGATACCAGCAAGTATTCTATTTTCATAAGACTTTAAACAGCCTTGATTCAGAAATAGCCAGGTGGACCAGTAGATAAAATGCTATGGCTGGAGTCGCAAGAATTCATTTTCTTGAGTTCAAATCTAGCCTCAGATACTTTCTCAATGGGTAATCCTGGGCAAGTCACTTAACTCTTTGCCTCAGTTTCCTCATCTGTAAAATAAACTGGAAAGGAAATGGCAAACCATTCCCGTATCTCTGCCAAAAAGAGTCAGATATAACTGGAATGATTGGACATGTACATACACACACAGTCTTGACTCAATTTTCTAACAGATCTCATGGGAATTTATGACTAGCCTGCAGGTTAACTGTCATTTTAATGGGCTTTTAGATAGTTTTATCCCCTCAATAGCTGCATGTACAATTTTTTAAAAAATAATTATTATATTAGTCATCTCTGGAAGTAGCTTCCAACCAATATCTGATTCTCTGATGAAATCTCTTTGATACCAAAGCAAAAATGTTAAACAAAACCAATTGACATAGAGATAGTCTTCACCTTATATAGCATTCTGTACCTGTTATTTAAGAACGAAAATTAGGTTATTACAATTAATTAGATTTTTATTTACACTGTTAGAGTCATATTCTTCAGGAGCTGCTTCCCTCTGAATTCATTCACATACGTGTCAGAATCAAGAGCTTTAGAGCTGTTGTTGAATCATGTCTGACTCTTCCTGGTCCCATTTGGGGTTTTCTTGGCACAGATACTGGAGTGATTTGCCATTTTGTACTCCAGCTATTTTACAGAAGAGGAAAGTTGAGGAAGAAAGGGGCAGAGAGCTAGGATTTAAACTCAGATTTTCTTTAATGCAGCCCAAGGTAGTCTATCCACTGCCTCATTTAGCAGCCCCAAGAGATTTACAATCAGAAAGTCACCTAATCCCATTATAAACTTTCCCATTATAGCTGGGGGAACTGAGGTCCAGAGCAAATATTTTCCTAAGGTCATGTAAAAATTCATTATTGCTTCACTTATTCTCTTGAGGATATAATCCAGGAATCCCAGCTCCAGTAGCAGAGCTGAAAGTCTAACTCCAGTCCAAATCCAGCATACCTCCCACTCTGCTTTCCCTACTCATCATTTCTTACAGTACAATAAGATTTCATCATATTTATATAGCACACTTTGTTCAGTCAATTCCCTAAATGATAGACAGTTTGTTTTGAGTCTTTGCCACCACACAGAAAGTACTGCTGTGAATATTTTGGTATACATGAGGCCCGTCTGTCCTTGCCTTCTTTTGGGGCAGATGTCCAGTAATAAGATTGCTGGATCAATAATGATGTGAAATTATTTTACGCATAAGGTGATGGCTCATTGTTTTGGCAGAGTTGATAAGCAGATTCTTAAAATAGCTTTTCAAAGTCAATTGCCACAAAGATATTGAATTTCCTAATAAGACAAACTTCTGATCTTTTAAAAAACATTTTAGAGATCAACTATTCCAATCCAAACTCACATTGTTCAGGAAAATCCATGTAAATAAAGCTTTCAGAAATAGAAGCACTTCTCACTCATCTTCCTGATCATCCTAAACTTCTCCGTCATTTGCAGGTAGTAAATCCTACTGTGTCTCTACCTCTGTAAAATCTCTTGTATTCCACTTTGTCTCCATTCATATAGCCACTATTCTGGTTTAGACCTTCCTTCCTCTCGCCCAGACATGGAAATACCCAGCTAATTGGTCTTCCTTTTTCTAATCTCTCCAATCTAACATTCTACAAAGCTTCCAAAAGTAGTTTTAATCAAAAGCTCCTAAGTGATCTTCCTTAAATTGACTCTGTCTTGCTCTTTCAGAAACTCCCTATTACCATTAGGATAAAATATAAACTCTTCAGCATAAGCTGGCTCCAATTTGAATTCCAGACAAAGAGAATAACTTAGTTACTCTCCAAATTCAATGCTTCTTCTTCATACATTTTAAACACTTGGAATATCATCTATTCCATTTCCACCTTTCAGATACTTTATCTTCCTTCAAATTTTGATTATACTACCATTTCCTTCATGAAGCTTTCCCTGACCTTCCTTCTATCTTCTACCCTCTACCCCCATCCTCCCACACACAGAGACTTCAGACACTTGTTAATATTCTTCTACTACTTAAATTACTTTTCATTTACTTATCTGTAGACATATTATATCTCCCTTTTGGAGGGCAAAAGATATTTCTGTATTTACCATACCTAGAACACAATTAGTACTATGGACAAGAATCTGTATTCTTAAATGTGAAATTCATCTCCTTCAGTATATTTAAAATTCTATTTGATAGTGATTTGATGAATGTCTACTATGGGAGGCAATATCATATGGTGTATAGAGACTTTGAATCTTCGAAGACCTGACACATTCTGTCTGGGTAACTCTGGGTAAGATACTTAACAGGATTCTAGTCAACTCTTGAAGATTAAATAATTTTATTTTATTTAAAGAATTTATTTTATTTTATTTATTTTGTTTAAAGAAACAGAATAAGAAAAAAAAAGAAAAACAGAAAAGTAATACAAAACAAAATGAAACAAAACAAAAGAGAACATTGTCATGTGTCCAGCAGAACATCAGGGAGGATTCAAAATATATAATAACAAATACAAGTTCAAGAAAGTATATATATATATCAGCACTCTTCATGAGTGTCCATGAGACTAAGTTTTAGAGAGAAGAGAAGAGAAAGTATTAAGTTGAGTTGTTAGAAGGAGTTCCCCCTGCCAGTGAAAGTCATTTAGTTATTTCAGTTTCTATCATGTCCTACTCTTTGTGATCCCATTTGGGGTTTTCTTGACAAAGATATGGAGCTCCTTGCCATTTCCATTTTACAGATGAGGAAACTGAGGCAAATCAATTTTACATAAAAATAAAATTTTTACAAAATACAAAAAATGAAAAAAATACCCACATTCCAATGGAACATATATGAGGGTTTAATCCAGTTCCGTTTAGCTCTGAAGCAAAGTAGGTTTTATTTGAGGAAGCAATAAAGACTGTATACATCCCAGATATGGAGAACAGCTTGTGCAAAGATGCAGAGATTGTAGATAACATATCACCTGAATACTAGAAACAAGGCCAGATGAGCTAGACCATAAAGTTGGGAAGATCAGAGAGGAGAGAGGAGAAAAAGCATCTATTGAGCGCCTACTATGTGGCAGACACTGTGCTAAGCACTCTACAAATACTTTCATTTGATCCTCACAACAACTCTATGAGGCAGGAGCTATTATCCTATTTTATGGATGAAGAAATTAAAGGGATGTAAAATAAAGCAAGAAAAACTACATCTGAGCCAGATCATGAAGGGCTTTAAAATGTCAAACAGAGGACTTTGTATTTCATTCTAGAAACAAATGGGAGATTGAAGATAATGAAAGAGAGGACTGACATGATCAGACTTTGGTTTTAGGAAGATCATTTTAATTCTGCAGAAGGAAAATGGATTGGAAACGTGATTTGAGAAGCAGGTAGATGGTGCAATGGATAGACTACTTTTTGGAATACTTGAATTCAAATCTGACCTGAGATCCTTACTAGCTGTGTGATCCTGAGCAAGTCACTTAATTTTGTTTACCTCAGTTTCCTCATTTGTAAAATGAACTGGAAAAGGAAATGGAAAACCGCTCCCATATATTTGCTAAGAAAACCCCAAATGGAGTCACAAAGAGTAAAACATTGATTAAATTATTCAAGAACAATGACCAAAACCACCTGAAAGTCCAATTTTTAAGAGGTAGCTAGGTGGCTCAGGGGAGTCAGGAGGACTTGAGTTCAAATTTGGTCTCAGACATTTACTAGTGACCCTGGGCTAATCACTTAACCCTAATTGCTGAGAGAGAAGAAGAAGGAAGAAGAACAAGAAAACGGTGGGATTTTGAGGTTTAAGGAGTGAGGGGAGACGATGAATTATGTTTCAAGTCTTCTTACACTTTACGCCCTTTCACATAATCAATATTCTGGCATTTTTGGTCTTTTTGTTATTCCTTGCACAAAACACTCAATCTTCTGACTCTGTGACTTTTACTGGCTGCCTTCCACACCTAGAATATTCTCTCTCCATCTCTCTGCCTCCTGGCTCCCCTGACTTTCTCCCAGTTCCTTCCCACCACAATGCTAGAGCCTTCCTTCTAATATTAACTCGAATGCATGTACATAGAATGGCTTTCTACTGTCTCTTGCTTTAAAACAAGAGCTCCCTGGGGGCAGAGGCTATTTCTTTTGTATTCCCAATATTTATCAGTTTCTGGCTTGCTCATAGTAAGCATTTAATAAATGCTTTTTGACTTGACTTTTATTTTGGAATATCTGCAGGACATCAAGTATTAGCAGTTCATCTGGAAAAAAAGATTTGAGCATTAAAACCCATGCAGTTCTTTTGTAGCTTACTGGACATAGCCTCATTTCTAGAAATGGATTTTTAAGGCATAAGAGCCCAATAAAGAGTTAAGTGGGAGTGCCCAGGAATTTCCAACCTTAAGTCAGAAAGAGACTTAAGGAAGTGATATCGATCCTAGTGAATAGGATCTTAGAAGTAGGTTCAAAGACAAGATTACATATTGTAAGTTCTATTTAACCGGCTGGCTGTTCTGTATTCTAAAAAGGAGTTGGCCTTTTAAGGCAAACGGTTTCTGGAGATAAAAGCTACATATGGCCAAGACTTTAGGAAGTGACAGATTCTTCTCCTTATGGAGAGAAAGCAGCTGAATGTTCTTCCCTTGTCTGAGGGCCGGATGAAAAAGGGCCTGTCTTCTTCATTAAAATAACTGAACTATAAGCTTCTGAGTTCTGAACTAAGAAATAAAAATGGAAGAACTCATTTCTCTGATGGGGAAGAAGTAATACCTCAGGTGAGGACTTTAAAGGAAACCAGAAGCAGGCTGCAGAAGGAAATTCTACCCCCATGTGCTCAGCAGAGTGACAAGCCAGCAACTCCTGATGAAGATGATTTACCATATAGGAAAGCAGATCAAATGGAAACAACAACAAAAAACAACAATGGAAGGTATTATTAAATTTTAAGGTCAATGTCTCAATGCAATATGGCGGCTGCAAGAGCCAATGCAATCTTAGATTTTGTTAAGGGAAGCACAAAATGTGCAGGACTAGAAAAATAATTATCTCACTTTTCTCTTATTTGCTCTGGCCACATCTGGAGTATTAGGTGCAATGAGGAAGAATATTAACAAACTAAAATATATGAGAGAAGGGAAGCCAAGATTGAGGAGGATACAAGATCATATATTATTAGGATGAGCTGAAGGAACTGGGAAAATACATGATCATATATTGGATAGTTGAAGAATTACCACATGGGATAAAGATTTAATTCTCCCTTGGCCCCAGAAGCAGAATCATAGGTAGAAGTTACAAAGAGGCAAATTCCATCTTATTATCAGGAAAAACTTGGTAGCAATTAGAGATAGATACACAAAAGAGACAGAGATAGTTTCAGAGGGTTGTAGGTTCATAGTCACTGGAGATATTCAAGCAAAGATATTCAAATATTTGCTGAATAAATAAATGGGGATATCTGTGGGTTACAAGAAAGCATATCGGGCACATGAGATATATATGCTGCTTACTACCTATGTGGCCATGGCCAGGTAATAACCTCTCTGGGGCTCAGTTTCTGCATCTATAAAGTGGGGAGACTACTTCCACTACAGAGCAGATATGGGAATCAAATTAAATAACTGACATGAATTGCTTTATAATCCAAAAAGTACCATCAAAATGTCAGCTATCATCATCACGGTGGTTATTGTCATGAGTCAATGGCAGAATTACCTGTACGACTTCTTTCACGAGGGTCTTGTCCGTCCCTGTCTTGGCTCTTTGCAGCCCGCTGACGTTCTCGCCAATCCAAGTGATGAGGGCAAACTTCACTCTCTTGCTCATCGCATCCCCCGTGGTAAACCGAACAAACCCAAACAATCGAATGTCATCTTTAAGGAACAGAGAAAGACTCATTAAAAATTTGACAAAAACAACTCTTTAAGTAAATAGGACAGCGAGGTAAGATCATTGTGCTATAATCAGGAAGATCCATGTTCCTGAGTTCAAATCCAACCTCAGACACTTATTAGGTATGTGGGCAAGTCACTTTAACCCTGCTTGCCTCAGTTTCCTCATCTGTAAAATGAGAAGGAAATGGAAAACTACTCCAGTATCTCTGCCAATAAAACTCCAAATGGGATCATGAAGATTTGGATCCTACTGAACATTTTGCTTAATTGTTATAAAACAAGAGTCAAATGCTAGATGTCATTTGTTTTATTATACTATGAAGCACTGAGTGAAATAGGCTTTGACAAGAAATGGTAATTGTTTCTCTAATATAAACCAACTACTGTCAGAGCTCCAAACATGGCTCTTTCATAAATCCAGAAGGTTCCTGATGGCTACTTGTTTACTATATTCCTGATGACTAACATGGTACCTTGATCTTAGCCTTTTCTCTCTGTTTGTTGAATGGATAAGTTGAATTAAAATCAGTTTGCATTTGTGGTAATTTTGAGGAGTAGGGTAAGAAGAACTCCCCTCTCTCCCCCAAAAAAAAAACACAACAAAAACCCTAGATTTGTTAAACTTGGGCAAGTCACTACCTGAGGTCCAATTTTTTCATTTGTAATATAAAGAAATTAGACTAGATTTCTTCTGAGGTTTCTCAGGCCCCCAAACTCTAGGATCCCACGATTTCTAAGATGATCCAATTCTGCATATTGACTGAGCAGAGAAATGGGGTCTTTGTACTCATAGATGTATCCATCCCAATATAACAGTAATTGGAAAGCTCTGATGAAAGACTAATCAATATGGAGCAAGGGGAATAAGCATTTACATAACACACCTACAATGGGCTGAGCCCTTTTTACAGATATTATTTCATTTGATCCTCACAACAACACTGGGAGATAGGTAATATTATTTTTCCCGTATTAAAAGATAAGGAACCTGAGACAAATAGATTATGAGACTTGCTCATAGTCACATAGCTGGTAAGTACCTGAGGCCAGATTTGAAGTCCTGACTCCAGGTCCACCACTCTATCCACTCACAGCATCACCAGCTGCCTCCGAAATGCTAAGCATTATTCTCAAGATACCAAGTCTCGATACACATGTATAATCAATATCAGATTAATTGCCTTCTCAAGAGGTGGGGGAGGGACAAGAGGAAAAGAGAATTTGGAACTCAATTTTTTTAAAATAAATTTTTAAAAAGTTTAATGTAATTGAGAAATGCTTAACAAAACATATAAAAATATATTTTAAAGACTAGGGTATAACTGAATATGGTGGTACATGTTTGTTTCTCTGCTACAAGGAAGGCTAAGGCAGGTGGATCTTTTGAGTTGAGAAGTTCTGAATCACACTAGAACTTTTTTAAAAGAGTTTAAGGTGCTTACTGAATCTCCAGTTCTAGATGTATGAAAAACAGTTGGAAATGTGAGATTGGTCAGCAGAAAGAGAGGAGCAGGAAAAGTAGATTTGAGAATCGTCAGCCTCGTGATGACAATTAAATCCATGGGAGCTGATGAGAACCCCAAATGAAGTCATGCAGGGGAAGAGAAAAGGACCCAGGATAGTCAGCTCTTATCTACGACACTATGTAACCACCAAGTGGTTAAAAGTATCTGGCATCAATTCAAGCAAGTAGCTACTGTTGGCTGAGATAGAACATCTCCACTACAAATTAAAACATAGTTTGGTGAATAACTATTGTTGAGAGAGAAACTGAATGCCAGTGGAAACCTTATGAACTTCCTCTTTCAGAAGAAAAAAATATCATCTGATAGATGATATTTGATAAAATATCTACCTCCCTGAGTTAGAATCTATTCTAATAGCTAGTTCTTCTAATTAATTATTTATATTTCCGTAACACGTTAGGACTTTCCCCTAAACATGATGTAGTTGTCCTTAAGGGTCATTTTATACACATGAAGAGGAGGAAGAGGATGATTAATCATTATTATGACCATTTATGAGCAAAATCAACACTTTGAAAAATTGAAGTGACTTTCTCATTATAACATAGTTAATAAGAAAGAGAGCCAGAATTATGATTAATAAATAAAGAATATTACTTAAAAGGGACCTTGAAGATGATCTCTTTTTAGATCACATTGAAGTCCAAGGGCGGAAAAAATATGTGGCTCAAAGTTCCTTGCATTTTTCTCTCGTTCCACTCTTAATTCTCCTGGCTTCTATCTCCACTATGATCCAGCGGCTTGGAAGATCACTTCTCTATGGTGGACCCTTTCTTTCATTAGTCAGTTCTTGCTGGGATTTCCATTTTTTCTTCTTGGCAATTTATTAATAGGAAATATGCATTTCTTTTTTAATGTGTTATACATTTATAACTGATACCAGATTATTTGCTGTCCTGGGGAGAGGGAAAGGACAAAAGTTTGGAACTCATAATCTTACAGAAATGAATATTGAAAACTATCTTTACATATAATTGTAAAATATATATATATATATCATTATTAAGCTGAATTTCTAGGCTATCCTAGATACTCATTCCTTTCTGTGACCCACTTCTTTCTCCACCATATCCCAGCTTAGATAATATCTTTATATATATATATTTCCATATTTATCATGCTGCACAAGAAAAATCAGATCAAAATGGGGGGAAATGAGAAAGGAAAAAAAAAAAACAAGCAAACAAACAACAACAACAAAAAAGGTGAGAATACTATGCTTTATCCACATTTAGTCCTCATTGTCCTCCCTTGGGTGCAGATGGCTCTCTCCACTACAAGTCTATTGAAATTGTCCTGAATCATCTCACTGTTGAAAAGGCCACATCCATCAGAATGGATCATTACATAATCTTGTTGCTGTGTACAATATTCTCTTGGTTCCACTCACTTAGCATCAGTTCATGTAAGTCTCTCCAGGACTTTCTGAAATCATCCTGCTGATAATTTCTTACAGAACAATAATATTCCATTGCATTCATATGCCATCACTTATTCAGCTTGGGTAATTTCTTTATCACCTAGTTCAGCTTTATTGTACATGTGGTCTTCCTACATTAGAATGAAAACTCCTTGAGGGCAGGGAATGTGGGAATGTCTTTCTTTTTGCTTGTATTTGTATTTCCATAACTTAGTAAAGTTTCTAGAACACTATAAATGATTAGTTTATGTTTGTTGACGTGACTAGTTAACTTGGTAACTAATCAACAGCCATGATCTGTTGAAATCCAGTGATGATAGTACAATCCCACTTGTAGAACAGTCTGAACTGTTGAGGGTTTTTTTCCTCAGTGGTTAATACTGATCCATCCACAGTTTCTCAACAAGTTGGTTTTCCTTGTGACTATGGGCACACATTTTTGCAAGATTATTGGCTAAGATTAAGCATATATTCTGAATTCCAAAACAAAACAAAATCCTAAATATGACATATGGGGATGAAATTCACAATTAGGACCAAAAGTAAATCAGCAGTCTCCAACCAATAAGTCATAATCCATGCATATATCTTGGATTCTTATCTAGATCACTAAGCTGCAGATGTCCACTCTACCAGCAATAAGAGACCTAAAATTTTATGCCAACTTTCTCCAACTCCCCTATTCCACCACTCACCATTCTTTCCATTAGCTAAGAGAATTTAGGGAAATTTAAAATGAGGCTAAGAGGCCTCAGATCTCTAATCTGCTGGAGATCCTGTTATTTGGCAAAAAAGATGAACAAGAGATTCATCCATCTCCTCCCCTGTCCTCCCAAAGGCATTAATCACATAACTGGTTGACTGGCAACTCTAATACATTGATTCTATTTACAAATGGTTCAAAAGGCAATGAGAAAAAAGAACAGTGATTCAGCGGCAGCATGTTACCAGTAACTTGTGTGAGGGAAGTGACATAGACCATCGATGACAATATGGCTGATGGAAAAAGAAAGTAAGTGGGATATGTAGTGACAAAGAAAAGATCTCTCTGTCAAAGAACTTAACTGGCATCCAGCAATTTTTGACAAACACTAGAGGGAGATCTCCAATATGTTGGGTAGACCAAGTTTCTTAAACTGTGAGTCAAGACTCCATATGGGTCACATAACATATGAGGTCATAAAAGGTGTCAAATATTCCATCAAGATGTAATTCTTTATGTAAAAATAAGTAAGTACATTTATCTCATTAGTATAGAAATTTGCCTTCATCTTTAATAATGGTAAAATTATATGTATACCAAGGAAATGTTTTGAAAATAATTTTTATGATTTATTATCAGTAAAATGTTTGATTTGTATATCTATTTTATATACTTCTTTACTCACATACACACACACACACATCTATACTTTATATACTACTTTACTTTACTTATACTTTGCATAAAAATTTCTTGAGTAAAAGAGGGTCAGGAGTGGGAAAAGTTTATGAAGTCCTGGGATAGACCCTCTAAGGAGGCTTTGTGGAAGGACATGGATAAGAGCCACTAATGAAGAAAGAAGGGATGGATGGGAGATAACCTACAATATTAGGAGGGGTATCCAGTTCAATGAGAGCAAGAATCCCAAGGCCCCATTAACAAGAGTTTGCTCCCACTCCGCCAGATTCTCCTTCCAGTATTGTGGAGATAATGAAATGCTAACAGAGGGAACAGCAGCTCTGGCAGAACCCAGCCAGCTAGTAAGATTTTGGTTTGGGACTATGAATGGAGCAAGAGTCTGTTCTCCGAGGACCAGCTGAGCCAGATTTCGAGAGGCTCATGAGAGAGGGTCACTGAGTCCCTTCAGCCACTGGGAAGCGGGGAGGGCTGTGATCTGCTTCATGGGAAAGAGTTCCGTATCACTGAAGTCAGACTCAGAGGAGGACGTGCACAAGTAGGCACACAAACATTTGTTGAATTGAATTAACCTCTAGCCCAAGCAATCTGGAGCTGCACAGAACTGATAATGTCACACGCTGCCTCGGTTGAGGGGATCCATCAGAGTCAAATGTCATCCCAGTTCCAGGGTTGGCAATGGCAATAAGTAAATGTCACCATTTGAAAAAGCAACCAACATCCAGCACCAGCTAATTATATTCCCCAATGCAATCAGATTCTCTCAGTGTGCAAAGCCCTGGACCACACACAAATGCCCCGCCATATAATTCAGTGTAACTAAAGCAAGAAAATCCCGGTAGTTTCCTAGGCAACCACTTTTTTCTTCCCTTGCTTTAATATTTAACAGAAATACCCACTAGCTTCTGGGCTGGGTTTGAAGGTAGCCTCATTTCTGTTCCTACACACCCTAAAATGACGAACTGGTAGATCACAAAAACTCAGAAGTCACAAGTAATTCACCAAGGGAGCTTTTTAAAGTAATTTTGTCCAACTTCCTCATTTGACAGAACATACTAAGGCCAATCTTTACAAGAATACAGGGATAACAAGGACTAGAAAGAAGCCTCTGACTTAGACCAAAGTCTTGCACCAGAATTCACTGCCTTTACTCCTCCTTCAAAGGGCTTTTCTCCATCCTAATTCCTAATGAAAAATATTTGAGACATCTTTCAGTGTTCCCATATAGTTTTCTTTCTCCCTGCTGTAATTGAGGATGATGATGGTAAATATTAAATATTAAACTAGATAAATAATAAACCATAACATTATATTTTATACCATGCCATATTTTATGGAAATATATCTATTTTATATATTATTTATTATATTTACTATATTGTAACGTATAAGTATGTTATATTTATTATATTTTGTCTAATATATTTTATATAAATATATTTCATTTATTTTATATATTATTTATTACATTTAATATATTATGACAGTATATTATATATATTTTGTATCTAATATTTTATATACATATACATATATTTGTCATATATTATTTATCATATTTAATAGATTATAACTTACAAATACATATTTATTATATTTTATATAACACCACGTTTTATATAGCACCACATTTTATATAACTATACTACATTTATTTAATATATTATAACATGTAAGTGTATTGTGTTTATTATATTTAATATGTCATATCATATAAACACAATGTTTATTTTTTATTTATTATATTATAATTTATAAATATATTTCATATAATACCATATTTTATATACATATATTACATTTATTTAATATATTATAACACAAATATGATGTTATACTTGATATAATGCCATGTTTTATATAAATATAATATATTTATTATACTTAATATATTATAACACAAATATATTATATCTTATATAACATAAAATTAATTATAATTCAGAGTATAATAATTAAATATAAAATATTAAAATTAAAATATCAGTATTATTTTATATACTTTATAAAATACTTTATATAAGTAAACTTATAAATATATTTATATAAATAAATCTGAAATACTAACATGCTTTGGTTAATGATTTGCTGATATTTTATTAATTCAGGGAAATAAAACATTAGGCTGAAATCAGGAAAAAGAAAAATAACCGGGGACAAGAATAATTACTGGATCCAAGACTGCTATCATATGACCTTGAGTATGTGACATAGGAGGATCAGTAGAACCAATTGGACATATTTAACCTAAAGAAAAGAAGGTTCAGGAAGAGACTTGACCACTGCTGTTCAAGTATTTGTAGGAAGGTCTTTTGGCAGAAGACAATGTTTATGGACTGACTAAATGATCCCAGAAGGCAGAATCTAGGAGTAAGGTAGAAATTGTAAACAGGTAAGTTTAAACTTGAGGTCAGGAAAAGTTTTCCCAAAGTGGAATAGCTTGCTCTTGAGACTTGGTGGGTTTTCCTTCCTTGGAGATATCCAAACAGAAGTTGCAACCATTTGTCTAGTATGCTGTAGCAGTGGGTCCTTCATCTATGGGAGGAACTAGATGAATGTTGATATCCTTTCCCATATTCACACTTAGAATTCATGACTTTGGGCAAATTACTTTGCTGCATTTGGTTAGTATTTTTATGTAGGTATGTTTTAGTATATAATTTGTTCACTAGTTATCAATCTACATGCTGGTTTTTCCTTACTAGATTTTAATTTACTCAAGGGCAGGAATTCTCTTTCCTTTATATTTGTATCTCATCAAACTCCCTCCCTCCTTCCCCTTCTCTCCTCCTCTCTCTGTCTCTGTCTCTGTCTCTCTCTGTCTCTGTCTCTCTGTCTCTCTCTCTCTCTTTCTTTTTCTCTCTCTCTCTCTGTCTCTCTCTCTCTCTCTCTCTCTCTCTCTCCCTCCCTCCCTCCTCCCTCCCTCTGCCTCTTTCTCTGTCTCTCTCTCTGTCTCTCTCTGTCTTTCTCTTTCTCTGTCTCTCTCTGTCTCTGTCTTTCTCTGTCTCTCTCTCTCTCTTTGTCTCTCTCTCTCTCTCTCTCTCTCTTTCTCTCTCTCTCTGTCTCTCTCTCTCTCTCTCTTTCTCTCTCTCTCCCTTCCTCCTTCTCTCCCTCCCTCTTTCCCTCCCATCATCAAACATGCAATTATTCTTGTTTACAAAGACTTTAGGAAGTTTTTCAGGTAGAAGTCACATCCCCATTTAACAGAAAAGAAAACCAAGGTTACAAGATTTGTCTAAGATCACATAGCTAGTAAATACCTGAGGATGAAATTGAACAGAGATCTATGCATTGAAGTCTTCTATCACATTGCTTCTAAGAGACAGCTAGCTAACAGGCGCTTTATTATGGATTGAATTTCTTTGAGTGTAAAAGTAGTACTGTCTTTAAGAGCTAATAATCTATGATTTATAATTCCATAATACTTTAAAAGTTCTTAATAATAATCTCTCAGCAGTCTGAGACTATAGAAAGAGGCAGAACAAGTGATTGTCTGCACGTCTTGGGAATTCCTACACCAATTAAATAAGATCTTTAAAAGGGTCCCTAGGTTGTATCCACATTACAAAATCTAACAGTTCCCCCCAAAAGGCAGACCAGTATTAAACTGAATGAGAGGAGATATCAGAATGAACATTCTAAAATGCTGAAAGGATATCAGACCTTCACAGTAGTGAATGGGACTATGGGCCAAGTTCCAATCTTGCTTCAGATTATTCTTAGTTACATGATATTGGGCAAATCTCTGAACTTCATCTGTGAAATGGGGGTAATAATAGTGCCTGCCTTACAGGGTTGTGATGATTAAATAAGAGAATTCATTTAATATGCTTCTTAGTGTTGTTTAGTCATTGTTCACTCCTGTCCAAGTCTTCATGCATGAACCCATTTGGAATTTTCTTGGCAGAGATACTGGAGTGGTTTGCCATTTCCTTCTCCAGCTCATTTCACAGATGAGGAGACTGAGGCAAACGGGTAAAATGACTCGCCAAAGGTCACACATTTTGTGTCTGAGGATAGATTTAAACTCAGATTTTCCTGACTCCAGGCCTAGGACTCTATCCACTCTAGTCACATATGTTTAGCAAAGCTCATACAGTTGCCCAGACTATTGAAAGGTTATTATTAAGAGCTTTAAAGATATTATAGAATTATAAATCTATATTATTAATGCTTAAAGTCACCATCTAACACTTTTACACTCAATTAAAAGACCCTGTTATCAGGGTGGCAGGAGCCAGCTCCTACTAGATTTCCAAAGCCAAAGAGATTATTTAATTTTCAGTGTGAGCATTTATGCCTTGAGAATCAGCTTGATTTATAGATCTGGTGATTGTCCAGACTTAAGAAAGTGATGAGAGAAAATGCTAATAATAAAAATTTACTTTAAAAATATGCTATACAAAAAGACCCCTTTCCCCCCTACCCAGAACTGCTTCTTAAACGTTTACAAGTACAATAATAGCTATCACGATTAGTGAAGGCATACTAACCAATTCTGAAGATGAAATTTCATATTCTATAAATATTTTCAAAGAACTGAGATTTTATCACTGTGGACACTTTTAAAAAACTGATATAAAATATGACCCTTCCACACTTTAGTAGATGCGCGCTTGCTCGCTCTCTCTCTCTCTCTCTCTCTCTCTCTCTCTCTCTCTCTCTCTTTCTCTCTCTCTCTCTCTCTCTCTTTCTCTCTCTCCCTCCCTCTCCCTTTTCCTCTCCTTCTTCTTCTCCCTCTCCCTCTCCCTCTCTCTTTCCCTCTTCCTCTCCCTCTTCCTTTCTCTCTCTCTCCTTGTCTCCCTCCCTCCCTCCCTCTCTCTCATCCTTGGTCTTTAAGATTTAGCTCAAGTGCTATCCCCTAGCTTTTCATGATCATCCTAGTAGAGTTCCTTAAGCTTCTCCTTCCTTGCCCCCAATTACTTCATATTTCTTAGGTCTGTGTATGTTTTATCTACTGATTTGTGTACCTGTGTCTTGACCCTCCTTCCCAGAAGAATACAAGTTCACTGAGGACAGGAATTATTTTTACTTTTATATCTCTGCACCTGGCACTGTGCCAGCCCCATAATAAGTACTTAATAAGTACTTGTGGAATTTAATTGAATTAAATTGAAATGCTCCCAGAACTGTCCTTCATTCAGTGCTGAATAAAACACTAATAATTAACTTCTTTTAGGTTGGCAGGAAGTCTAATCTGGAATTCAGAAACAGGTATTACTAGGACATGCAATTTGGGGGGAAAAAAAAAACTTAAACCACAAACCCATGGATGTCAGTAGCTAGAGGGCTTGATTGAAAGCAAATGAAAGAAAGACTCAGCTGACTGAAACAATAATTTTTTTGCCCCACCAAGCAAATTCTTAAGAGCTACTCAAACAGATCTGATGGATGTCTTCCCTTAGAATCCTTTCTCTGGAAAAAGTCTAAGCTAATTTTGACCTCTAAATGTTCAAAGAGGAAGAGGTTGCAGCCCATAAAACTCTACACTTCCTTTTCAAAGTTCCCTGACTCTTGTACAGCACTTAGACAAAACCCTGAACAAGTATATCTGAAACTCTTCCACTGAGTTTTATTATGTGATCTTGAGCCAATCACATGCCTTTTCTGGGCCTCAGTTTCCAAATCTGTAAAATAAAGTGGTTGGACCAGCTCTGAATATCTTAGTTCTGTTTGTTTTGCTTGCCTCTATATAGTTATTCTTTTCTTTTTTCCCAGGGAAGGAGGGGGAAAAAGGAGAGAAAGAAAATAAATATTTTTAATTGAAAAAAAATTTTTTGTGATTCTAATGTCCATCAAACCTAAAATAAAGGTACCATAAATACACAAAGAAAAATTCATCCTATGATTTTTTAGAATGACACACACAAATTATTCCCAATAAACAAATCTGCCACTTGAAATTGATTGCTGCTTATTAGCTGTGTGACTTTTGGGCAAATCATTTAACTTGTTTGGATTTCAGATTCCCCATCTTAAAACAAGGAGGCTAAACAAATCATCTTTAGATCTCTTTTAGCTTGAAAAATCAATGTGGTCGATCATGCTTTAGGTTTGAGTGACTTTCCCAGGAACAGCAAGGAATTTCCAATGCATATTGTCTGTTCTTTCACCTCCATATTGTCTGTTCTTATGACAAAAAAGGGGTATACAAGTTTGAGACAGAGGATTAAGTTTGGGGTGCAATCTGTATATTATGTATAAAAAGACAGAAAGGTCCATGTGGCTACTGAACAGTGAACTGAGGAAGTCTCGTAATAGTTCACTCTAACCAAGTGAAATTCAGAACCTAGTTCATAGCCACAACCTTTGTTCTCTTCCTGTATAAAAACCAGAATGGTCATTCCTGTGTTTCAGAGGACCCTCAGCCATCCCTAGTTGGTGGCTGGGAAAGACTCAGTCCTCTCTCCATCTATGAGTAGAGGTGACATAGGGGAAGAAGAGTGAGGAAGTTGTCCAGCAAAGAGGAAACAGGGAGGCCTCCAGTTGTACAAATCTGTCTCCACCCCAAATCTGACCTTCCTCCTGAGAGCAAGCAAAGCCTTCACCTTCCTCCATCCACTTCACTCTCCGTTTGAAAAACAACAAGTAAATGAAGGTTCCTACCTGTTTTTATGACAAAAGACTGTCTAAGTTTCTACATTATAATTCTTGCAATCAGAGATGTTTAATGGGAACATTATAATTCCACACTCTTGCAAAATTTCTAAGTTGTTTTTTTCCAGTGTTTTATCTTCCTCTTCTTTTCCACTTCCAACTCCGTTCAGGTTCTCACCTCCTTCTCCCATCTGAATTCTATCACCTCATTTGCACAGACAGCCATAGACAGATAGGCAGACAGACAGATACACACACACACACACACACACACACACACACACACACACACACAAACCCCAGACATACACACAGATATACACTTTCTCCCCCAGAGGGCTCCAATCTGGTCTTCTAGGACTTGTCTCTAGCAAATGAGCAATGGCAATGCATATTACATTATGGAATAAATGTTCGTGTACCTAATAACAGATAACATTTATTTAGCAGCATTTTCAGTTTTACAAAGAACTTTACTTATGTCCTCTCACTGGATCCTCATAACAACCTTGTAAGTCAGGTGCTATTATTATTCCCATTTTATGAAAAAGAAAATTGAGGACCAGATAGATCAAATGACATGCTTGCACAGCTAGGTTTTGGAGGCAGGACCTGAACTCAGGTCATCCTGAGTTCTCATCTCTCCCTCTCCCTTCTTCTTAACTAGTTTGGTTAGTATGGGTTATTTCTTCTTAAAAAGAGAGTTGAAATAGTTGATGCCTTAAGGACCAGCTTCCTGCTTTTAAATCTGTGCTCTGCCCTCAAGAAAAGAAATGAGTATAAAAGTGTAAATGGTGAGCTTTATGTTGGGAGAGAGGGGGGAGAAGGAGAGGAAGATGAAGAGGAAGAGGGAAAAGGAGAGGGAGAAGGAGAAGGAGAGGGAGAGGGAGAAGGAGAGGATGAAGAAGAAGGAGAGAGAGAAGGAGAGGGAGAGAACACAAGAAATTGCTTATAAAGAAGCTGCTCTATCTAATAGACACAGGATTTCAATCCAAACTGGATGGGAGAGAATCTCCAACCTAGCTGGTACACAAGGAGTTAGTGGCTAGCAAAAACTGCATTATCTAAAGAAAAATTTAAAAATAACAAATAACAAATATGTTCAGCAGACAGAGGGGGATGAAAATGAGCAGTCAGCTTCTATTGAAAGGCCGGGCTCCTATGTCCCTTTCACACGGACTCACAAGAGGGAAATCCTAACATCCTGTGAGGGGTGAACAAAACTGCTCTATCATGAGAATTCTGAGAACTCCAGAGCCAGCTGGCTTATTTCCGGTGTCTGATGATGTAGTGACATTGGAGTGTGAGAAGGCAAATACTGAAGAGGAGGTGGTGGGAGTAGGGAGGGAGAAAAACACACAAAGAGAAATTTTCTTTCACAACGCAAAAGGGGAAAGGAGGGTTTGTGTTGGGGGGAAGTGAGGAAGACAGGGAAAAGAAGGAAGGGAAAGGGATAAGAGGGGCTTGCGTGGTCTGGAGTTAAAAATGAGATATTATATACTCTTTTCAAAAAGGGATTAATATTATTTTCTATTTTACTGACTGGGCTAAACTCTAGAGAAAGAAAACAAGAAATGAGGGGGCTGGAATTAAGAGGGACTTCAAAGGTAATCTAATTAGTTTTCCCTTCTACAATTTACCCAATAATGAGTAGAGAGGGACTGTGATATAGCAGAAAGAAGCAAAGAAATTGGAGTCAAAAGATCCATGTTCAAATTTGGCCTTGGATACCTACTAGATAAGTGACCCTGGGCAAGTCAATTAACTTATTTCTGCTTTGGTTTACTAATCTTTAAAATGAAGAATATAGACTGGATCAAAGTATGATCCAGAGAATTCTGGGGGTGTCTGAAACTCTTTCAGAGGGTCTATAAATTCAAAATTAGTTTTTATTCTAATATTGTAAATATATATATATATCCCAGATAAACAAAAGTCTTTGGACTCCTCAATAATTTTTAATAATTTTTAAAGATACTGAGAATAAAAGTTTGAGAACCACTGGATTTATGATTATTAAGGATCTGCCCAGATCTGAAATTCCAAAACCACACTAAAACCCTAATCAATTCAGAATAACAAAAGGGAAAGCTTATGTAGTTAAAACTCCAATTTCTTTAATTCTTAAAAAATTTAAATTATACTGAATGTTAGAAGCTAAATGTTAAGGTTGGAAGGGATTCCAGAGACCAATCTCAACTCCTTTATTTTATGAGGAAGAATGAGACTCAGAAGTTGATATACCCAATTTGTGAGGTAGGATTCAAATTCAGATCTTCCTGATACGAGGAAGAAGCTCTATTCACCACTCTGTGATTAATATCATTATATTTCAAGAATATCTATTCTCTTATTCTGCTAAAAACTGGTCTGAGAGGTTAAGTGATTTGGCCCACATCATATGGGAGAATAAGTACATTTCCAGAAGCCAAGATGGTGACATAAGGAGGAAAATAAGCAATGGAGTCATCACTTGAACCCAGGTCTCAGAATTCAGATTGGAAGGGATCTAGTCCAACCCTGTAATTTTACTTTGTCCTTTTTCTCCCTCCTCCTTTCTCTTGCCCCTCTCTCTCTGTCTCTGTCTCTCTCTCCATATAAAAATAATAACAATAATAATTATTATTTTTGCTAAGGCAATTGGGGTTAAGTGACTTGTCCAGGATCACATAGCTAGGAAGTATTAAGTGTTTGAAGCAGCATTTGAAATCAGGTTCTTCTGACTCTAGAACTAATGCTCTATTTACTGCATCATCTAATTGCCCCTCTCTTATTTTATTTTGGCTCTAAATCCAGTTTAAGCTATGCTAATAAAGTATTTTTAAGTAGAAAAACATCTATAGCATACCTGCTTAAAGGCATATAACTAGGTCCAGATTAGGATGAATGACAAATCCCCTGAAGTGATTGCATTATTTGAATTCATACTACATTTCCATTGGACTAGAACCAATAACTATGTTTTATACAACTTCAAAGAGTGTGAATTTGAATACTCCAGGAATTCATCTTTTGAACTGAGACTTAGCTGTAGATGGAGGGATTGACTAACTTATTTCATTTTTCTATATTACTTTGTAGTTTATAAGATTTTTGTAGTCTTTTTTGAGTTTTCACATCTATAAAAATGAGATTTTTTTCCAACTCCAAATTATAGGATCCTACTGCAGTTCCAATAAGGTGCTCTTTTTACAAAGACCATCACACTTCAAGAAGACCTTCTACTCTAGTACAAACCAGTAAGCTGGATCATGGAAAGCTAGGAGAGGTACAGAAGATAGTCAACAAAAGCAGCAACAACCAACCAAATCCCAACCCCATACACATATTTTTCAAAGTACTTTCTAAACAATGAAGTACACAGAGTTTTGTTATCCCTGTTTTATAGCTTTATATATTTGCTAGTGACTGGTGCTAGAGCCACAGAACCTTTCTAATGCAGAACTCTTTCCACACTCCCCAAAGTAAAATGAGCTTAATGGATGAAGTTAATGCTTCTCAAACATCAGCTGCCTTAACCTAAGAAGAAAGGAAGGCTACATAAAGAGAATTATAAGATCAGTGGACTAGTCAACAGGAAGCCGAGGTTCCAGGCCTTCTCTGCCAAAAACTGTTGATGTTGCCTCAGTTTCCCCATCTGCGAAATGAGAAGAATGACCAATGGCTGCCTAAAGTCTAGGTGGTTATAATCTCCCAACTTGGTCTACGAATAGTCCTGCTATATGATTGTAAAAGTCAATATTTTTATTTTTTAAATAATTTTTATTCTGAACTTAATAAAATGAATATTTCCCTATACAATATAAAACAAAAGGATTGTACATCAAGCTGGTCTTTTATGTAGAATCTGCTTTTCTTGAAAACATATAATAAATTCTATTTGCAACTTTTAAAGTTGTCTGGTCTGTCTGGGATTCTTGTTAGCAATCCATTCTCTTTGTTGTATTTTTTTAAACATTTTTCAATAACTGTCTGTTCTTTCATGATTTTTCAATTCTTTTCTTTCCTCCACTACCTCATCCTTAGGCCACATTTCTTTCCCAAGAAAGAAAAAAAGGAAAAAATTCTTGAAGAAATAATCAATCAAACAAAACAAAGCACCCACATGTTGGCTGTGTCCAAACATAGACACCTTCACTTGCACCTTGAGTCTATCATCTCTCTGTATACATGTGGGTAAGTATGTTCCATCAATCAATGAACATTTATTTAGCACTTACTGTGTGCAAAGCACTGGGGATACAAGAAGAGGCAAAAAACAGCCCCTGCCTCCAAAGAGCTTACAATCTAGTGGGAGAGACTACATGCAAACAAGCTACATCCAAGACAAATGAGAAATGATTGAAAGGAACACTCTAGAATTAAGAAGGGTTGAGGAAGAATTCTTACAGAAGGTAGGATTTTAATTGAGATTTAAAGAAAGCCAAGGAGATCAGTAGTGAAGAGATGGAGGGAGAACTTTCCAAGCATGGAAGTCAGGTGGAGGAAATGCCCTGATCTGAGAGATGGAGTGTCTTATTTCAGAGCATCCAACAATCCAGTGTCAATGGATTGAAAAGTAAGATTGGACGAAGATTTGAAAAGCAAAAGGGGATAGGTTATGAGGGGCATTTTGAATTTGCTCCTGGAGGAAACAGGAAGCCACTGGAATTTATTGGGTAAGGGAATGACGTGATTGGACTTGCATTTTAGGAAAACCACTTTGGTGGCTGAATGGAGGATGGAGACTTGTCCAGAGCAGATTAACCAACTGGCTATTGCAATAGTGTCAGTGTGAAGATATGAGGGCCTGCAGAGTGGGAGCAGTGTCAAAGATCATAATTAAATCGATGGGGTTTGATAAGCTCATTGAATGAGAGAGAATAGAGAGAAGAGAAGCGAGATCATCACTAGTCCGCTGGAATCATTAGTGCTTTAGAGTTTATAAGACTTTCTGGTTGGTCATTACACTGATCAGGAAACATTATACTTTTTAAAATGTAGTTTTATCTACTCTGACATAGAAGAATCCTGAAAATTTCCTCTCTTTTGCATTTGCAAGTCTTACCTGCAAATAAAAAACGATTCTAATCTTCAACTCAGTAACCTTGTAGTTTGAAATGTACCCTGAAAACCCACAATTGTCATCAAATAACTGAATTAACAATGTGAATAATAATGGAGTGATGCAATCAGAATTCCAAAGACGTGAGGATCATGTCTACTTCCTACTCTTTGAGGAAAAAAACATTTTCTTGGCACAGAATCAGGCAAATTAACATTTGATTTCTAAGCATACTGATGGCAAGAAACATTAAGTGGCAAATTTTCACCACTGCCTGCAGAAGGCAGTCTCTGGCATCCTGCCCCCCAGCCAAAGCCACAAGCTTGGGCCTGTAAAGCCAATGCATCAAAATTAAGTCCTTGGATAATGCAGCAAATGCTTGGAAAAGATCAGCCAAGCTTCCAATAACAGCCAAACTAAACAGTCGTCAGCACACAGCTGGGCCTACTGCTGAGAGGGATACAGGGAATCAGGAGCTCAGGAGGGAAAGCAAGGCTGCTTTCCTTAGCTAGGAGGAGATGTCAATGCTTGCTTGGGCCAGCTCAGCAGTTTGAGAGGGATCTTTACCTGCATCAGGGACCAGGACCTCCCACAACTACATACCCCCAAACCCTCATTTGGGACACACAGGGAAGGAAAGAGCTGATGGAGCCCATACTAAAAAGAGAGAAAGAAAAAGAAATGAGACAGAGAAAGTCAGAAAGACCAAAACAGTGAGAGAGAAGAGACTGAGAAAGAAAAAGAGACAGAGATAGACAGGTAGAGAGACAGAAAGAGGGGCAGAGAGAGAGAGACAGAGACAGAGACAGACAGAGAGACAGAGATAGAGAGAATAGAGTAGAGATATAGAGTGGCAAAGAGATAGAAACAGACAGAGATACACAAACACAGAGAGACAGACCGAGACACAAAGACAGGATGAGGAAAATAGAAAAAGAGGGAAACATGGAAAGATGGAAAGATTTCTGCCCCCTAAAAAGCAATCTCATTAGCAAACTAGGTTTAGAAAATTAGGAAAGGCTGTCTGGAATATGAACACTGAAGAAAAGAATACCAAAAATATTGGACTAGGAGCGTCATGACTTCTGTCCTTCATTAGTTATGTTATCCTGAATAAGTCACTTTCTTTCCCTGGGCTATTTAGGGGAATATCTGAATTCTGAAATCTGAAAAAACAGGAAATAACAGTTGCAATGATATTAAATGACAGCTATGAAAAAGAGTATTTGCCCTGAAGTTGATAGGATGAGACAGTAACAGACAGAAAGAAGGCAGCCTGGTTTGTGGGAAGAATCATGAGCTGTCAAGTCCAGAGATTGGGGTTCTAATAACTCCCACAGCCATTTATTAAGTGTCTCCTCATTATCATCAACAAGCATTTATTAAGTGCCTACTGTGTGACAGGCACTATACTAAGCACTGGGGAATGCAAGAAAGGCAAAAATATAGTATTTGCCTTCAAGAAATTTACATTCTCATGGGAATGTGAAAGGATCCTCCGATGTATAAATGTTTCTCGAACATGAGGGAGCTAGAAGTTTCTCAAAAATAATGGGCAAACTTTCTTATTGGTCTTATGTATAGGAAAAACTGCATCTTTATAATATAAAATATTGTCCTAATCTCAGCCATGCTAACTAATATTTGACTACACTATCTGGGGTCTGAGGCAAACCACTTCATTTCTCTGGGTCTTGATTTTTTTATCTGGAAAGTTAGAGGGCTGCAGTAAATGATCTCTGAGATCTGGGCTTCGAGGGCTGATTGGAATGGTCCCCTGGCCAACCCATGCTCTGCGTCTATGGTATAGAGCAGTGGTCTCCAAAGTAGGCAACCAAACTACAATTCTAGAAGCCCGGTGATGAAACTTGCCCACCTTCCTCCTGACAAAAAGGTGATGGACTAAGGTGTATACACATACACACCCACACATATACATACAAAAATACATACCCATACATGTTTGGGGATATGGCCAGTTCAGGAATTTGTTTTGCTTGACTACATGTTTGTTATAAGGGTTTCATTTTGAATTTTCCTTTTTTCCCGCCCAAAAGGGTGAGGGAAAGCAGAGGGAGAGAAAATAGATGTGTTAACTGAAAAGAAAAAAAATTTAAGTAGGTGGTCTGCTGCCTTGATGATCTGAGGAGGGAGTGTGTAATCAAGAGTTCTATAGATGAATTATCTCACCTTCTCAGAGATAAATAAATCAGTTCTGGGGCTAATCTCCGACAAAAGCACACCTAGCCTTCCGCTATCAAAGACCAACATTCTAACTTTCCAATGGGCATTCCCGCCTCAGTATAAATTCCCAGCTTTCCTCCTATTGAGCCCTAGATCAATCCCTGGGAAGATGGGGGAGGTTCTATAACTTAAATCCTTACAGCGCACCAAGAAAAAAAAACCAAATTTACCAATAGAGGAATATGATCAAAAATGTCTGGTATAGGATACCATGCTAGTTTCAGTTCTGCTTCTAACTAGTGTGTGATCTTCCCCAAGCCACCCCATCTCTCTGAGTTCCAATATCTTCTTCGACTATTGGGGGAGAAGGGGGTCGGTTTAGAAAGCCTCTAAGATTCCTTTTGGATATAATTATGTTAAAAGCAAGAACAAGGAAGTTCACTTGCATGGGCTCAGACTGCCTCAGGATCCCTCTGGGATGGGTAAAGATCAGATAAAGAAGAAAAAACTTCTTTGGGGGAAGAGCTCTCAGATATTCTAATAATAATACCTAAATTTATATAGTGCTTTAAAGTTTGTAAAGCACTTTACAAGTATTATCTCATGTGATCTCACAGCACCCCTTCAAACAAAATCCCCATTTTACAGATGAGGAAACTAAGGCAAACAGTGGTTAAGTGACTGATTTGCCCAGGATCACACAGCTACCAAGAATCTAAGGCAAGATTGGGATTCGGGTCTTCCTGGAGGATTTAACAATCTACCCACTGGGTTTTCTAGATACTACTCAAGTGGATATGGGATCTCATCAATTTAGATGTTCTTTCCACTTCAACTCGGCCATACCGGCTCTTCCCATGTTTCATTTGGCCATAGGGAGTCAACTTAACATGCTGGAGACCTTTGCTTTCTCCTGACTTCAAAATTCAAGTAGAACATTGAGTTACTCCATACTCAGCCCGCCTTCTCTTCCTAGCCCACATATATTCTTTATTCCCACTTAGTCAGGTGGTTGTTTTTGCAAAGTCTCTTTTTGCTTCTACCTTGTACGCCCCATGGGACTGTCCATTGTCCTAATCACGCGGCTTCCTTCACATCCCCGCTGCAGACCTTATCTGAGAGCCTTCCCTCCGAGATGACCCCTGTCTCATCCTGTCTGTTTGTACACAGTAGTCTCAGCTATTAGAATGTAAGCTTCTTCAGAGAAAGAGCTGTGTTTTACCCAGCTCTTACCCACTGCCTGGCACCCAGTAGGTGCCCAATAAATGCCTGTTGAGCTGACTTGATCAGTCATTTTCTATTCTTTGGAGACCATTATGCTACACCATCGCCAGTAGAATATTGGTATTTAAATGATGAGCCTTACTTTCCCAGAGAAGTTTGGGGTCCTTAAAGGGAAGCTACAAGATGGGGGAAATCCCATGTTGTTGATTCTAATGCCTTCCCATTTTTAAGCAATAAGCTGTTTCCCTTTAAATGATGAATGAGACTGCCCATTCAATATGCTAGTTCTCTAATGACCTAATTTGGGGTCACTCCTTTATTTATACAATGGTCTCCTAAAGATTTCTCAGAAGAGGATATAAGGACGTCCAGTTAACACCCCGTTTATCTGAAGGTCACAACTTCCTTTGACTCAGGTTATATGCAACACAGCCAAACAGGCATCTCAGTGTCATTTAGTTTCTTCCATGGGAGAGGTCTAAAGTACCCTCAAGGGCACACAGATAAATACAAAGAAAATAAAAAGGGAAATTGGAGGCAGGGGAGGCTGTGGTGAGTCCTGAGAAATGGGGACAGACAGGAAATAATAGAATTAGGAAAGCCTGATCATGTAGAGATGCTACATGGTGCAGAACAGGCACCAGGTCAATGCTCATTCACTTTCCTTCCTTCCCAGGCTTCAGTAGTCCCTAAGGGTATGGGTATATCACAGCATCACAACATCCAAGAACGCTAGAGTTTATACGGCTTGAAAGTATGTCCAGTCCCACCCTCATTTCACAGACAAGAGAAACCTGAGCCCCAGAAAAAGGAACTGATTTGCCCAAGAGCATGCAACTGAATGTTCATTTCTCTGAGATAAAATACTTAAAGCACTTTGAAAGCTTTAAGCATCATATAAATGCTAGTTCTTATTACACAGTCCAACTCATTCATTTTTCAAAAGGAAACTAAACAATCTTAGGATCATAAATTTAATCAATTTCTCAGTTAATCAATCAACATCTATTAAGTGGCTACTCTGTACCAGGCACTAGCCATGCAAACTATATCTGTCATTATACAAATAAGGAAACAGAGGCTTGCCCATGGTGACACAGTTAGGGACAGGTTTGAAAAGAGAAAGAATGACTTCTCCAGTCATACAAGTTAATAAGTGATTAAGTTAGGACTAGATCTCCAATTTTTGTCTCCATCTCTGTCCCTGTATATGTATCTCTTTCCATCTCTGTCTGTTTCTCTCTCTCTCTGTCTCTCTCTGTCTTTCTCTCTCTCTGTCTCTCTGTCTCTGTCTCTGTCTCTGTCTCTGTCTCTGTCTCTCTCTCTCTCTCTCTCTGTCTCTGTCTCTCTCTGTCTTTCTCTCTGTCTCTGTCTCTCCCTCTGTCTCTCTCTTTCTCTCTTTCTCTCTCTCTCTCTCTCTCTCTCTCTCTCTCTCTCTCTCTCTCTCTCACACACACACACACACACACACAGACACACACACACACACACACACACACACACACACACACACACACACACACACACACCCCAGGTCTCTTGATTCCTAGTTCTAAAGAATTAAATAGAATGCTGAACCTGAAATCCTTCAATGCTCAGCTCAGCCAGGTTTTCCTTATAATTGTAAACTAGGGATGAGACCTCCTATGCCTCACAGGGCTGCTATGAGGAATAATTGAGATAGCAGATGGAAAGTGCTTTGTAGACCTTCCACCACGTGTGCATGTATAGCAACTAGCAAACGTTGAGCCAAAGGAAAAACTGAATGAAATCCAAGATAATCTTTAAAAAGCCAGGAAGACCCATCACATTTTAGAAACACTTTCCCTCAAAAACAATTCCCTTTCTTTAAAAAATATGGTCATTTGAAAGGTAAGGCTTCAGACAGCTGGAAAATTCATTTATGACAAATGCTATCAGTATCAGATAAATAAGGTGTTCCTGTCATTAAAGAACCTAGGAGGGGCCCCAAACTCCTAGGCCATATGCCAAAGTAAGGATTTCAAAAAGGTGGATGTAAAGTCGAGCACATCAGTCACTGCTTATGTGTGTATCTCTTTGTCTCCCTCCTTCTCTTCTCTCTGCTTCTCTCTGTCTCTGTCTCTGTCTCCTCTCTCTTTCTCTGTCTCTCTCTCTGTCTCTGTGTCTGTCTCTGTCTCCTCTCTCTTTCTCTGTCTCTCTCTCTGTCTCTGTGTCTGTCTTTGTCTCTCTCTCTCCCCTTCCTCTCTCTCTGTCTCTCTTTGTCTCTGTCTCTCTCTCCCTCCTTCTGTGTCTCTCTGTCTGTGTATGTGTATGTGCGCATCTGTACATGTCTGTGTGGATAAGGACTATGATTTCATTGATAAAGTAAACTTCCTTTTAAGGAAATTTCCTCAACCAATGCAGGCCAACATTTTGTCTGCAGCTTAATAGTCTAAAGAGAGTTGCCTAGAACAGAGACAGTTCAAGTGACTTGCCCAGGGTAACATGATCAGTATATGTCAGAAGTAGGACCTGAACTCAGATCTTTCTGGCTTCAAGACCAGATTCTTGCAGGATATGCCACAATGTCTATCTGGCAGATAAAGAGAAAGAGAAATAGAGACAAAGACAGAGAAAGGCAAAGAAAGATGGAGGGACAGAGATAGAGACAGATACTCAGGGAGAGACAACGAGACAAACAGAGAGACAGAGAGACAGAGACAGACACTCAAAGAGAGATGGAGAGGCAGAGACAGACTCAGAGAGAGACAAAGAGAGATAGAGGGGCAGAGACAGAGACAGAGAGACAGAGACAAACATAGAGGGAACAAGGGCAGGAGAGAATGAAGGATAGAGAAAGAGAGACACACAGAGAGATGGACAAATGGATGGATGAATAAGATAGATGCATTGATAGATAATTAGAATATACATAGATAAATAGATGGATATATTGATAGATGAATAGATAGACAGCTAGAGAGAGAGAGAGATCTTAATAGATGGTAAATAGATAAATAGATAGATAAAGAGATGATAAATGGATGGATGGATGGAATAAATAGACAGCTACATAGATAGAAGCATAGATGGATAGAAGGATAGATATATAGGATATATAGACAAATGGATAAATTAAATAGATAATACATAGATGGACAGATACGATAGATAAATAGGAGGATAGATAGATGGATAGGCAGAAGAATAGATGATAGATAGATAGATAGATAGATAGATGTTTTATTACTGTATAGAACTGAATTCTCAAAGGCTAGGATTCGAAGCTTCAGAAGATCCTGCCAAGCCAACAAAGTTGAGGGGTAAAAGATTGAATAGATTGTAATTGCCATTTCTCTAAAGACCAGTCTAATGATTCATTACCAGAGGATAGTTCCAGGGCAGATTTTTCAGGTCAGATCATCTAAGATACAGAGAAGAAATTCACAGAAATGATGTCATTAAGCCTTAAATTTTGGAAAGAAATGGGTACTGAAGAAAGAGCATTGGTTCCTGAATCAGAACTGAATTTGAATCCTAGTTTTGCCAAGGTAAGAGCTAGGTGGCGCCATAGTTGATAGTGTGTTAAGTCTGGAGTCAGGTAGACCCGAGTTTAATCTAGTTTCAGATACTTCATTTAACTTGTCTCTCAGTTTCCTTAACTGTAAAATGGGGCCATAATAACAGCTGCATCTCAGAGTTGTGAGTATCAAGCGAAATGATATTTGCAAAGCACTTGGTTCAATGACTGGCACAATAGGTACTATATAAATGCTAGATATTACCTTTGCTACTTTCAAGACACTTTCCTTCTCTGGTCTTGCTTCCTCATCCACATATAATAAATAGATAGGACTAAGGGTTTTCTAAGCTCCATCCCATTTCTAAATTCCATGAAGCCTATATAGTTCTTTATTCCAGCAAAGCCAACCGTCTAGAACAGATCCTAAGGATAAGCTGCCAAGAGTGGAAAAACTGATGTGATAAAAACCAAAGCACAAGACAGGGGACATCATCCTCAGACACCAGGAAAGGTTACCTAGACTGACAGCTAGTGAGAGGTGCCATGAAGTTGCTGTATTTTTCTCTAAACCATAATTGAAACAGACTCACAAATATTTAACATATAAATGCATAACGTAATGGATTGAGTATGATTACTAGATTCTAAAATATTTAGCACAGGGTCTAGCAAAGATGCTGTATAAATACTAGATACTATCATGATCATCAAAATCATCATCATCATCATCATCATTTTCTAAAAAAAAAAAAAAAACTTCCAGTTTAATTCTGTATCTAAGTTTATCCAACAAGTTTTTAAGTTTAATGCATGTCAAGGTAGCTGAGATTCCATATAACCATTCTGTAAAACAGTTTGAAATTATGCAAAAAAAATTATAAAAATGCCCATGTCCTTTGACCCAGAAATTCTACCACTAAACTTATATCCCCAAGGAAGCCATTGCTAAGAAGAAAGGATCCCACAAACATTAAAATATTTGTGATAGCAAAGAATTTGCAATAAAGTATATGCCCATGGATTGGGGAATGGCTAAACCAAATGTAGTTCATGATTGTAAGGGAATATTACTATGTGATGAGAAACAGTGAAAGTAGTGAATATCAAGAAGCCTGGAAAAATTTACATGAACAGATACAGAGTGAAGTAAGTATCACCAAGAAAACAATATATACAATGACTACAACAACATCAGGTAAAAGAACAAACACAAAACAATTAACAGTGAATAATACAAAATTACAAAGAATAAGCAGGTTCCAAAGTAGAAAGATAAGACTACACTCCCACTCCTTTGCATAGATGGGAGATCCATAGGTATTGTAGGTACACTGTCCATTTCTTCAGATTTGAAGAATGTATTTTGCTTATTTTTTCCTTTTCCTTTTTTTTTTTTTTTTTTTTTTTTTGATATTATGTGTTATGTGAGACAGCTCTCTGGGAGGGGAAAGAATACTGGGGGAAATTTTGGTAATTAAAAAAAAAGACATCCATTTTTAAAATAGCGTATTTTATTCAATACCCTACAAAAGACAAAGTAAAAAATTAGTTGCCGTTCCCAAGAGGCTTATATTTTTCTCCTAGTGGGTGAAGAGTGGTACAAGATATATCTCACCTGAGGTTTTATTCCTTGCCTTATGCTGTCTTTCTGTATTGTATAGGTTAATGAACAACAAGTCTGAGTTTTTATCCTGACTATTACTAGGCAACAATGTAACTGTCACAAGTCACTCTAGCTCTCTGGGACTCAGTTTCTTTACTTATAAAATATAGAGATAAAATGTGATGATCTCTAAAGTCCCTTTCTAATTTTAACATTCTATGTTCTAAGATCCCTTCAAGTTCCAAATTCTGTGACTATGATGCTATCAACCCATGCTCAATAGAATCAGAAAATGAAAGCAGTGGACTACAAGACCCATGCTAGGTCATCATTCATTAAATATCCTGAACTCAGGTATCTAAGTATTTTGGGGTTCTTTTTTCTTCTTTTTTCCTTCTAAAATGTAACTAAGATAAAAGAAGACATCTAGATTTCTGGAAGAAAAAGAAATCCTAAAAGTATTAAATAATAAAAAGAAATCTAGACCTTTTCATACTGTTTCTTCATTTGTGAAGGAAAGGATTGAGGTAAACTAGATATTTGCTAAGATTCTTCAAATCTAGATTTAAATCTAATGATCTCCCATGATAATGAGGATGGGGTGGTAACTGGTAACTCAAAGTCAAGAAAATGTGATTTCAAATCCTCTCTCCCTCTACTACATACTGTCTGTGTGGTCACAGGTAAACCATTTAATCTTAGGATACATCCAGACAATTCTCTAAAATCAGAGAGTTGCCTATTGGAGTTGGTAGAGGAAATACCCATTCCAAGGAATAATCTTGCCCCCATGATTCAGTTAAAGTCAGATCAACAAAGGAAAAAAAAAATCCCCCTTAATATTTTATCAGAAACTAATCTAGGCAATATTGAAACCAGATTTTGGCCTTCTCCTTGGCTTTGGTCCTCGCTTTTATTACTTCAAGGTCTTCAGTGCTATGCTAAAGGGTTAGTTGATAATATTCAATGAACACTGATATAATATCTATCATGTACTATGCAGTGAAAGGCTTATGACACACCTCTTTCCCCTCCCCCCGCTCCCAGGATGTTTACCTTCTCTTAAAGGGATCTTAGAAGACTAATAAGCCTTTGAATCCAAAGAAATTTCTCAAAATGTTGAAATTTCAAACAAGGCCAATGGGGGAAAGCATACTCTGATCTCAGCGTGAGCTGCAAAATAAGAAAGGAAGTGACTTTCTTGTTCCTCAAAAAATTATTCTATGGCTCAATGACCAATAAATTTCAGTTATTCCATCTGTAGAAGATAAGAAAGGTGCCCTTCGAAATTTTTTAGTATGAGATCATATGTCACTGTATGTCATATAAAGAGAGAACAGCCCAAATACCAGGAAGATCTGAGTTTAGAGCACAGCTTGCATACAAGCTGTCTATGTGATCATGAACAAGTCATTGAACTTTAAAATACTAAGCTGGGGGCAGGAGGGCGGGTTTCACACTCAAATAAAACTTGGGGCCATTAAAGGGTATATAAAGATCTCTTCCGGTCTGCATATTGACTTGATTTTCAAGTGTAGTATCATCTGTTTTATTGTATTTTTTCTTAAATATTTCTCAAATACATTTGAATCTGGTAGGGGCCCTCTGACAAGTATTCTGCCCCATATTTGACCCCTCTATTCTGGGAAAGTCTCTAAGACATTAAGTAGCAGGAACTTGAATAGGTAAAGGATCTATTCCCACTTACTCTAACTACACTTCTGAGATTTTTAAGATATATCAGATATTTATATTGATTCTCTCTTGAAGTTAGAAACATAACCTAAAAAATTGTTTCATTTTTAGAATATTAGAATGTAGTAATTTCCTACCCCAACCCCAAGGGGCAAAAAACTCATTGGTTATTTCCGAGTTTGGTTACCTGGGATCTTGTTATTCTGAGTTTTGTTATTGCTTTATTAACAAATATGTAGCATAAAAATGTTTGTTCATATTGATCGAATGGAACAATTCAATTCATTTCAAGTTCTTAACCTTTCCCTTCTTTTCTTTTCTTTTTCCAGGTGAAGCTTTGCCCCACCCTTTACAAATCTTCAGGAACAGAATTCAGGGAATAAGAGCAAACTCACATCCCAGAGGTATGTCCTACAGGGAGGGAAAAAACAGTTGCTATGTGTTTTCTTACTCTATGGTATTCTCTTTGTGGAAGAGTTCAAAAATAACCCTGTCTGCCAGAGAGATGTTTTCCCATCTGTGTAATCACAGGTTTTCTGGTCTATTTCATAACCAAGTCTTCGGTTCCTACTTTGCCGGGTACCATAGAAAGAGGAAGAAGCTGAGAATGTGGGTTCTGGTCCTGCCTTTTACTCCCTGTGAAACCTCAAGCAAATTACTTTCCCTGGGCCTTAGTGTTCTCATCTATAAAACAGAGATGACACTAATATCACCTACCCTTTCAGGAGTGGTGAAGGTTAAATGGAGTCAAAGTGAGTATGGACTAATTACAAAATACTACATTTGACTGTGAAATATGCCAGGAAGAGACTCTTATAGTTTGCAAGTGGCCAAGAATTGGGTAAGGATCCCATGGAAGCTTCTGAACCTCTGATAAAGCTGTCACAGAGATTAACCAAAGTAAATCCAAACACTGTCCATTGTGGGTGGGAGGGGGGAGATAGTCTAAAGACTATCTGAGTGAGGGGAAACTGGAACACATGGTTGGCACTAGGGTAACAGATGGTTTAGGGAGCAAAAGCAAACCCTTTCTGAGGCAGATTGGGGTTTTTTTGTTCTACTTGTCACTTGTAAGGCTCAGCAAGCAACAGCTTAGGAAACATTTTTAGCTGACAACTCACTGTTGCTCAGCACCACTACTCCAAGAGTGAAGAAAGTTAGCAAAAGGGCATAGCCCCACCCCACCAAAAAGAAGAAGGAAACAAACTCTAATGAGAGGGGGAGGCAAGAGAAGAGACCTTCTGACATTCAGTTCTGTGTAAAGAGTGGGAAGAACTGGAAATTTTAATTAGAAAATTTTAAAGTGATCCCCTTTCATCCATCATTACTTTTTTTCATTTGACCAGGAAAACAAACTTTATGGTTACTACCAGTCTGCCTTTTGTTTGGAGATGTTTTGGATTTGTTTTTGTTTTTTTTTTATCTGAGGGACTGGTTAATAGCTGAACAGCTTTCAGATAAGACCTGCTTCCTGAGTTCATGCATGAACTCCAAAAATTCAAGGGTGAGAAATCTGATCTTCAGTATGTGCTGGGGTTGGCATCTCCCCAAAATGTTTCTGAGTTTACCTGTGATTTGTTAAATCACCAAAGAAAGAAAGAAAGAAAAATTCTCCAGTTCATACCCTGAAGTGAGATCCACTCCACCAGCTGCCCAGTTAACAACTTGTGTCTCAGATTCTAGATTGGAGGGGAAGAAGACTTCACCACTTTAGAAAAATTAGACATATATTCAGAAGCATAAACCCAAGAGACACTTCCGATGTTGTTATAACACTTGGAAATTACATTTTCACCAAGGTCTACTCCTTCTCTCCCAGGGAAGCAATTCTTCCTGGTATATCAATTCTTAGCAGCCAACACTGTGGAGACGGATCTCACCAAACTAAAACTAAGGTGGGGAGAACTTGGGTGGTTCGCCAATATAGGCTGTAGATGGGCTAAGTTCCATGTACACGATAGTAGAGTGCGAAAAAGCTCATGCTCCAAAATTGCTTTTGGGAATCGGGAGGCTAACTAATTGACAGCTCTAAGACCCCCAAACCAACCACTCCAGATGAGCAATACCACGTGGCTCTATTCCATGTTTTAACCCCTGCAAAGCCTTTTTGGACTAAAACTCGGGAGTGCAGCAATCAATAAATCAATTAATAAATATTTATTAAATCAAGCCTACTAGATGGCAGGTACTATAGTACTATGTGCCAACCGTTGTGCCAAGCGCTATGGATACAAAAAGGAGTTCACAATCTAATGGGGGGAGGACGGAGAGAGAGAGAACACTCCAACCTCACTCTCCACCCAAGAGTTTCCAAGACCAAGAAGAAGAATTTGACGCATTTACTCTAACACTGTCCTACTGAGATTTTGATGGCAAAACAAAAGAATTAGTAAATTTTGAGTCTGGGGCTATATTAGGAGTAATCTGCAGAGAGGTCACGACACTACGTAATTTCTCTAGTGGCAGAAGTAGGGGAAGGGATTTTTTTAAAATGATGACTTGAATACCGTAAGTAGTGAAAGACAATGGGACTGCCTTGCTCAGTTAGAAAAGTGACTCTTAGCCCGCAGTAACGTGAACCTTGCGGAAGCCGAGCGAAAGCCTGCGATGGAGTAGGGCGTCCTGAGTCAGTAGGCTCCCAATGGTGTTCGAACTATTTACTATATCCAGATAAGGATAGTAAGAACGTTCTCATCTAATCTCATCCGAGGGGCCGGGATCAGGAAAATGGGCGCATTCGGAGTTTGCACAAGCAACTGACAACACGCAAGAATAAATGCACTTGCTGGTGCGCGATCGAAACGAGGGGCTGGCGCGCGCTTACCTGTGCATTCCTGGATAAAGGATTGGTACTCGGTTCCCTGTTCTCCAGGCACAATGGTGGACCCGTTGTATTTAAAAGTCACCCTTCGGGACGAAAATAAGAAAAAACGAACATTTGGATCTGACTGGTGACAAGCTTCCAAACCAGAGCAAAAACGGAGCATTGGCTTTTTATTGGAAGGGGGGAACTTACAAGGATGCTTCTTTACCTAATTCGTTTACTACTCGAAAATGGTTCAGATGAGCCAGCCACCCATATAACACCCTTCCCCCCTTTTTTTTAATTCGGTGGAGAGGCTGGGACCAGCTGGGACCAACTCACTACTTATAAAATCAATTACAAG
Source organism: Antechinus flavipes (assembly GCF_016432865.1). NCBI lineage: Eukaryota > Metazoa > Chordata > Mammalia > Dasyuromorphia > Dasyuridae > Antechinus > Antechinus flavipes. The sequence goes on along the minus strand of NC_067399.1, from coordinate 57,909,436 downwards.
TTCACCTCCGCCTAACGGGAGGAGGGCAGAGGCGGCTGAGGCTGAACTGCATTTTGTGCAATTCTGAATCTCTTTAGCCGAGGACATCGGGAAACCAGACAAGTACTCTGAAGCTTACCAGATGACATTTGTGCTATCATCCCGCACGAGATTGTATGCTTCCCGGCAGGCTTCTTTGTCGATCTTTGTGGCCATCTCTTGTGACCAGAAACTGGATTCTCAGGAAAAAAGAAAAAAAGGAAAAAAAAAAAAAAGGAAAGAGTGCCAAAAAAGGATGAATTAGTTGGGGAAGAGACAAGAAGAAAAACCCCAACACTTGACAATCCGAGAAGGTGGGAAGGTCTCAGAACTCAGCAACGACAGCTTTATCAAGATCCAAAAAGTCTCGAGTGAGAGATTGATGCCAGAGCCTAGTGCTTTCAACACCACGGTAGGAGCTAGCACTGCCCGCTGCCTACTGAATGAGCTCTTAAGGAGGTGCTTAACCCGCTCACTGCGGGCTGGCAGGGCGGCTAGCCTTCTCAGCGCTGAGTTAAGTCTTTGTCTATTGGTCCCGAGTCAGCAGGCTTGCCCCGGGGAGGACCCAGATCCCTTTCTGCATTTCTGCCAATCAGAAGGAGAAGCACTCGGAGAGACACCCCTATCCAGAGCGGCAGAATGGTTTTTACCTCAAACCTCCCTCCCCCGCCCTTCTCCTTTGGCTCCTAGTCTTTCTCCTCCTCCTTTTTTGATTCTCTTCTGCTGCAAGGCATTACTGGGATTTCTGTGTTAAGTGATGTAACCGACTCGACTGAGGAGAGCTATAAATGATAGTTCGGCTCTGACCAAAATTCACTTATTGGCTTGGTGATTTTTAATAAAGGAGTTGGGTAGACTGGACATTTTCATTATGAGCCAAGGACATATAAGAAATTGTGAATTAAATACACTCTATTCTTCATAAGGGATGACTATAAAACTGAAAGGGATTTTTGAGAATATCTAACCCAATCCTCTGATTTTATAGAAGGGGAAACGGAGATTTAGTGACCGGACCAAGGTCATGCAGGTAATTGATTCTATGAATAATTAGCTCAAAGGAAGATTTTAAATGCTCGTTTGGAAACCGCATTCATTGGGTATTACAAGTAATAAGGCAATAGAAAACTTCCTTAGAATTCATTTTGTTTTTATTTTTGTGTCTTTTAATTTTTTATTGAAGCTTTTTATTCTCAAAGCATATGCAAGGATAATTTTTCACCATTGACCCTTGCAAAACTTTGTGTCTTGGAATTCATTTAAAAGAAGAAAGGGATCCCAGAAGGTTTTGAAAGTAGAAATCCTGGAGATAGCTGTCCAGGAATTTTTTTTCTGATATTTGGTCTGGAAAGAATGTGATGGACAAAACATTTGTCAAATGTCTTTTTTTGTGCTTAGCTGTGTGAGATAGCCGTGGGGTTATTAAAATAAAATCTAGCTTTCAAGGGGATTTAGAGATGGAAGATCACAGTGGCTAAAAGTTCTGAAATCAGAAATATGAAAATATGAAAGCTGGAAGAGATCTCTAAGTCATAGACCTTCTAGAATTGGAAAGTACCTTAGAGGTCATCCAGTGCAGCCCATTCATTTTACAAAGAAGGAAACAAGCTCAGATCCCCTCAATCTTAGATCCCCTCAATGCAAATTTCAGTATTCTCTCCATTTCCTTCACAATTGCCATAATAAATCCAAGTCAGAGAAAGTTCTCTATCTAAAAAGCCCCAAACAATGAAAGGAAAAAAGGTTCATAAGCTAGTTATTTAGTAAGAGCGGATGGGATCCTGGGCTTGGAGTCAGGAAGACTCATCGTCATTAATTCAAATGTGGTCTCAGACACTAGCCGTATGATTCTGGGCCAGTCACTCAACCTTCTTTGTCTCAATTTCCTCTTCTGTAAAATCTGCTGGAAAAGGAAATGATAGGGGCAGCTAGGTGGCGCCAGTGGATAGAACACCATCCCTGAAGTTAGGAGGATCTGAGTTCAAATGTGACCTCAGACACTTAACACCTCCTAGCAGTGTGGCCCACAATGAGGCTAATAAAAGGGTTTAAAATTCCTGTTATGTTAATGAGATGATGTATAAGGGCAAGTATTACATGATGAATAATATAATGCCTTACATTTGTTTATAGAGAATAATATACCTATACATATAGGTATATGTTAAAAACATATATATAGTTTTCAAAGCATTTTCACATTCACATTCAATTCATTTGATTCCTGTACCATCACTTAGTAGATGTATGATCTTGGTCAAGTCTTTCCTTTCTCTAAGTCTCAATTTCCTGATCTGTAAAATGGAGATGATGCTTGGGGGAAGAAGGGGTTGTGGAAAGAGCACTTAGTAAAGCTGTTGTTCAGTCATGTCTGATTCTCTGTGGCACTTGGGATTTTCTTGGCAAAAAATACTGGAATGGTTCATCATGTCCTCCAGATCATTTTACAGATGAGGAAACTGAGATGAACATGAAATTAAATAATTTGTTGAAGTAAAAGTAAGTGTCCACAAAAAGTAAATGGCTGACACCATGAGATTTTTTTCTTTTCTTCAATTATTTCAATTGACAAGCATTTATTTTTTCTCCCTCATGCCCTTTTTGTTCCAATTTAATAGAAAAACAAAAACCTAGTTGGATATAGACGACCAAAAAAAAAAAAAGTTAAATGTTATTTGATCCTAACAGAGACTCTATGGGGGAGGCGCAGAGTATTATAGAAATGAGGAAACCAAGCAAAGAGAGATTGAGTTGCCAAAATTAGTATGTATGTGCATTAAAATGTATGAAAAATAAAAATTTAGAGGAAGCTGTATTGTTCAAGCTGCTTTCTTGGTTCTGCATTTGCTCTGACCAGCAAGTTTCAGAATGGAGGGTTAATAGCTAGGTCCCCAAGGTATTCCTTGACTTGCTCAAAGTCATACAATTAGGATCTGAAATTTAAAATTAATTGACCTTTACTTTTGAGGTCAATTAACTTTTCATTTATAGAAAAGGAATCAGAAGCTTACTTGCCCAAGGTCATACAGAGGCAGAACATATCCTCTAGCTCCAAAGAAGGAGAACAGCCAGATCCTGATTAAGATCTAGGGTTTAGAGTGGAGTGTGTGGACACTTTTATTTCTTCAGGCCAGAGTTACTCAAACCCTTCCTTTAAGTTCCTACACAGAGATGAAAGATAAAGCCCTCTGTATTCAAGTCTCTCCTGGTTGTGGCTGACCCCCCCTACTGGCTGTAAAGTAGAAAGCATTTTTGTTTTTAGATTGGTCTAAGATTTGGAACATCCAGAAGAAAACATCTTTCATTTGTCAAGAGTATTAGAATTACAAGAAAATAAAGAGAAGAGCTAGATTACAGATTCTTAACTTTTTTCTTCCTGTCATGGACCCTTTTGGCACTCTGGTAAAAAAACCTAGTGGATAGAATGTTCTTAAATGCATAAAATAAAATATATAGGATTACAAAGTAATAATAATAATTAACATTTATATAGAATCTATTTTGTTCCAGGCATCATGCTAAATACTTTGCAATTGTTATCTCATTTAATCCGCACAACAATCCTGTGAGATGAGGTCAATTATTTTCCCCATTTTACAGTTTGAGGAAACTGAGGCAAATATATAATGACATACAATGGTCATATAGTTAGTAACTCTCTGAAATTAGATTTGAAATCAGATCTTTGTGATCCCAGACCCAGTGTTTAATCCACTGTACCACCTAGGTACCTATATATTAATTATATTGAAATAGTTTACAAAATATTTTTAGAAACAAGTTTATGAGACTCAAGATTAAGAATCTCTAGTCTAAATAATAAGTTCTTCCCGGGTTATTTCTACCTTCTGAATTCAATTCTCCCTGTGCAACAAGAAAACTGTTCAGTTCTGCACACATATATTGTATCTAGGATATACTGTAACCTATTCAACATGTAAAGGACTGCTTGCCATCTAGGGGAGGGGGTAGAGGGAGGGAGGGGAAAAATCGGAACAGAAGTGAATGCAAGGGATAATGGTGTAAAAAAAAATTACCCTGGCATGGGTTCAGTCAATAAAAAGTTATAAAAAATAATAATAATAATAAGGAATTTTAAAAGAACTTCTGCTCTAGAAAAAGATCTATGTGGACAAAAAGATTTTTAACAGCCCTTTTTATAGAAGTAAAGAATAGGACAGTAAAGGAAGAGATTCTCATTAATTGGAGACTGAAAAAGTTTTGTTATAAGAATGGAATGGAATATTATTGTGTTATAAGAAGTGACAAAGAGGGTAGTTTCAGAGAAACCTGAGAAGACTTGGATAAACTGATGCAAAATGAGATGGGAAGAATCAAGGGAACAACAGTCTTGCAAAAATTAACTTTAAAAGAATTAAGATTTCTGATCAACACAATGACCTATCATAGTTCCAAAGGAACTTAATAAATGACTGACTGACTGGAATTAAAAGACTTGGTTTGAATCTCACTTCATTAAGTACTTATTTGAATTCAGTGAAGTCATTTAAAGCCTCTGTTCTTTCTTTTCATGGCTGGTCTAAATTAGCTCTAATGTCCCTTTATTCTAGTTCTAAATCCTATTATTTTTTATAGAAATGCTGAGCCACAGAGTTTGGATTTCATTTTGGAAACTTTAAGGAACTATTTCCAAATAATCATCATGCTTGGACTGAGTGAACATCTCTGCTGCTTTTCTCTGTTTACTTTTTAAATACATTCAGCCCTGTGGGCCTGTTGACCAGAAAACATGTCAGACTCTTAAAATGCTATTTTTTAAACAGGCAAATGTAAAAACATTCTACAGTATGTGTGTTCATTAAAATGTATTAAGAATAAAAATTCAGAGGAAGCTGTATTGAATTTGTTCAAGCTGCTTTCTTGGTTCTGCATTTGCTCTGGTGGGGAAAAAAGTTTCCCATCTCAGCTGAAGTCAATTGTTGTAAACGCGTGGCCTTGGCAAAAAGGTCAAAGGCATTTTGATATCCAATAGGCTGTAGATATTAATAGAATCCTGTATTTGTGGACTCAATGTAGTTGATAGCATATGCAAACACTGGTACCATATTATGGTGAAGAAAGGTCTTAGATATCTAGAGATTTGGAAAGAAATTTTCCAAACCAAGGAGGATAATATGATTTATTTAAGCAAGTGGGATAAAAGGTTCCTATTTAATCTTAAGGAGTACCTGGCTGCCAGGGCCTAATATATAATACACAATAAATCCTTAACATAGAGACTCTTTTTTTTAACATCGGGTAATTTCATTTTCAACTTTGAGACATCAGGGCATAAAGAAAATAATTCAAAACATGTATAAGTTTCATAATCAAAAGGTTTTTTGAAATCCAAATTCTCTTAATAAAAATAATATTTGGTCTCTACATAGCACACAATTTTTCATGTCTTACTTCATCTGCTCTTCACAGCAACCCTGTGAGGTAAGTAAGATATATAGTTATCCTCATTTCACAGATGGGGAAACTGAGGCTCAGGTAGGTGAAGTGGCTTGTCCAGTGTCAAATAGTAAAAGTTGGGAGCCATATTCAGAGCTATGTCAAGTCAACTCATTTCGTCACACCATTTTGTCTTTCCTTTTAGTTTTCCTTTTAGAACTAGATGGAAATTTAGAGATTTAGTTCAAATCAAAATCAAATCAAAAGTCAGAGAGAGAATGGACTTGTCACACACAAATGTAACAGAATCAGGATCAGACTGAAAATCGTATTTTGGAAGCAAAGCTTGGGAGAAGACAGGAGCCTTTATATTTCACCACATTGGATTCCAAGGAAGAGAACATCAGCAAAGTATTGAAACAAGTCTCTTATTCTATCTTTAGGAACAAGCTGGAAAAATGTAGCCTTATTGATAGTGCATTTGTTTATAGCTGAATAATCAGACCCAAAGAGAACTCATTAATATAGAACCCCAGGAATTTCTCCTTGGCCTAGAGCTATTCAACATTTTGTTAGTGATTCAGATGAGGATGGGGGTGGCAGGTCTGTCAAAATTGCATACATATCAGGGTGAGTTAGCTAATGTGTTGGATGAGAGTCTGGTTTCAAAAATATCTCAACTGGGTATTCTGATAAGTCAAGTATAAGAAGATATGATTTTATTAAATATATAAATTTTACTATTTAAAATTTATATTTATATTTTTCATTTATTATATTTAAATCTACATTTTGAGATTGGGTTTAAAAAAAATGCAACCCCAAGGCAGAGGCAACTAGGTGACACAGTGGATAAAGTACTTGACTTGGAGTAAGGAAAAACCCAAGTTCAAATACTATCACATTGTCTAGCTGTGTGACTCTGGATAAGCCATTCAATCTCTTTCAACCTCAGGCTTCTAATCTGTAAAATGGGGAGAATAGCAGGGCTGGGGCTGAGGGGATAAGAAAAAAGGAAAAAAGAAAAAAAAAGAAATTTACACAAAACTTTATTTAAATTTAAAAGGAATAGCAAGCTATATGCGATAAATTAGCAGTTTCATGTGTTATCTAATTTTTTTTATTTTACTGTGTTATGGAAATGCTTGTTTTAAATTAACAAAAATTTTTAAAACTTATAATAGGGGTAGCTAGGTGGCTCAGTGGATAGAGCACCAGCCCTGAAGTCAAGAGGACCTGAGTTCCAATTTGCCCTCAGACACTTAACACTTCCAACTGTGTCACTTGACCCCAATTGCCTCAACCAAAAAAAAAAAAAAAAAAATTAATAATTGCACCCACCTCCCAGGGTTGTTGTGAGCAGACTTTAAAGCACGATACAAATGCTAACTACTAATAATAATGATGAAAATAAATTTATGAAGCATTTATTATATGTGAAATACTGTGCTAAATGCTGGGTATAAAATTATAAGCCAACAAACCAGAACTAGCTCTCAAGAAGTTTCTATTCTAACAGAAGACAACACATGAATGGGAATGATGATTAGAATGGTCTGGCAAATGGCTGCCATCTCCTTTCCAGGAGTTTTATTTTCCATTTTACTACTGTTTTCAGATGGGAGATGGAATCACAGAATTTGAGCATGGGAAGGGACCTCGACTGATATCTGGTCAACCTTAAATAAAACTGATCCTCACTGGAATATACTCAATAGTCATGGTCCACCCTCTGGTCTAAGAGGAAGGAACCCACTTCCTCCTAAGGGAGGGCATTCTGCTTTGGAAAAGCTTTAGGTTCAAGAAAGTTTTTCCTGACAACAAACCTAAATTGGTCTCTTTGTAACCTCTGTCCCAATCTTGGTTCTGTCATTTGGGACCAAATGACAATCCTTATGCCTTCTCTATTTGACAACCCTTCAAAAAGTACAACTATCTACGTGTTCCCTGAGTTCTCCTTTTTTAGGTCAAACTGAGTCATGAAGTATTTATTTTTTTTTAATAATTTTTTATTGATAGAACGCATGCCAGGGTAATTTTTTACAGCATTATCCCTTGCATTCATTTCTGTTCTGATTTTTCCCCTCCCTCCCTCCATCCCTTCCCCCAGATGGCAAGAGTCCTTTACATGTTGAATGGGTTGCAGTATATCTTAGATACAATATATGTGTGCAGAACCAAACAGTTTTCTTGTTGCACAGGGAGAATTGAATTCAGAAGGTATAAATAACCCGGGAAGAAAAACAAAATGCAAGCAGTTTATATTCATTTCCCAGTGTTCTTTCTTTGGGTGTAGCTGCTTCTGTCCATCATTTATCAATTGAAACTGAGTTAGATCTTCTCTTTGTCAAAGAAATCCACTTCCATCAGAACACATCCTCATACAGTATCATTGTCTAAGTGTATAATGATCTCCTGGTTCTGCTCATTTCACTTAGCATCAGTTCATGTAAGTCTCTCCAGTCCTCTCTGTATTCATCCTGCTGGTCATTCCTTACAGAACAATAATATTCCATAACATTCATATACCACAATTTACCCAGCCATTCTCCAATTGATGGGCATCCATTCATTTTCCAGTTTCTAGCCACTACAAACAGGGCTGCCACAAACATTTTGGCACATACAGGTCCCTTTCCTTTCTTTAGTATTTCTTTGGGATATAAGCCCAATAGAAACACTGCTGGATCAAAGGGTATGCACAGTTTGATAACTTTTTGGGCATAATTTCAGATTGCTCTCCAGAATGGCTGGATTCGTTCACAACTCCACCAACAATGCATCAGTGTCCCCGTTTTCCCGCATCCCCTCCAACATTCATCATTATTTTTTCCTGTCATCTTAGCCAATCTGACAGGTGTGTAGTGGTATCTCAGAGTTGTCTTAATTTGCATTTCTCTGATCAATAATGATTTGGAACACTCTTTCATATGAGTGGTAATAGTTTCAATTTCTTCATCTGAAAATTGTCTGTTCATATCCTTTGACCATTTATCAATTGGAGAATGGCTTGATTTCTTATAAATTTGAGTCAATTCTCTATATATTTTGGAAATGAGGCCTTTATCGGAACCTTTAACTGTGAAGATGTTTAAGGGAAGTACTTGTGATATGAGGTGGTAAAGTTTGAAATATAGCAGATCTGGGCCCTTCCTCAAAATGGAAAATCTGGGTGTTTCCTAATAGAGAAGGGAACACAGGGTTAATTTTACAGGCCTACTTCTTTATAACCAATCTTGATCTGTCATTGACTCAAGGTCCTTCACCAACCCAGCTGTTTTATCTTAGTCAAATACTTCTTGAATTTGGGCTACTTTCTGAGCCAGAGTAAGAAAATTCCTTTCAGCTACTATCATGCCCTTGTCCCATGCAAATCACCACAGGAACTTTGCCTTATTATTATTGTTATTATATTATTTATTATTATTATTATTATTATAAGTGGTTGTTAAGTTGAGCTAGTCACCTCTGTCCTCATTCCTTTCCAGTGGACAAATCCAAATCACAGTAGTCCCTATATGTTCATATCTCTAAATGACACACTTTCTTGATCTGCAAATTTCATTTGTGTGTTTGCTACATCCCAGTTTCTTAAATTGTGGTTTGTGACCCCCATAGAGGATTTTGTAACTGAATGTGGGAATTGAACAATTATGATTTACTATCAGTAACTGTTTGATTTGTATGCCTATTTTAAATATCTATGTATCGAGGGTCATATAAAAATTTCTCAAAAAAAAAAAGAGATTTTGAGTAGAAAAAGTTTAAGAAGTCCTGTGCTACCCCACCCAAAACAACTTTCTCCATTTCTTAGTAAAAAATATGAGTTGGAGTGGGTAGCAAAGAAAATTCATCATTCTTTGATTAACCTCCTGGTGATAAACCATTTGTGACTAGGAAAGCTGATCCTGATACTCATATATCTAAAACATTGTCCACCTGATTAGCAGAATCTGTCAGAGTTTGCATTCCCCAGGCAATTTCTTGGTATGATCATTCTTTAGTCACATTCAACTCTTTGTAACCCCCTTGGGAATTTCCTTGGCAAAGATACTGGAATGGTTTTCATTTTCTTTTCCAGTTCATTTTACAGATAAGGAAAGTGAGACATACAGGATTAAATGACTTACCCAGGGTCACACAGTTAGTAAATACCCGAGGCCAGATTTGAACTCATGAAGACGAATCTTCCTGGTTACAGGATAGACACTCTGTCCACTTACCACCCAGCTGCCCTTATCTAGGTCCAGCTTTCCAGAATGTAGGGTCCTCTCTAGGCTGGGATAAGTGCAATGTTTCTGAACATTTTTTTGTTATTATTAGCAACAATAACAATATAGTAATTAAGGTTTCCAAATCCCCATACTCTCACTAATTTTCACTTCCTCCCTGTCTACTAGCTGCTACCCTGCTATCAAATATGCTCACATCTCTCTCATCTTTAAAAACCCTTCATTTGATCTATCCATCCCTACTAGTTATCTTCCTTTGTGGCTAAACTACTTGAGGAGACTATTCTATAATTGGTACCTCCATTCTCTTCCCTCTCATTCTCTATATAACTCTCTGCCATCTGGCTTCTGATTTCATCATTCAATCTAAACAACTCTCTCCCAAAGTCACCATCGACCTCTTATTGGCCAAATCCAATGCACCTTTCTCAATTTTTATCCTTCTTGTTTTCTCTGTAGCTTTTAATACCGTCAATAACCCTCTCCTTTTTCTTTCTAGATTTTGTGACATTGCTCTCTCCTGGTTCTCCTATCTGTCTAACTGCTACTTCTCCATTTTCTTTGTTAGATCTTCATCCAGTTTAAGTCTAACTAGTTGTAGATGTCTCTGTTTCCTAAAGAGATCATAAAAAGGGGAAAAGACCCATATGTCCAAAAATATTTATAGCAGCAATTTTTGTGGGGGCAAAGAATTGGAAATTGAGGGAATGCCTTTCAATTGGGGAATGGCTGAACAAAATATGGTATATACCTGTAATAGAATTCTATTCTTCTATAAAAAATAATGAGTAAGTAGATTTCAGAAAAACCTGAAAAGACTTATATGAACTGATGCTGAATGAAGTGAGCAGAACCTGGAAAACATTGTATACAGTAATAGCAATATGGTGCAATGATTAAGTATGATTAACTTACTTCTTCTGAGCAATGTAATGATATAAAATAATTTCAAGGAACTCACGATGGAAAATGCTCACCATATCCAGAGAAAGAACAAACTATGGAGTTTGAATATAGATTGAAGCAGATTATTTTCACTTAAAATATTTTTTTTTCTTTCTTAGGGTTTTTCCCTTTTGGTCTGAGTCTTTTTTCACAGCATGATCAATGAGGAAATATGTTTAAGAGGACTATACAGTTATAATCTATACCAGTTTATTTACTTTTTTGGGTAAAAAGGGAGAAGAGGAAGGAAAGGAGGAGGAAAATTTGGAGCTCAAAAATCTTAGAAAGATGAGTGTTGAAAACTATTTTTACATGTAATTGAAAAAATAGTAAAATACCAGTAAGTAGGGGAAAAAAATCTCATCAGTTCTCAGATTTAAATGATCATTTCTATACAGATGCTTCTCATTTACAGTTCTGTCTGCCCAATCCTAACTTCTCTCCTGACCTCCAGTCTCATATTTACAACAGCCTATCAGTCACATCTTGACCTCAGTGTTCACACATCTTAAACTGACCATGTCACCATTATCTTTCCTCCCAAACTCTTCCCTTTTCCTGACTTAAGTTGAAGGTTCCACATCTCCTAGTCACCAGATTCACAACCTGGGTCTCATCTTCCCCTCATCCACCCCTTTTTGTCTTATGACATCCTGGTGAAGTGCTTCAAAATCTCATGCCTGGACTTTTATAAAAAACCTCCTAATTGCTCTCTTTGCCTCAAGTCTCTCCCCTTTCCAATTCATTCTCCTCTCCGTTGTCAAACTGATCTTTCTAAAACACAGCCTTGACTGTATTTCCCCTTTATCCAAAAAACTACAGTGATTCCCTATTTCTTTCAGGATCAACTATAGAATCTTTTTTGACTCTTAAAATCCTTTATGACCTGGATCCCTCATACTTTTCCTTCTTTTTTCTATTTTGGAAGCAATTGGGGTTAACGTCTCCAGACTCACATAGTTAGCAAGTGTCTGAGACTGAATTTGAACTCAGATCCTCTTGATACTGATGCTCTATCCACTACATCACCTCTACTCTTCTTACTCATCAGTTCCTCCCACAATTCTTTGATCCAGAGACCTAGATCTCCTTGTTATTTCTCAAACTCCATCAACAGATTCATACTGTTTTCAACCAACTTTCTCCTATGCTTACAATTGTATCCTTCCTCATCTCTGCCTTCTGGTTTCCTTGACTTCCTTCAGTTTCAGCTACAGTCCCCAGTCCCCCTTAATCTTGGTGCTTTCCTTTTGAGGCTACCAATAATTTATTCTGAATACATCTCGTTTGTGTACAATCATTTGTGTATTGTCTCCCTCCCTGGATTGAGAGCTTTTTGAGTGTAGGGACTATTTTTCCCTTTCTTTGTATTCAGAGTGCTTTCTTCACACAGTGCCTGGCACATAGTAAACACTATATAAATGCTTATTTCCCTTCTCTTTCCCTTTCCCTTTCCCTCCCTTGGCTGACTGACAATTCACTTTATATATGTCATCTCATTTGATCCTCACAATAGCCCTACAAAGTAGATATTATTATTTGCAGATGAGAAAACTGAGGCTTGGGGTCGACCCAAGAACACAAAGCTAATAAGTGTCTGCAGTAAAATTTAAATTTAGGTCCTCCTGAGTCCAAATCCAAGCATGCTAATCACTACACTAGCTAACTCAGAATGCTTAAGACTATTTTAAGGATTTCCCAAACCACTAACACATAGCTTCCTTCCAAAAATTTTTGGAGCTCCTGAGGGGGCGGGAGCCCGGGGATACAGAGAATCAAAAAATATGTGTCACAGCAAAGGATCACATGTTCCCTGATGTGTGGAGACAACTTGAGTTCTTCAATTGTGCCGAGAGGATTTTTTTTTTTCATTTTTCTTGGTGGGAAGATATTCAAGAATAGAATTACCAAATGCTGACCTACCCCAAGGGAGGTCCTGTCTCCTCCCAGAGATATTTCTGTCATCTTTCTCAAGGCCATTCTTCCTGCTGTGTGTGCTCTTCAGGAAAGCAGCTGCCTCCCTGCAGGAAGTCCCTCTGATAGATCCAGAAAGGAAACTGTCATTTCCAGGAGAGTCAATTCAGTAGTCCTGGACAAGAACACTGTGGACAAACAAATGTGGAGTCTAGGGAAGAGAGAGTATAGGGAGCACTCAAATCCTTTTCCCCTCTGAACTTTTATAATATAGTATATAAATAAGAGAGGAAATTCCCTATAATAAGGTAGAAGAGAACCAGATGGAAAATCAGAAGATCTGAATTCAAGTTTTCTACTTATAAACTATATGACCTCAGCCCAGTCACTTTCCCCTCTCTGGGCTGAGTTTTCTTATCTATAAAACAAGGAAATAAAATTATATAATCTCACAGATTCCTTATGGCTTTCAATCCTATGATCTTAATTTGTTATTTTTTAAATAACTGTGTGAAGCTGGGCAATCAGTTTCCTCATGTAAAATGGGCTGGAGAAGGAGATGACAAACTACTCCAGTATTTGTCAAGACAACTCAAAAAGGGGTCATGAAGAGTTAGAAATAACTGAACATCAACAGAGCAGTAGAATTAGAGATGATTTCCCTCCCCTCCATTTTTAATCTGATACTGAGGGTACTTTAGCTCTTTAAATAAATGATAAAAAAGGAGGATGATGGGAGACTTGGAATTGAATCTATTCCTCACCAGGTAACCTTAATTAAATCATTATACCTCTCCAAACCTCCATTTCTCCATCTCAAAATGAAGGTGGTAATAATATTCATACTACTTCACAACATTGCAATGGGAAAAGTACTTTTCAAATACAATGTCAGTGTTAGTATTGTTTTTGGTCTACACTTATGTTTTCATTCATTCAAGGGACTCTTAAGGAGCAAACATTCCTCTACCAATATAGGACTGCAATTCACTTGTCATTTCCAGTTTTAGAGAATAACTAGCTACACTGAGGGAATGAGATGACTTCTCTATGATCATAGCACCAGTCTATCAGAAATAGCCATCTTCCTGACTCCAGGACTTAACTCCGTTCATTATGCCAAACTGCTTTTTCATTACTTGAACACATACTAAAAGTAGTTCTCAAAATTTTGTCTAGTGAGGGCTAAGCCAGAACAATTTGGCAAAGATGCTAGCAATTTTTCAGATTCTTGGCTTTGTTCTAATATTGTCAAAGCAACTCTTAATTATTGAACCATCAATTGGCCAAAACATTTAAAAACTGGCAGAAATAAGTATGGCCAGCATTCTGTAAACACATTTTTACCAGGAAGAGATAAAATAGATAAAGAAAACATAAATCAGTATCCCTAATGAATATCGACATAAGGTTTTTAAATAAAACATTTGTGAAGCTGCTAGCATAGTATGTCAAAAGTGTTACTATATATTCTGAAGAGATTCATATCAGTAATAATGATTAGCTCAATATTAGGGAAACTAGAAATATAATGGGCCATATTAATAGCAAGAATAATAAAATCATGTGATTATGTCAATAGGTACAGGAAAAAAACTTTTGACAAAATATAACATCCATTTCTGTTAAAAATATTGAAAAGCATAGGATATGTGCATTTTTACTTAATAAGGCAAATACTACTTATCAAAAACCAAGATTTCACTTTTCATGTTATAGAGATAAAGTAGAAGCTTTTCCAATGAGATTTAGGGTAAAAGGAGGATGTTCATTGTCAATCATTCAATAAGCATTTACTAAGTAGTCACCATGTGTTAGATCACTAGGAATATGAAGAAGTCAGAAGCATGGCCCCTGTCCTCAAAAAGCTCACATTCTAAGGAAGGATACAATGTGTAAATATCTATATATCTACAAGACACATACTATATAAATGAAAGATGATCTCAGAGGTAAGGTACAAACAATAACGGAGAAAAAAAAGCTGAGAAAGGTCTCTTAACAGAAGATAGAATTTGAGAAGATAGAAGAGAAGCTTAGAAGCAGAAGTGAGAAAGGACAATGTTTTAAGTATAGGGAATGGGGGAACAAATAAAATATGTAGGTCTATTGAAAAAAAAAGCTTAGCATTTGGATAATGGAAATGTATCATTTTTTACCTGATATTTGAATTATGGAACAAGTATCAATTCTTTTTTTTTTAAATCTAACAATTGCATTGCAAAAGAAAAATGGGCAAAGTTAAACTCCAAAATGCTTCACAGAATTTTATCCTTTCAGGTCTAATCATACATGATTAGATAGCTTAATGCTATTGATAGTTCTATCACAACTATTATTTGATATAAACATAAAATACTAACTATTGAAATGAGATAAAAAAGGTGAATTGGAAATAAAATTATAGCTTTTTTAAAGATATTACTTGCTTAGAAAACCCTCAAGTCAACTAAAAATTAATTGAAACAATGACTTCCACAATATTACAAGATAAAACTTACATTTTTTAAAAGCAAGAAAAGATACAATGATAAATTACATTCAAAATAACTGTAGAATGTATAAAATATTTGGCAGTCTGCCTACCAAAATATAAACAGGAACTATTATGAATATAACTCCAAAACACTTTTTACAGAAATATAGCCATAAATAATTGGAAAAATATTAATTGCTCCTGGGTAGGCTGAGACAATTCATTAAAATGACAATACTACCTAAATTAATTTCCTTATTCAGTGCCCTGCCAAATTACCAAAGGATTATTTTATAGGCCTAGGAAAAAATAGTAAAACTCATTTGGAGGAACAAAAGGTTAAGAATCTTAAGGGAAATGGGGTGGGGAGGGGAGAATGGGAAGGAAGCCTCACAGTACAAGATCTCAAACTAAACTACAAAGCAATATCCACCAAAACACTTTATTTGGTATGAATTAAAATTAGAAAGGTCAATCAGGTTAAGTATAGAATGTACAAAAATAATTGAACATGCCAGCATGCCAACCCAAAGACCCAAAATATAAATGAATTGCTACTTGACAAAAACAGCTGAGAAATCTGAAAAAGAGTCTGGCAGAAATTAAATTTAGACCAATATATTTTAATATATACCAAGATGGTTCCAAAAAGATATATGACTCAGAGATGAAAGATCAGAGCATCAGTAAAACAGAAGAGAAAGAAGAAATTAATTTATCAGAATTATGGCTGAGGGGAGGATTTATGACCAAACAAGACATAGAATAGATCATAGCCTATAAAGTAGCCAATTTTTATTACACAAAAATCAAAAGTTTCTGCAAAACCAACAGAGTTAAAAAAAAATTAAAGGGGAAATAGTTAGCTGGGGATAAATATTTGCAACACATTTCTCTAATAAAGTTCTCAATACCAAGTTATATTAAGAAATGGATTAAAATTTATAAAAAGAGTCATTCATCAATAGACAATGGTAAAGGATATGAACATGTAGTAGGAAGAAATTCAAGCTATAAACAATCACATTTTAAAATACTAAAATCACTAATAATTAGATAAAAATTAAAACTTTTCTGAGCTTCTACTTCATATCCATCAGAATGGCAAATTGTCAAAAGGAAAATAACAATTGTTGGAGAGGTTAGGGAACGCCAGACATGCTAATGTATTGTCTGTAGAGCCTTGAATCAATTCAGTCATTTTAAAAAGTAACTTATGACCAAGAAATTACTAAACAGCATGTATTCACTAGATTGGGAACTAATTGAACCAGAAATACCAAAAACAGGCCTATATATCAAAGAAATCAAAGAAGAAAAACACTCATGTACAATATTTGTGGCATCTTTTTTTTTTTGTTATAGCAAAGAATTAAAGATTAAAGAAGTCCCTACTAATAGTAAATAGCAGGCAAATGGCTAAAAAATAATATGGTATATGAGTGTAGCCTGTAAAAAGATGAAAGGAATAATTTTAAAGAAATCTGGGAAGACTTATATGCACAAATGTAGAATAAAATGAGCAAGACCAGGAGAACAATTTATACAACAGCAACATTGTAAAAAAACAAATAACTTTGAAAGACTTAAGAATTCTGATCAGTGCAATGATCAGTGCAGGGCTTCAGAGAATTCATAACAATGCAAACTATTTGATAGACTTAAGATATGGAACAAGATGTATATTTTTAGACCTGATATGTGGGAATTTGTTTAACTTGATCATACATATTTATTACAAGGGTTTTGTTTTTGTTTTTCTTTCTTTCCTGTTGAAAGAGGAGACCTGGGACAGAAAGATTGATTAGGGGTAGGTAACCTCACCTTCCTCCAAAAAAAAAAAGAGAAGACAGGATGATCAGGATGATTAGGTAGCCAGTTTTGAAAGTTACATATTGAGTTTGTCCTGTACTTAAAAAGCCTTTTATAGCAGAGATTTGCAAGTCCTTGTTCAGTCTCCCCTTACTGTACCATAATGAATGTAGAAATATTCTCTTTATTTGGTGTTTAAGTTCAGAGTAAAAAGAAAATAAAATGGAAAAACCGTATATGCTCTTAAGGTAGTATGCAATGGTTTTTTTTAGCTGCTAGCTTACAACTCCTTGACAGCAGCCTTTCTTTGTAGCTCCAGGGCTTAGAATCATTTAGGTGGCACGGTGAAAGATCTGAGTTCAAATCTTGCTCAAAACATTTACTAGCTGTGTGATCCTGGGCAAGTCACTTAACCTATATTTGCCTCAGTTTCCTCAGCTGTAAAATGGTGATCATAATAGCACTTATCTCACAGGATTGTCATAAAGATCAAATGAGATAACAATTGTAGAATTTAACACAGTCCCTGGTGCATAGTAGGTGCTGTATAAATGTTTATTCCTTTCCTTGGTTCCCTTAGCACAGTGTCTGGTACATTGTTGGAGCTTAATAAATGCTTTTGGGCTAACTATTAACTGATTGTAATGTGCTGTGATAGAAAGAGAAAACACATAGGAGTCAGGAAACCTAGAATCTTGTCCCTAGGTACTTCAAACTTTAGGTGGAGTTGGAATAGATGGCCTTTGATGTTTCTTACAGCTGTAAAATTCTTTGATTTTTATTCTGGTTCCACTATTACCAGATCTTTAAGATCCGGATTCTAGTCCCAGCTGTGTTAACACCAAACCATGTGACTTTGAATTGATCACTTCCTTTCTCAGGCCTGTTTGATCATATCTATGGAAAGTGAGAATTCTTAAACTCCCAAGAACTTCATGGATATATTTCAAGAACTTGTATGGACAAAAAAAAAAAGGCATTTATTTTCACTAACCACTAATAGAAATAGTATCTCCTTCAATTTTGAATGTAGACGATAAACCATAGTTATAATAGCAATACTTGTAATTTTGTCACAAAGAGTAATTATAAATATGACATATTTATAATTAATATTTTATATAATATGAATACAAATAAGTTTTGTACAATTGCTGTAGATATCTCAAAATATTGTTTTTACTCATGACCATTTAAAAATTAATGTACTCATTAGACCCAGTTTTAGATCACAGTTGATCCTAATATACCTGTCTGCAGATATTCCTACAACTAACAGTGTCCATAGATTTTATCAGTCTACTAAAAAGGTCCATGAAAGTGAAAAGAAGTATTTATTAAGCCCCTTATCTGTGCCAGGTACTATACTAAGTGATCTATAAATATCATCTCATTTGATCCATGGAATGTAGGTGTTATTATCCCCATTTTACAGACGGGGAAATTGAGGCAAACACATATTAAGTGGCTTGCCCGTGGTCACACAAATAAGTATCTGAGACTGGATTTGAACTCAGATGTTCCTGACTCCAGGTCCAAGCTCCATCCACTGTGTCCCCTTACTGGTCTGACACACACACAAAAATAATATTAAGAATTCAATTTAACTGCAACATATCCAACATATAAAGGACTGCTTGCCATCTAGGGGAGGGGGTGAAGGGAGGGAGGGGAAAAAATTGGACCAGAAACGAGTGCAAAGGATAATGTTGTAAAAAAAAAAATTACCCTGGCATGGATTCTGTCAATATAAAGTAATTATTAAATAAAAATTAAAAAAAAAAAAAGAATTCAATTTAGAGAGTTGATCGGGGCAGTGAATTTTTGTTCCTTTTGAGATTTTCCTGTTTAGGATGGGGATGTTCCAATTGGCATCTTCTTAAGAGAACTAAAGTCTTACTTGATTAAGGCTCACTGATGAGGGCCTGCTTTGAAGATAAATTGGTTGTTTTGAAGGCTCTTCTTTGTACCACCTAGAGGCTAGGTGCTCCCACTGCTGGGAGCTGGCAAAAATGAACTGGTTAGTTCAGATACATAAGAGGATGTTCCTTTGTTGGGAGGACTCATTTCTCTGTGCTGCCTATAAAACATGCTCATGGACTAATTTGAGCTCTTTTCAACTTTTCCACCAATCTTCCAGAGGGGTCCTATCAGCCCATCAAGCAGGAAAAAGGGGATTTCCCCCAAATACCCCTTTCCTCCCCAAAAGACATTAATGGCAGTGTTAGAGAGATGCAAAGCAGACAGATATGTCCCTGAACCACCAGCTTTTTGGAGAAGTCCCTAACAATTCAGAGGGAAGAATTTCCAAGGCAATGTAACCCAAGGACAGGGCCTTCCAGCTCATTGTCAGCACTAACTTTATGAGTTGTCTCATGGATAGCCTCAAGTTGAAGAGTTTGGGAATCTAAGCTTCTACTGAGATAAAGAGAATTTTCTGAGCAATATGTGTCTGCAAGAGAGAAGAGGATGATTTACGTGATTGTTGGTTGTGGAAACAAGTGGCAAATGATTAAAGGCATTATATAGAAGAGAAAGGAAGCTGGGTTTTGTAATCCATATGAGAGTGTATTAATCAAATGGACCCAGAGAGAAAGAAATTTAGTTGTTTAGTATCCCCCTATGTTTTTCTTTTCAAGGGAGTCTAAAGTCTAAGAGTAGAACCATAAGGTAATGGACTCTTAGGCTGTTGTATGTCAAGAAGATACTACTTCTTGACTTTCTGGATTTCAAAACCTGCCTTTTTTTTTTAAACTGTTGGATCATCCTGGAACTTGACTCAGTTTCAGCAGCCTCCACACTCCAGAAGGTTTTTTTTTGGGGGGGACAATAATGCTGGATGGGTTGGCCATTTCTTTCTCTAATAGATTAAGGCACACAGAGGTTTGTGACTTGCTCAGGATCACACTGCTAGTGAGCATCTGAGATTGGATTTGAACTCAGGTCTTCTTTATTCCCGCTCCAGCACTTTATTCATTGAACTATCTAGTTGCTTCATCTTAAGAGAACCCAAATCACAGGGTGGTACTGAGTCTGGAAGGCTTTAGTTACTGTGTGATAAAGTGATATTTATGAAAAAGGAGAAGTAAATAAACTAGTTTATATGCTTTTCTCAATCCTCTATATGTTTTCTGCATTGTTTGTGGATTCTTAGGAGTGCTTTGCACTCTCATGTTCTATAGGAATAAATAACAGCCAATCTTATAACAGCCAATATATGTATGTTACCTTGAATGTTTGTGTGGGACTTGGAGATTGTTTATCCCTATCTGCAGAGACTTAGACAACAACTATGTTTTTGGATTCCTCAATGTTAACTTGGGGTGGGGAAATATGAGGCAATCAGAGAGTTATTTTGAGGGGGACAGGGGAAGTTATAGTTCAAATAGTCAAGAGCTTGGAGTTTAGAGCCAAAAATAGCATACATAATAGAGATGAAGATGGAAGTAAACTAGAATTAAGGATATTAACATGAGATCCATGAACTTGTTTTTAAAAATATTTTGCTATGATATTTGTGGAAACATTTATAGAGAAATTGCACATGTTTCACATCAGATATTGGATCATTATATTGGATCACTTGTCAACTGGGGGAGGAGGGAAGGGAGGAGAAAAATTAGAACACAAGATTTTGTAGCGGTGAATGTCGAAAATTATACATGTATGTATTTTGAAAATAAAAGGCTATAACTTAAAAAATTAAAAATAAATAAAAAGGCAACCCCCCAAAAAAAAGTTTCAATATATTTCAATATAATTGTAATTCTCTATATTTTACAAACCATAATTCTTAGAAGGGGGTCCATAGCTTCACCAGACTGCCTGGAAACAGCCCACGATACAAAAAAGTTAAGTACTCCTGAACTAGATGGTCTCAGGCAGGATCCTTTTCAGTGCTACATATTATGGCTCATCAAGTTGGAAAGAGCTTCAGAGGTCTAGCAGTCCAACTTATGCTTAAGCTAGAATCCTCTTTATGGCCAAGTAGATAACTCACTATCGCTTCAGGTAATTCCTCTATTTTCAGCTCTCTTTAACTCATACGAGTTATTTGTTTTTTGTTTAAATATTGAGCTGAAATCTGTCTCTCTGCAACTGCAAAGCAGAACAAGACTGAATCTGCTCCCACATGACATCATACACAGCTATCATGCTCTCCCTTGATTCTCCAGCCTAAACATCCCCAATTCCTTAGATGGATCTTTCTATGGGCTGTTTTCCAGGCTTCCCACCATCCTGGATGCCCTCTTCTGGATTTGTTCCAGTGTGTCAATGTTCTTCCCCTTTCCTTTTATTCCCCAAAGCATTTACTAATAGGACAAGACCCTATTCTAGTCAAAGCTTCATTGATGGTGAGAAGTTGATACCTAGTGAGATTCCCTCCCTTTACAAATCCAGCATTCTTTAGGTAATGCTCCTGGCAGCACATTAATAGCCTCTTTCAATTATGTTCACAAGGGAAGAGGAGAAATACCTTCCCTCTTAGTAACAACAGCAGCCTACTGTGCACTGGGCACAGTTCAGAGCCATTGAGATTTATCTCTTGGCATCTCAATGGGCTTTGCTAAAGCAAAAGTAGCTTGAATTGATTCAAACTGGCTCATTCAGGCCCTTGTTTCCCAGCTGGTGAGCTGAGACAATGACCTTGCTGTGTCCTGGGTTTCCTCACTTTTTGTGTGTGCTTTATTTTTTAATTTATTTCCTTTACTGGCAGTTGAAATGGAGAATTATGTCCCAGCTCTGCCTCTAATTAGCTTGGTGAAGTCACAGGTTCTCAATTTATTTATCTGTAAAATGAGGTGTTGGATTTAATCCAAGATTAAATCTCTAAGACTTCTGCTTGTTCTAACATTTTATGCTCTCTGGTCCCACCTGACTACAGTTCTAAGTGGAGATCACTCACTGTAGGAGCAGGACAAGGGAGGAGAGTTGTATAGATCCATATGCATCTGTTCTTCTATGTTTTCTGTGATCTCATCAAGTAGCTCCTTCAAGTTCAGAAAGGTAAATGGACTTAGAATCAGGGACCCTGCTATAAATCCAGTCTTTGATGTTGTCATTGTGGGCAGGCCTGGGAGAAGTGGGTACAAGTTGGAAGGAGTCAAGGATGCTGACCTTGCTCCAGGAAATGGTCTCAGTCTCCATATCCACTCTTCTCTGTCGCTGTGTTTCTCCAGATTTCACTTTTCTGTAGCCTCTTTTTAAGATCAAGAGAAAGTTTATAGCCATGAATTACCAGTCAACATACATCAATATGGCATCAATGGAACAAGAAATATACAGAGCAAAAAAAGGAATTTATGTTTTTTCAAGGAAACAATGACAGAACAATGTTGTTATCAGTGGGAGACAATGATGATTTAGTGTCTCAGACAGAGAAACATGACCGTATGCTAGAACAGTCACATCAATGGGGCAGCAGGAACACAGGTCAATTCCAGGACATGCCAAGTGGAAAAACTTCCTAAAAATTAGAGCTATATGAAAGTAGAAATTGCTGCCTTAGGAAGCAATTTGTGGGTTGTCCCTTATTGAAAGTCTTCAAAGGGTAGTTAGATGATTACTTGTCAACAATATTTACAAAAATGTATGGGGCAATTATGTCAAGTTGGCAAGCATTAATTAATTCTCTTAAACAAGGCCAACTCCTCTACTTGTAACTTTGATACCAATCTCTCTTCTCTTTTCTCTTTTCTCTCTCTTCCTTCCCCTCCCCTTTCCTCTTGTCCTCCTCCTCCTCCTCCTCCTTCTCTGCTGCTTCTTCTTCTTCTCTTCCTTCTCCTCTTACTCTTTTTCTTCCTCTTCCTCCTTCTTTCATTCTTCCTCCTCCTCCTCCTTCTTTTCTCTTTAGCTTTTTCTCTTTCTCTTTCCTTCTCTTTCTCCCTCTTCTTTCCTGCTATGTCCCAGGCACTATACTAAGTGCTGGGATGGAGAAAATAAATTAGGAGCTTCTTCTAATTCTCTAATTCTAAATGACTCATTATCATGGTGGATTATTTGTTGTTCAGTCATTTTAGTTGTGTCCAGCTCTTCATAATCCTTTTGGGGATTTATGATTTTAAAAAATGCTATAATGGTTTGCCTTTTTCTTCTTCAGATCATTTTACAAATGAGGAAATTGAGGCAAACAGGATGAAATGAGTTGTTCAGGGTCACAGAGCTAGTAAGTGTTGGAATCCAGATTTGAACTCAGGAACATGAATCTTCCTGACTCCATGCCCAGTGATCATCAATAAACAATGCTTGATTTATGGTTTTATTGAAACTCCTTATTCTTGGGTTAATAAAATAAAATTCATTAGTGAAAAACAGGGCATAACTAGTTACCATTACATCCAAGAAAGATCTGAGGGTTTCAGTGGACTACAAGTTCAATGAGTTGATATTGTGATATGGTAGGCACAAAAGCTAATGTGAATAGTATCCAGGAACTGGTCAGATCACACTATTAATGTCATATGTAATTTTGATACCACATTTGAGAAAATACATTGACTGGCTGAAGAGCATCCAGAGCAACCCAACCAGGAAGGGAGAAATCTATGGGTTCATATGATATAAAGAATTAAAGACTTACTGGAGACAGAATAGTTGTTGACAGCTGATAGTTGACAAAATATTTGAAAGACTCTTATGGAGGAGAAAGTAGGCTAGTTCTCACTGACCCCTTCCAGTTTTGCTTCTGATTTTCCAAATTTGGCCATCATACTTTGGCCACTTTCCCATCTTAGATACTCTGTCAGTATCTGGAGCCTTCTCTAGCCATCTTACTGTGAAACATTTTTCCACTATGCTGACCTCTTTTTCTCACTGGGGAGTTCATCTTGGAGCCTTCATTTTGAGGAACAGTTCAGGTTTGCCAAACTTTATTCCTTCTCTGAGAATATTAACTTATATTTATCCATAATCATAGAATAGCTGACATTTAACTGGGCTTTTAAAATTTGCAGAGCAATTCATAGACATTTTGCCATTCGAGCCTCCTAAGGATATTGTAAGGTAAGCACCAAACTCATTATTCCTATTTTATAGACGAGGAAACTGAAGCTCAGAGAGATAAAATGACTGATCTAAGATTACATAAACAATGTGAAGAAGGCAGGATTTGAATCCAATTTTTTTCCTTACTCCTAAATTCAATATTTTATCCACTATAACATGCTCCATCTCTCTATAGACTATATCTACACACACATACACACACACACACACACACACACACACACACACACACACACACCCCTCACACCACGTTTTTCAATAAATCTCCACCATATGCTCTGTATGTGTTATGTGTATCTCTTTCTATAGATATATTCACTGTACAAAGTTGGGAGGGAACTGGAAACTGTAGCCAGCCTGTGGTATTGGGGGGAGGAACTGTTGAACCACATACTAAATTTGCGTAAAGTAAGCCATTCCTGTCACTCAGTGAGACTGAACAGAAGCTTTGCTTTTGGATGGATGCCCAGTGCATCCTCTTTTTTTCTTACTCTATATCTCAAAATTCCTTTTTATCCTCTATTCACGCCTCTTTTATTGAAATTTCTAATGAAGTTAGTCCTTCTCTTAACCATGGCTAATCCCTCTACTTGTACCTTTGATCCCATCCCCTCCTTCCTTCCCTCCCTCTTCCTTCCCTTCTGCTCCTCTCTTTCTATCTCTTCCTTCTTTTCTTCTACCTTCCCTCCCTCCACCTCCTCTCTCTCTCACTCTCTCTCTCTCTCTCTCTCTCTCTCTCTGTCTCTGTCTCTGTCTCTGTCTCTCTGTCTCTCTGTCTCTCTCTCTCTCTCTCTCTAACTCTGTCTCTGTCTCTGTCTCTGTCTCTCTCTCTCTCTCTGTCTCTTTATCTATCTATCTATCTCTGTTTCTCTCTGTCTCTCTCTCTCTCTCTCTCACACACACACACACACACACACACACACACACACACACACACACCTTTAATCACTATTTACTAGCTCTTTCCCTACTGTCTACAAACAGGCTCAGATAATCATCAATCTAAAACAAAGCAAAACAAAAAAACCTTTCACTTAGCCTCACTACACTCTCATTTCCCAATGAAGACTCTTGAAAAAACTTGCCTTGGCAATATATTAAAATTGGGGCTAGGGAACATTGGAAGAGATTATCTCAAACTGTGAACATGGATGACTGAAAGGTAAGTTAGGAAGAGGAAGCCAATGAGATGTGTTCTGAGCATTTTGAATTTCAGACACCTATGGGACAATCACATAGAAACATCCAATAGGCCATGGGCAATGTAGGACAGCATGCTATACTTACCAATTCCATTTCCTCTCTTCTCATTAACTTTTCCACTAACTTTTTACAATCCAGCTTCTGAACACATCTGAATCTGACCTCTCAAAATTATAATTGATGCTTAATTACCAAGTCACCAAATTTGGTTAAGATATGTACAATATACACAGTTAACTAGAACATAGGACCTGGAGTCAGGAAACCTAAGTTCAAATCCTGCCTCAGATACTTACTAGCTGTGTGATTCTGGGCAAATCACTTCACCTTGTTTGCTTCCGCTTAATCATTGATAAAAAATGAACTGGAGAAGGAAATGGCAAACCATTGCAGTATCTCTGTCAAGAAAACCCCAAAGAGGATCAACAAAGAGGCTTTTGTGCCTACCATATCACAATATCAACTCATTGAACTTGTAGTCCACTGAAACCCTCAGATCTTTCTTGGATGTAATGCTAACTAGTCATGCCCTGTTTTGCACTAATAAATCTTATTTTATTAACCCAAGAGAGGGGACAGTGGGAACTGAATGTGGAAGTAGTATTTTTACTCTTTTTTGTTATTGTTTGCATTTTATTTTCTTTCTCATTTCTTTCCCTTTTTGATCTGATTTTTCTTGTGCAGCATGAAATTTGTGGAAATATCTATAGAACTATACATGTTTAATATGTATTGGATCACTTGCCATCTTGGGGGAAGGGAGGGAAAAAAATTAGAACACAAGGTTTTGTAAGGGTGAATGCTGAAAATTATCCATATATATATTTTGAAAATGAAAAGCTTTAACTTAAAAAAATGAGGGAAATAATAAAATATAACTTCTACATTTGTTGTGACAACCAAATGAGACCATAATTATAGAGTGCTTGGTAAGTGCCTAGCACTATATAAATGCAAGATATTATTAATACTATTATTATTCCTACCACCAAATCTGTTGTCCATTATATTGTCCTAGTGTAAAAAGTGAATTAATTGCTTTAACTGGGTGAGACTGAAGGAAGCAAAGGAGAAAGGGAAGATGAGCTGCCTCTTGAGTCCCCCACAATAATACCTACCATTGTTACACTCAATTTCTTTTTCTGTATACTTTTGGACAGGCTATGGCTTCTTGGAATTTCCTCTCTCCTCAACTTCATCTCTTAAAATGCCTTGTTCAGTTGTCTTCAATCATGTCTGATTCTTTATGACCCCATTTAGCGTTTTCTTGGCAAAGATATTAAAGTAATTTGCCACTTCCTTCCAGCTCATTTTATAGACAAGGTAAACAGAATGAAGGGACTTACCCAAGATCACACAGGCTGCATTTGAATTCAGGTCTTTCTAACTCCAGAGTGGTGTGTCATACACTGTGCTGCCTAGTTGTCCCCTTAGAATTCTTACTTTCTTTCAAAGCTCAGCTCAAGTACCACCTCCTACCTAAAGTAGGAGGCTAACATTGTGCTTGACACATACTGGGAACTAAATTGATTAAATGAAGGGCTTTCCTGATTTCCTACAATTTTTTGTGCTTTTCTACTTCCAAAACCAAAAATGGCCTTGAATTTCTTTTGAATTATTTTGTATTTGTTTATATGGATCCATAGTTTCCAAATAAAGTATAATCTTGAGATCAGAGGCCATTTGCTTTTTTTGTCTTTCTGTTTCCTATCAAGATACCCAGTTGCTACTTTTAAGTTTTTGAGGATTGCTGCCTGTAGTTAGAATCAGATCCAGATTACATAATGCAGGGATTCTTAACCTGCGATCCATGACCTATTTTTCCTTTAACCTGGGATCCATGACCTATTTTTCCTTTGTCAAGGCAATCGGGGTTAAGTGACTTTCCAAGAAGCATACAGCTTCTAATCTCGGATTTGAACTCAGGCTCTTTGAATTTGACTCCAGGACTAGCATCCTATCAACTGTGCCATCTAGCTGTCCCTATGACTTTATTTGGAAAAAAATTTTTTTTGATAACTGCATTTTAATGATTTAATGTTTCCTTTATAACTCTATACATTTTTATTCTATGTGTTTAAAAACATGATTCTGAGTAGAGGTCCAAAAGATTCACTAGATTGCCAAATTGGTCCATGACACACAAATAGCTAAGACCTACAATGAAAATAACTTTATTAACTTAGCATAACCTATTCCATTTTGTGACTGAATAGCTTACATAAGCTGTTTTTTTAAATTAGGATAAGCATTTGTGGGGCATAATTTGGTAAGCAACATATGTTCACCCAAAGAACTGATAATCATACATGGATTCCTGATAGAGCAGACCACCAATGCGAAAATAATATAAATAACTGCAGCATTAGTTTAGTAATAAACCACTAACCAGAGTATGTGGTAAACAAATTATGTAATAAATTATAAACCAGAATTTGAGTTTAGTTAATGTTTCCCCGCTGAGTTTTAGAGCTGTATAAATCTAGCCAAAGCTGAGATGAAGGGAGGCTCCTGTATTCCCCATTCCCTATTACTTGAGACTTTAAGTATCTCTTGTGTTCTACTGAGGGCAGTGCTTCTTGATGGAAAATTTATCAAATGGTCCCACATGACTTCTTACTACGTAGAAAAAAGTTTTTGGACACTTGATATAAGCCATTCTTACCTGGACCTTTAGGAAATCGAGTTGATGATTTGTTTCTAGAGGGAATGATATTTGTATTGTCTTGAAATGTTGATTAAGAAAGGATTGATTGCTAGTATTAAGAAGTCAAGTCCAACTGGTATTTCCATCAGACTAATTAGCATGAGTAATAATAAATCTTATAACTATGTACCAGTGTTTTACAAGAACCCTTGAAATACTGGTTTTTCTTACATAGCATGACCAATATGGACATAGAGTTAGACGAATCTCAAGTGTTTAATTTATATCATTATATAATGCCAAGAAAAACCTTAAATATATCAGATTGCTTGCTTTTTAGGAGAAGGGAGTGAGGGGGGAATAAGAAAAATATGCAACACAAAGTTTTGCAAAAATGAATGTTGAAAACTACCTTTGCATGTATTTGGAAAAATAAAAAGCTATTTTTAAAATAATTTTAAAAAAAAACTTGATCTAGTTTAAAAAAAAAACCTTAAAAAACCAATTTGGTGTATGCAAATCTGTGTTTGCTCTTTCAGTTACTAGCTTTGTGATCATAGGCAAGACCTTAACCAGTCTGAAGAGCTAAACCTCCATTAAGGAAGTTAAGCTGTATCTTCTTTGGATTTCTCTATTCTGACCACTTCAAACCTGCAACTCACATTTCATAACTACCCATCAGCCCTGGTAACCCCAGTGTCAGACAGGAGAACATAAAGATGAAGAGATCCTCTTAGAACTTCAGTAAGGGTAAACAAGGGCAGGTAAATGGTGTAGTAGATAAAGCACCGGGACACACCAGAATCAGAAGACCTGAGTCTAAATCCAAATACTTAACTAGTGCTGTGACCCTGAAAAAAATCACTCAACTCCTATTTGCTTCAGTTTCTCATCTATAAAATAACAAATGGCAAACCCCTCCAGTATCTTTGCCTAGAAAATCCAATGGACAAAGTCCAGGATCACATAGAGTCAGACACCACTAAGCAACAACAAAGGCAACCAAATCATTTCTCACCTAGCTAGCTATATGCTCCTGTAGATTTCAGTAACATGCCCCCACCCAGTACTTGCCCCACTTTCTCAGCTTCCTTTTGTGTTAAATTTGATTGCAGGAACTGTGCTATTGCAATGCCCTATTGTTTGGACTCCATGCCTCAGGTCTTTCCCCCATATTCAGCCTTCCTCCAATCAACTGTCAAATCCATATTCCTAAAGCTCAGGGTTGATTGTGTCATTGCACACCCCATTCAATAAACTTCAGTGGCTATCTTATCACCTCCAAGATAGGTTATAAAATCCTCTGCATGACTTTCAAAGCTCTCCAAAACTTGAACCTCTCCTTCCTCTCCTGTCTTCTTACAATTTAGCTCTTCATTTTCTGAGATGATCATCATTAAATATTTATATAGTGCTTACAAAAGTGCCAGGTACTTCGCTAAGCTCTTTATCATTATTATCTCATTTGATCCTCACAAACAACCTTAGGAAGTAAATACCAGCATGATACCTGATTTACAGATGAGGTAAATGAGACATACAGAAATAAACAGGGTCACACAGCTAGTATCTGAAGTTAGATTTTAACTCAGTTCTTCCTGATTTTATGTCCAGTGTTACATCCATTGCATCATTTAGCTGCAGTGACAATGTCTTATTATTCTTGGGAAAAGATATTCCATCTATCCCATCCCTGGAACTCCATCACCTTCCCTGGCTTCCTTCAGGTTTTAGTCTTCTGTAAGAGGCCTTTCCTAGTTTTCTTTCATTTTCCCCTCTGAACTTATCTCCAATTTATATCATATATATCTCAGTTGTACAAAATCTACATAGATGTTTGTGCATCTTCTCTCTCTTTGGACTATGAGCTTCTTGAGAGCAGGAACTTTTTTATTTATTTTTGTTTGGGTTTTTTGTTTGTTTGGGTTTTTTGGTTTTTCTTTGCATCTCCAGCTCTTAGTACAATTCCTGACACATAGTAGGTTCTTAAATGCTTGTGAACTTGACTGGACTTGATCCTGCAGGCAGGAAGACCTAAATTTAAATCTGGTCTCACTAGCTGTGATTCTGAGCAAATCATTCTAACCTCCAGCTGCCTCTGTTTCCACATCGTGTTTCACAGGTGAGTCAAGACATCCCTGTAGCAATGTCATTGGTCATTTTCAAGAGCAAGGGACAGAACAATAGGATAAGGGTAATAATAGCACCTACTTCCCTGGTTGTTTTTTTCCTTTAATGAAGATAAAGTAAAATGATATTTGTAGAGTCTTTTACAAACTTTAAAGAGCTCTATGAATTCAAGCCATCTGTTCCCTAAGTCACTGATCAGAGAGGCTTGAGACTCAGGCTGCCTATATGAATCCAGAAGGATCTTTTCCCAATGTGCCTAATTCAGTCTGCTACCAACATGACCCCAGATCCCTAAGCTATATACTTAGTGTTTGCCATTCAGATTTGGACACCTAATGTCAGTAAGGCAGTATGGTACAATGGATACATTATAGGGTCTGGAATCTAATGACCTGTTTTTGATTTCAGCTCCGGCACTTCTTACTTAGGCACTTTCTTGGATCTTTCTGAGCCTCAGTTTCCTCCTCTGTAATACGAGCAGATTATACTAGGTAGTTTTTGAAATCCCTTCCCAATCCTACCATCTATAAACCAGGATTCTCCCAGATTAGCAAAAACTGAGTCCCACCAAGAAAGCAGGAAAAATTCTACAAAAGAAAGGTCAGGTCTTTTGGGTCAAAGACTCTTGGGGGGCAAAGTTATAATTGCTGACAATCATGCAGTTTGAAAAAAGTGAGGCACAACCTGTCAGAGAAGTGCCTAAGAAGCTGGCCCAGAGTCCAGGTTCCTGCCACTGACATATATTATATAACCGTGGGCAAGTCAACATTACGATTTCCTAGGCAACTCTCTAAATTGTAAAATACGCTGATCTGCTTGGATAAACAGAGTTTTCTCATCTGGGAGTTCCCTATACTATTGAAATCATAGGTATGGGACAAAACAAAACAAACAAATAAAAACCTGGCAATAACACAGAAATAGCCAAGATTTCCAATGATTTAAAAAAAAAAAAAAAAAAAAAAAGGTCATAAAAATTGCATCACCTTTCCCTGTCTCTGCCTAGAATGCATCCCTATTATTAGCTACTTGTGGAGCTTCAATGAGGTGACCTAGAATGGAGGAAAGAATACTTTGTTTTTATATAGTTGTTTGTATTTTTCTTTCCTTTTACTTTTGCCAACTCTTCCAGAGCAGAAACTGTCTTTTGCCTTTCTTTGTAGCCCCCAGGATTTAGCATTGTACCTGCAACAAAGTAGCACTGGATAAATGGTTATTGACTTGACTGGCCTTGGTTCATATTCTGACTTAGACAGGAAAATTGGAATATTTGCTGTTTGCATTGCATCTCCTGTAGTTTACAGTTATTTCTCAGAAGATGACCTGGAAAGAGAACTGGTCTTAGAACTGATAGCATGGGATCAACTTCTGTCTCTAGCACTTAGTAGTGGGAGCCTGCATGGTGTCAAAAATTCGGAGAGGTTTGGAGTCTGAGAATGTGAGATCAAGTACTGGCTCTCCTACACCTATGTTAACTGAGGACACTTGGGAAGTCTCTTTTTGAGCCAATTATTCTGTCAGTAAACAAGCTTGAGATGCAAAGAAAGGCAAATACAATTCCTACCCTGCTGGAGGCCTGCCTCAGTTTCCTTATGTAACTTTTGAGATCTTTTCCGGCTCCCACTCTATCATTTTACGATTCTAAGTCACTTCATACCCATCACATAGGAATATGGACATGTTTCTGAATTTGGGCGGTGCGAGGGAGAGAGGCCTGAACTAAGAGCGTCTCTTCCAGTTCTAAAGCCTATGGTCTTGAAATATTAGGTTCCAAATATTTCCTTCTGTCCCACACCTGTCCTGTGCTCCTCCAAGTGAGTCAGCAGCGGGGACTCCATCAAGGTCAAATATGTCTCTGGATTTTGGGGAAAGAGAAAGGAGAAAGGAGGAAAGCTGAGTAAGGAGGAGAAAGGAAGAAGAGGAGAGAGAAAGGGAAGAGGAGGAAAGAGGGAGGAAAAAGAAGATGGGAGACAGAAGAAGGAGGTGGGAAAGGAGGGAGGGAGGAAGGGAGAGGGAGAGGAGGAGGAGGGAGGAGAAGGAAGGAGAGAGGGAGGGAAGTAGAGAAGGAAGGAGGGAGGGAGGAAGGAGGAGAAAAAGGAGGAGGAAAAAGAGAGGAGATAGGAAAGGAGAAAGGAAGGAGGTAAAGGGAGGCGGGAGGCGGGAGGAAGAGGAGCAGGAAAGGAGGGAGGAGCAGGAGGAGGAGAGGGAGGGAGGAGGGAGAGGCGGAGGCGGGCCCCGGCTGCTGGTTGTTTGTTTGCGGCCGGGCCGGCGTCAGCTGGCCCGGGGCTGAGCCCACCTCTTCCAGGGCCCCCGCCCCTCGCTCCCCGCGAGCTCATTGGCCCGGCCTCTGCTTCACTCGGCCCAGCACTTCCTGGCGGAGCCATGGCTGTGGACCGAGCCGGCGGAGGGCCGGCCGCGCTGCTGCCGCCGCCCGGCCACTCCGGCCGGGGATCGGGATCCAGCGCGGGCGCCGGCGGAGCTGCTCCGGCCAGCCTGTAGCGGCGACCGCCCGCGCAGCGCTCACCTCACCAGGTTGGTCCTCTTGGCCCCGGTGTCAGCTCCCGAACCTCCTGCCCTTCCTCCCTCCCTTCTCACTCTGCATCCCTTGTCCCAGCTGCCCCCCTCACAAAGCATGGACGCCTCCCCCGCCCCAATTCCCTTTGCAGTCAGAGGTCCTGCTTGGACCCAGAATCTTTGTACCTGCCTTTCAGCTGGCCGATACCCCTCCCTCCCCCTCCATCCTTTCTTACCTCTGCCTGGGTTAGCACGTCTGGAGCCCAGCCCCCTACGAGAATGTAAATCTTAATGATCCAATTGTGTGTTTTGGGTTAAAGTAAATCCCCCCAAATCTGTTCAATGGGCGCCTTTTCTTCTATGTTCCATTGTGTCTCGTCCTCGGACAAGACTGCAGGCTACTTGAGAGCAGGGTTAGTGTTTTATCCAAACTTTGTCTCTCCCCTAGCCTGTACGCAGTAGCTGTTTTCATGAATGTTTAGGATCTTGGAAGGAACCTCGGTTGGTTGCTTTGGGTGGGTGGGTGGGTGGATGTGGGTAAGTGGGTATTTTTTGGCAGAGGCAAGGCTTTGGATTTGGCTGTGTAGGTGTTTGTGGGGGAGGTAGAGAGAGAACTGCCAGTCCATAGTCAGAAACCGCCCCCCTCTCTTCCTCCCTCCCTCCCGTTACCCAGAATTGCCAGGGTAGCCCCTGAAGAATCGATCAAGTACCTCGGAGGGCACGGAGCTTAAACGCTAGATACCTGTACTTAGGTTATAGAATTTCGAGGTAGCAGGGACCTTAGCCATCTTCTTCAATCCCCGCTTTAGTAGAGCATGAACTTGGGATACTGAGAGAGCAAGTCTTTGGCCCTGGGGGGTCACCCGGTAGTTAGCAGAGCTCGAATTTGAACTCATATCCTCTGGATCTACAGCCTTTGTCCTTTTCACTCTCCTGCGGTGGGACCTGGAGTAAAATCTTCGGGTAAAACCTGCTTGTATTTTCCTCTGGATTCACTCTATCCAGGAAATTGAAAGACCCTGCCGCCTTTTCCCTCCTGTTCCAAGTGTTGAGCCCATGCCCAGGTCATCCCATGCCTCCTTGCTTTGCCATCTGCATAGATCGTTCTCACTCTTCCGTGTGGTGATAACCTGGACCCTTCTTCAAGTTAACATGAACTCAGGCAATTCTGCCCCCAAATAATCTGCTGCTGGAGCCAGGTAAGAAGGCCAGCTCTGTATTCTCCAACTCACCTTCCCCCTGCCCACTATATTTAGGTCCCCTGTGCCTTCCCTATTTTTCTTCCCCCCAAAATCTATCAACAGCTATCTGCCCCGTGGACTGCTGGAGATGGCAGAAACCCCAGAGATTATCAGATCTACCTGTCTCACTTTACACTTGAGGAGACTGCAGCCCTCAGGGTTCAAGTGACTTCCCTGAAATTACCACTCTGGCAGAGCAAAGAATTGGGACCTAGCTTAATTCAAAAACACTTACCATTGAACTCCTCACCCCCACCTGTTGGAATCCACACCCACCCAATAGGCAAAGTACTCCCTGAAGGCAACTTTATCTTTGTACCCTATACAGTAGCATTGTGCCTTGCATACAGTCAGCACTTAATAATTGTTGAATTTAAATTTCCTAGACACATTTTCCTGCCTACACCTTGAAATTTGGGCAAAGCCATATTTGTTCTTTGGAAGCAATCCAAGCAGCAAGCCTAGGGTCACACAGCTAGGAACTATCTGAGACCAGATTAACACAGGTTCAAGGTAATCCAGGTTAAGTGATACGCTCAGGGTCACACAGCTAATAAGTGTCTGAGACTGGATTTGAACATGGGTCGATCCAGAGCTGCTGCTTTACCCACTATCCCACCTAACTGCCCCTAAGGCCACCATTTTCTAAGAAATTTTCTGAACTGTGTTTAACCATTCAATAACATGTATGTGTACATATATCGATGCATACAAATGTAGTCATGGGTATGCATACATATATGTGTACACATGTATACATGCACACAATATTCATTCATTATGATTTCTTCAGATGTCCATATTGGTCTTCCTTTTAGGGGTTCTGATTCAGCCAAAGGACAGAGCTGCGTGTATCAGTGTTTATAAACTATATTCAGAGCCAACAGGCCATGAAAGATATGGTGATGATTTACAAATGGGTTTGCTGGGAAATAGAAGATAGAAGGTATTCATTCATTGACTACATGTGACTCTTCACTATAATCAATTTTAAAAAAAGACGGTAATGGAGCTGATTAGATTCCATCTCTGTCTTAAGATCTAGTCTTCCTATTCTTTCCAGGATTTCCCATCTTCTTGCATCCAGTAACTGTAGGTCTGTGCCAGTTTTAAGTGAATCTAGTAAATGACAATAATATTATATGCTCAATGATTCTCTCTCTCTCTCTCTCTCTCTCTCTCTCTCTCTCTCTCTCTCTTTCTGTCTCTCTCTGTCTTTTTTTTTATCATTGTAGGAATACTACCAATCCTTTTATAATGGAAGGGGCCAGACAGACAAGAGTATCTCGTCCGTACAAGATCAGCGAATCTTCAAAGGTGTGTGTTTGTGAATTATATGCTTCTAGATTCTTAGAGCCCCTTTTCTCTTTTTGAACTTGGACCTGTGTTATAGGATCAAAAAGTCAGCTGTAGCTCACAGACCATCTTATCTAACCCTCTCATAAAAGAGAAAATTAAGGGCCAGGGGAAATCAGTGACTTAATGACTTGTCCAAGATCACAATAGACTATGATAAACTATATGTATTTTCTGATTGAAATTATTGTCAGATGTTGACATTTTTAACATTAATTGAATAAGTTCAAAACATGAATGTATCAAAGGCAAGATTTCAATCCCTGTCTTCAGAATTTATTCTGCTGGATTATACTGATTTCATTGGCATAGGGAGCTCTTGATCTGGAAACTTCTTCCAGAAGTTTGAAGCAGATTTGCTACTCACCCATACAGCCGTTAGAGAATTAGCTGAGATTGATTTGTCCTTGATCACATGGCTAATATGCATCAGATTTGAACCCAGCTGTTCCGGGTCAGACATTTAAGCCTTATGCTTTATTGTTTCCTTTGTTGAATATACAGCATGCAGAGTCTCCCTAGGACCTAATTTTAGATTATTCATCTTTAAAGTGGATACTGTAGGTGTTTTCATATCAAGCTTGGCAGAATGGAAGAAGAAGAATCATAAAATGTTGGGAGAGACCTCTGAGGTCATGTAAACTTACCCTTTCATTTTATACATAGGAATCTTATGCCCAGATACAGAAAGCTCAGGGTCATAAAGCAGAGCAAAGGCTAACAATCAATCAAAAAGCATTTATTAACCACCTGCTGTATACTAAGGACAGTATTTGGCAATCAGGATACAAAGACAAAAATAAATCAGTCAAGCCCTCAAGGATTTTACTGTAGATGGAGAAGATAATATGTATATACAAAATATACAACAGTAATTGTACAATATGTATATTTTTAAGCAGATATAAAATAGACAGAAGATGTCTTTCCCTAACAGCAGGAACCCCAATAAAGCAATTTACCAACCTGAGTTTGCAACAAAAAAATTGGGGCCTCAAAAAATGGGACACAATTGAAATGATTCAATAACAATAACATTGAAAAACCAGTGGCCAGTGGCTCGCCTTCTCTTTATCGTTTCAGTTGTGTCCCATTTTTTTGTGGCCCCATTTGGGCTTTTTTTTGGTGGAAAAGATACAGACTATCTACAGAGTAGTTTGTCATGTCCTTCTCCAGCTCATTTTATAGATAAGGAAACTGAGGCAAATAAGGTTAAGTGACTTGTTCAGGCTCACACAGCTAGGAAGCATCTGTTTTAGCCCTTCTCTACAGCTCAGAATTCCCAAGCTTAAGTCAGCTGCCCGCTTCAGACTCCTCAGTCACAGGGCCTTCAGGCCCACACCACCAAGCCCAGCTCAACAAAAAACTTTTATAAAGTCTGCTGGTTTGGGATTTAAGGAAACATGGCGTTAGATAGTAGCTCAGCTCTTTACTACCTATATGACTTAAGGCAAATTATTGGATGTCTCTGAGACTGTTCCTCAGCCATAAAAACATAGTTTGACTGCATTCCCTCCAACTTCCTTCAAATCAGACTTTGTTAAAAATACCACTTTGTAAGACTCATTCAATAGCAATTTTAAATTGCTGTTTAAAACAAATTGTAGAAGATTAGAAAGGACTGATTAGTCACTTAAAGGTACTTTGGCTCATTTAACTTATAATATTTCCATTTCAAAATTCTGGGAATAATTTTTCTTTAAGGAAGAATATCTAAATTAAAAAGTTACACCACAAAAGAAAAAAAAAAAAAAAAAGAAGACGGTTCTGTGATTTGGTCAAGTATAGGAAACTCAGTATGGCAAATTATTCCCTCCACTAAACAGCTAGAGACCTATCACTTGGCAGAATAAACTAGAGAGTGTGGATTGTGTTAAATGCTTTATAATTATCTCATCAGATCCTTACAGCAAAACTATGAGATAAATGCTAGTATTACTATTATTTTGTGATGCATTACATAGCAATGTATTATTACCATTACTATTATTATCCCCATCTTACAGATGAGAAAACTGACACAAACAAGGTTAGTTAAGTGACTTGCCCAGAGTCACATAGCCAATAAGTATCTGAGGCCAGATCCTAGGTATATAATGGTTTACTTACAAAGACTGGAATTCAAGGAGTCTTGGAGGAGCAGGAGAGTTCTCTCATTCCTGTCACTTAGGGAAACAAAAAGGAGCCAAGCTCCAGGAAACCATCTGATTTTAGCATTAAGTTAGGTCCACTATTCTCCTTGAACTCTGGGAACTTTCCTGGCTCCATTCAACATCAATGTGGGGTCAGTGGAAGACTATTTTTGGTCCCTGATTCAAAGATCGAAACTTGGCAAGGTCTCCCAGAAACAATAGCCGTGCCAGCTTGGACGGCTTTGAGCAGCACCCGGGAAGTAAATATAGCAGCCAGCCAGCCTTGCCAGAAGGGCCATCCCTGGGCATTCCGGTTCATGGGATCATGAGATTTAGAGCTTCAGGGGACCATCTAGTGCATGGATCAGCATGACTACTCTGGGCCCGATCTGATTTTCCACCTGCTTTTGTGTAGCCCAAAGACAAAATTGGCTTTTACATTTTTGAAGTAAAATTCTGTTGGCATAAAAAAGGTTTGCCAAACCCTAATTTAGTCCAAATGAAGAAATGTAGCTCTATGTAGGCAAAGTGACTTGCCCAAAGTAAAATAGGTAATAAGGATCAGAACCATATTTGAAATCAGTTCTTACAACTTCATGCTTTCCTTTTTTCTTTCTCCCTCCTCTCCTTCCCTTTTTCCTTCCCTCCTTTCTTCTTTTTTTCCTTTCTTTTTTCCTCCCTCATGAGCTTTCTTCCTTCTTCTCCTTCCTTTCTTTTTTCTTTCCTTCCTTTTTTCCTTTTTTCCCTTCTTCCCTTGCTTCTCTCCTTTCCCTCTTTCCTTCTCTTTCCCTCCTTCCCTCTTTCTTTCATTTCTCTCTCCTGCCTTCTTTTTTGCCTTCTTTTTTCCCTTTCTTCCTCCCACTTTCCCTCCTTCTTTTCTCTCTTTCCTTCCTCTTGTCCTTCTCTCTTTTTTTTGAACCAAATATAATATCTAAGTTTTCTCCAATTACACATAAAACATTTTTTTTACATTTATCATTTAAAATGAGAAGTTCCAAATTCTCTCCCTCCCTCCCCTTGTTGAGAAAGCAAACAACTTAATATAGGTCATATGTGTATAGTCATTTAGCTTGCCTTCCATAATACACTGATTCCATCTTAAATTTCATTTATATTTGTCTACACATTAGAAGATGTGATATCTTATTAAGCAGAAAATTATTTTAAAATTAAACTCATTCTGCTTGGCCCAAGGGGATAGAATTTGGAGCATTGGATGAAAGTTGCGAAGAAACATGTAGGCTCAATGGAAGGAGAAGCTTCCTGAGGCCAATGAGAGCTGGGCAGAAGTGGAACCAACTGTCTCAGGAGGTAGTATTTCCCCTCCTCTTCCTCCCTTCCTTTCTTTCTTTCTTCTCCTCACAAAGAACGCCCAGCAAGGTCTAGGGACCTACTCAACAGATGTGACCTAGTAGGAATTCTTTTTATGGGTTAGATTAGACAGCTGTTGAGTTCCCAGCTCTGAAAGTTTTCATTATGACTGTCGTCAAATTCAGGCCATTTCTATTTTTTATGGTCTGAACGGCCACCGGGAGCTTGCAGATTGTTTCTAATTTTTAAGATTCTAAAGGACAAAGACTGTAAGTCTTATACCTCTGGTGCCCTCAGGGGGTATATCACTTAACTGTTTTCAGTTTCCTCGTCTATAAAATGAAGGGGGTATCTGAAATAGCCTCAGATCCTTTCCATCTCCAAAATGATGATCCTGAGTATAGAAAGACTCAAGAGTCACCTCTTAAGCAGCTCATTCACTTGCTTTCCACAGCATTTCTTTGTCTGGTGTCTGAAATCCCACAGCACTGCACCGGATATCCCTCACTACTGTGGAGCAAATTGGGAGTTTACTTTTCTCCTCGTGCGTCCAGGCCGGCCGTGTCAGGTTGACCTCCTGGGCCGCAGCCTTAGCCAGCTTGTTTATCTTCAATCAGCAATGACTCATAACCAGCCTGTGGCAGGAGAGCCTTCCCGAGCCCAGTCAGGACCCTGCCCGGCTTTGTCTGAAGCTGGAATGCTGGATTTTGTTTTCAGAGGTTCAGATAAACAAGCCCTGAGTCACGAAACTAGTCATGGAAGCAGGGAAGGTTAAATGAAATCAACTTTTTAAATAAAGTGTTTTCAAACAGGGAGAGAAACTGGGCTATTAACAGCCACAAGGAGGCAGCAGCTGCTTCAGACAGAGTGGACAGATGTGGATCTGGCAGAGATCTGCTCTCACTTTTTAATTGCCTCCTGTCAAAGGGGCTGAATGCTTAGAGAAAATAAACACAAAGCTTTGGACTCAGTAGTTAAAGGATCAAGAAAATTAGATTTTTTTTTCATTTTCTGATTGGCAGAAAATACAAGGAATAAAAACAGGGAAGACACGCTTGTTTTTTTTCTCTGGACATGTTAGGAATATGGCAGGACCACACTCCCTCTCCTCCCGGTTTTTATTGCTTTAGTTCCATCACAAGTGAAGGTGAGAAGCTGAGAGTGAGCTGCTTTTGTCGCAAGGAAACTGACATGTAAAACCCAAGCCTTTCTTTACCCCAGAAAAGATCAGATCATTGGGCTTCTTATAGAGCATCAGGGAGATTTGACTAGGGCGCGGCCTTGGAGTCTGGGAGATCCCAGGGGGCAACCACATGGCTCAGGGGACAGAGCATCAGCCCTGAGCCAGGAGGACTTGAGTTCAAATCCAGCCTGATGCTGACTAGCTGCACGAGCCTGGAAGTCACTTAATTCTGATTGCCTCCCCCCAAATCCCAGCCAGGTGGTTCCCAGCTGAATCAGAAGAAGATCATCTATAAAGAGTACATTCAAAGTACTCTTTAACGTTCTAGTCCTCAGCAAGTGATAGGAGCTTCATTTAATAAGGGTCTCAAACCCAGGGACTCCCAAGCTTCCTTCTAGCTCTATGTCTCTGGTCTTTTGATCATAATGACAAGAATAGCCAGTATTTGTAGAGATCTTTAAGCCTACATTTCTTAATTCATTCAATCCTCACAGCAACCTTCTGAGAATTCAGCGCCATATAGTTAACCGGATTGCTTACTGTCTAGGCACAGAGGTCCTCAAACTACGGCCCGCGG
This sequence comes from Antechinus flavipes, assembly GCF_016432865.1. NCBI lineage: Eukaryota > Metazoa > Chordata > Mammalia > Dasyuromorphia > Dasyuridae > Antechinus > Antechinus flavipes. Next base: position 57,869,343 of record NC_067399.1, on the reverse strand, counting down.
GCCAGATGCGGCAGCTGAGGACATTTATCCCCCTCACCCAGGACTATGAAGTTTCTTTATTTAAAGACCCACAAAACAAAGTTTTTGTTTGTACTATAGTCTGGCCTCCAACAGTCTGAGGGACAGTAAACTGGCCCCTATTTAAAAAGTTTGAGGACCCCTAGACTCTAGGGGATAGGGGGAGAAAAATTTGGAATACAGGGTTTTGCAAAAGTGAATGTTGAAAACTATCTTTTCATGTATTTGTAAAAATAAAATATTATTTAAAAAATAAAATATTTGCCAAGTAAAAAATATTAATAATAAATAACTAACATATATCTGGTAGCTACTTTGAACTAAGTTTTTTTTTTTTTTTTTTGGCTGAGGAAGTTGGGGTTAAATGACTTGCCCAGGGTCACACAGCTAGGAAGTGTTAAGTGTCTGAGGCCAGATTTGAACCCAGATCCTCCTGACTTAAAGCCTAGCTGCCCCATGGGCTAAATTCTTTACAAAGATTATTTCATTTGCTCCTTACAGTAACCCTAGGAGGGAGATGCTATTATTATCCCCATTTTCCAGATAAGAAAACTGAAGCTGATAGTGATTAAATTGATTTGTTCAAGGTCATACAGCTGATAAGTATCATTGATGGAATCTTCCCATGTCCATGTCCTCCAAGCTACCTAGATGCCTCAGCTGTTAAGAATTGGGTGACCTATTAGGAAAACTCATGGAATTAGAAATCAGCTATCTTGGGTTTGAATCCTGACTCTGGGAAAGTCACCGAGTCATGGGAAACCTCAAATTTTCTTTTCTGGAAAAGGGCTAAAAATACATGTGCTAAGTAACTCATCTCAGGATGTTTTAAGGGTGAGATTTTGTAAACCTTAAAAAGGTATACACAAATCAAAACAATTTTTTTAAGATTATGGTTTTGTAGCCTCTTGTTTTAGAGGGAAAAAGAGATGGATTGGGAATCACAAGACCTGAGTTCATAGACGCTGATATATACTAAAGGTGATGGGCTAGTTTATTTTACTTTTGTGAGTCTCAGTTGCCTCATCTGAAAAATGGGAATAATGTATGTGCTATTTACTTTGCAGATAAAAATTTTATAAATCTAAAAGCCCCTGTCAAAATGTGACTTCTTGTTTTTAAGATGCTATCACGATTTATTCCTCAGAATACTAGCCTGTAATAACACCGGCTTGCCCGGGCAGAGCAGTGCCAGCTACAAATCCATGTACGTGTCAGTTCACGTTTATCTCAGTCAGTTTGATCTTCACAACAACTCTATGAGATAGTAGGCACAAATATGTTTTATCTCCATTTTACAGGTGAGAAAAGTAAGGCTCATAAAGTTGTTAGCAAGTGGTGGGGGGGAGGGGGTCAGGACATCTTCAATTCAATAGTTCAGCAAGTAGGACACTATACTAGGCTTCAGGAATAAATATTTGAAAAATAAATAATCCCTCCCTTTAAGTAGCTCAGATTCTACTGAGAAGATCCCACATGAATACAAGTAAGGGTAAACAATGTACTTCAGAAAGTAGGAATTACTAAGAAACAAGAGGAAGGAGGAGAGCAGCAAAGGCCCCATCAAAGAGACAGCACCACATTCGGTTCTTCTGAGAGTGGGGAAAGGGAGTGGCCTTTTAAATTATATTCCACATTTGTTTTTAACCATTAAATTTAAAACTGTGGTTCTCAGAATGTGAACCAGTGTCACCTGGGTTCCTGAGATCCTTTTGTGGTTCCAAGAGTTATACATTATTGTCATTGAAACACCACGATATTTTATTTTAATACAATAATATATAAAATATCTTAAGACCAAAAAATTTGAGAACTTCTGAATTACAGTATGTAGACAAGAATCCAAGTTTGCCCTGCAGGATTCCTTTGGAGGGTGGGTAGGTGATGCAGTGCATAGAGTGCCAGACCTGGACTCAAGAAGATTCATCTTCCTGAATTAAATTCTAGTTTCAGGTATTAATAACTATGCGACCCTGGCCTAGTCACTTAACCCTATTTGCTTCAGTTTCCTCATCTTCAAAATAAGCTAGAGAAGGAAATGCTGACATGCTAAATTACTCTGGTATCTTTGCCAAGAAAACCCCAAATGGGTCATAAGAGTTGAACCCAAATGAAAACGATTAAACAACAACAAAAAGTTACCTTGGTAAGGACGATTAGAATTTCTAGGCCCAAGTCTGCTTAGTTTTTGCGTAGCTCTTGTGTACGCACTAGCTCCATCCAGCAGCCAAACATTGAGTGCTGAGTACTATTTTTATATAGCACTATCTTTTGGGAAGCGTAAAAAAATTGTTTTCCCCACTTTCTGTAAACTTATATTAGAAGTGAGCTGCAAAATAGAAGTGTTTTTTTCACTTTATTTTTTCTTATGGTTTTTTTTCCTTTTTCATCTGTTTCCTCTCATAATTGTGATTAATACAGAAATATGTTTTACATGATAGCACATGTATAAACTAAATCTTTGGAAGAGGGGAGGGAGAAAAATTTGAAACTCAAAATCTTACAAAAAGAAATGTTAAAAACTAGAGGAAAAAATAAAATACTATTTTAAAAAAGGGAAAGAAAGATGTGAGTTACAAAGGCCATGAGTTAGGATTTTGCATCTAAGTTTCCCAATACATCATTCTCTCCCTCTCCCCTGGACCCAGCTAGGGAGGAGAGCTCTGATGTGATCTTTTTTATTTCAGTTGCAGGATTTTGCATCTAAGTTTCCCAGTGCATCATTCTCTCCCTCTCCCCTGGTCCCAACTAAGGAGGAGAGCTCTGATAAGATCTTTTTTATTTCAGGTGCAGGATTTTGCATCTAAGTTTCCCAACACATCATTCTCTCCCTCTCCCCTAGTCCCAGCTAGGGAGGAGAGCTCTGATATGATCTTTTTTATTTCAGGTGCAGGATTTTGCATCTAAGTTTCCCAGTGCATCATTCTCTCCCTCTCCCCTGGTCCCAACTAAGGAGGAGAGCTCTGATATGATCTTTTTTATTTCAGGTGCAGGATTTTGCATCTAAGTTTCCCAGTGCATCATTCTCTCCCTCTCCCCTGGTCCCAACTAAGGAGGAGAGCTCTGATATGATCTTTTTTATTTCAGGTGCAGGATTTTGCATCTAAGTTTCCTAGTGCATCATTCTCTCCCTCTCCTCTGCTCCCAACTAGGGAGGCGAGCTCTGATATCTTTTTTATTTCAGGTGTAGGATTTCCATCTAAGTTTCCCCCTCTCCCCCAGCCCCAACTAGGGAGGTGACGTGATCTTTTCATTTCAGGTGTACAGATGGGTTGACCATCCCAACCTGGTGCTCCAGAGGCTCAATGAGCAGAGACACCGGGGCCTTTTCTGTGACATTGTCTTGGTGGCGGACGAGCAGAGGGTCCCCGCGCACCGGAACCTCCTGGCTGTCTGCAGCGACTACTTCAACTCCATGTTCACCATCGGCATGAGGGAGGCCTACCAGAAGGAGGTGGAGCTGGTGGGAGCCTCCTACATCGGCCTGCGGGCCGTCATTGACTTTCTCTACGGCAGCGAACTTTCACTGGACGGCGGGAACATTGACTACGTCTTGGAGACGGCTCATCTCCTGCAGATCTGGAAGGTGGTTGATTTCTGCTGCGAGTACCTGGAAAACGAGGTGAGCGAGGAGAACTATCTCTACCTTCAGGAGCTGGCGTCCATCTACAGCCTGAAACGCCTGGACTCTTACATCGACTCCTTCATCCTGCGGAACTTCGGGACGCTGTCCTTCACCCCCGACTTTCTGCAGAACGTCTCCCTGCAGAAACTCTGCCAGTACCTGGGGAGCAGCCTGGTGCAGCGGGAGTGTGAGCACGACCTGCTGCAGGCGGCGCTCCAGTGGCTGACCCAGTACCCCGAGCGCGAGGCGGATGCCTTCCAGGTGCTAGAAAACATCCATTTCCCGCTGATCCCCAAGAGTGACCTCCTGCACCGCGTCAAGCCGGCCGTGTGCTCACTGCTGCCCAAGGAGGCCAACTGCGAGGGCTTCATCGAGGAGGCGGTCGCCTACCACAACAACGTGGCCGCCCAGCCGGTGCTGCAGAACAAGCGCACTTCGCTCCGGACCAACGAGGAGCGGCTGCTGTTCGTGGGTGGGGAGGTGTCCGAGCGCTGCCTGGAGCTCAGCGACGACACCTGCTTTCTGGATGCCAAAAACGAGCAGTGGGTGATGGAGACGCCCCTGCCAGCCAGGAGGAGCCACCACTGCGTGGCTGTCCTAGGAGGCTTCATCTTCATAGCTGGAGGCAGCTTCTCCAGGGACAATGGCGGGGATGCAGCTTCCAATCTTCTCTATAGGTACGATCCCCGCTGGAACCAGTGGATAAAGGTGAGCCTAAAGCCAGATTTGCCTCCTTTTTATTTTCCTTGCTTTCCTTTTGTTTTTGTTGTGTCGTCATTTTCAGTCGTCTCCTTTGGGGTTTTCCTAGCAAAGATCCTAAAACAGTGGGCCATTTCCTTCTCCAGCTTATTTGACAGACAAGGAAACTGAGGTCAGCAGGTTAAAAGACTTGCCCAGTTTTCACTTCTTTTGGTATTTGCTTAAATTTTATTTTCTCTCATTTTTTTTCCTTTTTCATCTGATTCTGTACAGCAAGATAATTGTGTAAATACATATGCCTATATTGGACTTATTTATGTTTTTACCATGTTTAACATATATTGGATTACTTGCCATGGTGGGGGAGTAAGAGGGAGAAATTTCAACACAAAGTTTTGCAAGGGTAAATGGTGAAAAATTATCCTTGCATATGTTTTGAAAATAAAAAGTTTCAATGAAAAAGAAAGTTTAAAAAAAAAAAGAATTTCACTTGGTGTATTCTAGAGACAAGTTAAATAAAGAAGATATCTATATATAAAAAAGAAAGAAAATGGCAAACCAGTCCAGTGTCTTTGTCAAGAAAATACTAGATGGGGTCATGAGGAGTCCAGCACAACTGAAAATGATTGCACAGCAACAACAAGTAACAGCATCTACTACTTATTGTTGTTGTGAAGATCAAGTAATATAAATAGGCACTGTTGCTGTTGCTGTTATTATTACCTTCCTCTTATGGTGCCTGTAGCTTGCATATACATAGTTATTTATATGTTGCCTCTTGAGGACAAAGAGTATGTTTTTGCCTTTCTTTATAAACCCCCAAATTGAAAACAGTACCAGACACATAGTAAGCACTTAATAAATGTTTGCTGACTTGACAATCTTTGCCCCCTTTGCAATTCTCCCTTCTTAGATGGTACGTCCTATTCATGTACATGTGTACTGGTTCTTTTTCCCCTGGACAGTTTACCCTTTTGAGTATTGTCTTATTCCTCCTATTTGGAGAAGGAAGATTGGAAAAATCATTGAATAACTTTTAAACTAATCCTCCTGAATTTAAGTTTCCTTTTGGATTATGGTCCCTTTAAAATAGTCCCCTTGTGAGTCTAGACTCTGGCTCCAATGATGCCTTTGTATCTCCAAATATTCTGGAGCCTCATTTCTGGAAATTGCTACCACAAGACAACCAGTAACCTCATGAGCCCCATTTTTGACTGACTGCTAGCACAAGTTCTGGACTTGGATTCTCAAGAAGTGGGTTTGAATCTTGATTCTTATCCTTCCTAGCCATTCACTTCTTCTTTTTTTTTTTTTAATAACTTTTTATTGATAGAACCCATGCCAGGGTAATTTTTCACAGCATTATCCCTTGCATTCACTTCTGTTCTGATTTTTCCCCTCCCTCCTTCCACCCCCTCCCCCAGATGGCAAGCAGTCCTTTACATGTTGAATAGGTTACAGTACATCCTAGATACAATATATGTGTGCAGAACCGAACAGTTATCTTGTTGCACAGGGAGAATTGGATTCAGGAAGTATAAATAACCTGGGAAGAAAAACAAAAATGCATCCCGTTGATATTCATTTCCCAGTGTTCTTTCTTTGGGTGTAGCTGCTTCTATCCATCTTTGATCAATTGAAACTGAATTAGCTTTCTTTATCGAAGAGATCCACTTCCATCAGAATACATCCTCAAACAGTATCATTGTTGAGGTATATAATGTTCTCCTGGTTCTGCTCATTTCACTTAGCATCAGTTCATGTAAATCTCGCCAGTCCTCTCTGTATTCATCCCACTGGTCATTCCTTATATATTCCATAACATCCATATATCACAATTTACTCAACCATTCTCCAATTGATGGGCATCCATTCATTTTCCAGCTTCTAGCCACTACAAACAGGGCTGCCACAAACATTTTGGCACATACAGGTCTCTTTCCCTTTTTTAGTATCTCTTTGGGGTATAAGCCCAGTAGAAACACTGCTGGATCAAAGGGTATGCACAGTCTGATAACTTTTTGAGCATAGTTCCAAATTAGCCATTCACTTCTTAAGGAAACTGACTTTTGGTAAACAATGTGGGTACTTGAGGTGGGTATGATGATTCTTCTTGTTATCACATGGTAAGCGCTTTCTTCAGGAACACTTTTTGAGATGGGGAAAGGGGGTAGGGTACAAAGATTGTTATACCTATTTTGTAGATGATGAAACTATTTCCCAAAGTTGGAGTGACTTAAAAAGTTGGGTCACATGAGTAGACAAGCAAGAAATTGTGATTCACATCCAAGTCTCTTCTGCCACCAGAACTGACCCTCTTTGTATTCCACTGTGTTACTTTATAAGCACACACTTAAAAAGTCACCCTTGCTTCTCCTTCAGCACACATGGCAAAGAGTGTTTGGAAAACCAAGGGAAGGAGCCACTGGATAATATGATGGATAGAGTGCTGACCCTGGAGTCAGGAAGCCCTCAGTTCAAATTTGGTCTCAATCACTCCTTTAACTATTTGATTCTAAGCAAGTCACCCAGCTTCTCAGTGCCCTGCTTGTTACCTATCTGTAAAATGGGATAATAATGGCACCTATTTTCCAGGGTTATTGAGAAGATGATCTCATGAAAAGGAGATCATATTTATAAAACACTTTGCAAACATTATATATATATAATATATATATATGTATATACATATAATAAACACTAGTTGTTATTGTTGTTATTATCATCATTAGGACATCTAGTGACCCAGTAGATAGAGGAGTCAGGAAGATTCATCTTCCTGAACTCAAATATGGCCTCAGACACATACTAGCTGTGTGATCCTGAGCAAGTCACTTAACTCTTCCCACTGAGAAAACCCAAAAGACAAAGCAACAATAATAATTATGGGGTGGTTGGAAAGTTGCAAACCTTAATTTGCTACATAAATGCCCGTTGTTACTGTTACTTCTTTTTACAGGATATCCCTAGAGGTTGAATCTCTTCTGGGGTTCTGATGATTGAGCGAGTTACTGTTGCTTTTTTGTAGGTGGCCTCCATGAATCAGCGCCGAGTGGATTTCTACCTGGCCTCCATCTCAGACATGCTGGTAGCTGTCGGTGGAAGAAATGAAAATGGGGCACTTTCTTCCGTGGAGGCATATAGTCCAAAAAATGATTCCTGGTCTTATGTAGCAGGCTTGCCAAGGTAGCTATATTCCCGATGTTAGACTTCAGTGGGAGCTTTTAGAAAGACAGCATTGCCTGTCTAAGGCTAAGGGTGCTAGATTAGAAATCAAGAAGGTTCAAATTTATCTTTTCATGGTTTTTGGAGGGATGGTTGTCTTAAGCTGGCTGAGCTCCAGCTTCTTCATCTGTAAAACTAGGAAAATTATGCTCTCATGGCTAGTTCTTGAATTATTACGATGCTTACATGTGAGATAATCTATCTGGAACCCTTTGAAAACCTGAAAATGCTTTACAAGTGTCAGTTGTCTTTTTTTTTTTTTTTTTTTTTTGCACTGGATTTCCTATTTCATTGGTAAAATAAATTCTCAATGAGGAAACCTCCTTTACCAATTAATTCTTGGATCAAATAAGATAATATTTAAGGTTCTTCACCAACCTTAATTCTCCTCATAAATATTAGCTCTTTGCTGTTAAATTAACTGGGGCACTGAGAGGCTAAATTACTCACTCAGGATGAGTCAATATGTGTTGGCAGTGGGGCTTGAATTCAGATCTTCCTGACCTTGAAACTGGTTTTCAATCTACTCTGCCCTCCTGCTTCTCTTCTATCACGTAAAGTTCTAGTTCCTATAGTCCCTTGGATTATCTCTGGGGAAAAAAAAAAGAGAGAATGGTGAGTTTTTTTAATTTTCCTGTGAAATTCAGTTCAGGACATCCCTTTTTAATAGAAAAACCGAGGGTCACCTCCCTTTTGCTGATATGGATTTCTGAATGGTCTTTATCTCATTATGAAAATTATCAATAAAAGCTCACTTCATCTTAAAGCCTTTGCTGATCTCTAGTGATCAGCCCATCCATGTGTTAACCACTTTGATGTATTTTTTAAACTCCTTTTATTTATCTTTAAAAAAGAAAAAGAAAAACCAATGGTTAGCAAAGTGAGGTATCATGTTTGTTTATGAGACAGCAGGTGTATCTTAGAGCCATTTTGACCCTTCAGGCCACTCATTTTGCAGCTTCACAGCAAGGGGAGAGCTGCTAGGAGATGTGAAATGAGATGGGGAGAATGATCAGCACACACCACAAAGAACCCTGTCTGCATCTCCTGTGTCATTTAGCATTGAGACTGAGAGGTTCTGATTTGACCTTTCCCTCTTTTTTTCTTTCTTCCAAGTAATTAAAGTTGTGTGGACTTGAGGAATCAGTTAATGTTTCTGACGTTTACTTTCCATTTCTCCAATAATAGGAAGAGCAGTGTAGATTTAGAGCTGAAAGGTATCTCCAATGTGATGTTGTCTTTGACCCTCTTAATTTCTCATTGAGGAAACTAATGTCAAGGGAAACTGTCATTCTAAGGCTTCCTTCTCAGTAAACACTGTAGTTTCCTCTGGCCTCCAGGATCAAACATTTGATTTGATTTTACAATTACTTGTACAACTTGACCCCTTTGTATTTCTCTAGTCTTATGCATTACCCTTATGCTGGCTGTTTTTCAGCATGATGCTTCAGCTTCTGTTTCTCTGCCTTTTCCCTGCCTGTCCCCTGTGCCTGCCCTCCCATTTCCACTTCCTAGCTTCTCCGGCTTCCTTTAAGATTTATCTCAAATGCTATTGGTTCTCCAGCTTCTAAAGACCCCTTCCCACTCCCTCCAGCCTCTCTGTATGAATCTTATACATATCCACTTGTTGTCTTTTCCTTTCAAATGCAAGCTCTTTGAGAGCTTACACTGTTTTTACTCTAGCTGGGTATTAAGCACATAAGAAGTGCTTAATAAATACTTGTCGATTTATTGATTGGTTGCCCAAGGTCACACATGATGACAGTAGCAGAGGTGAGATTCAAACCCAAGTCCACTAACTCCAAATCAATTATTCATTCTGTCATACACACTGCCCCCCATAATACCTGCCCTTGGCACTTACCTCATCATGTTTTTGAGATAATCAACTGAGAATATTTATAAAGACTTAACACGGCAGTTGGTACATTGTAGGTGCTTAATAAATACTTGTTCCCTCCTATCCTCATCCCTATTGCCCCATTGCATAGGGATTTTGTGAGGATCAAATAATATCATGTATGTGCATGCAGGCAGTTTTAAAGTTACAAAGTTCATTAAAAACATAAGTGATTTTATTGTGAAGGACATCTGGTATAGTAGTCTTTCTTACTGTTATATAAGAAATGTTTTGGTTTGGGTGGTGCTTTGATTTTATTAAATGAATGAATGAAAAAAAATATATGTGACAATGACAGGAAAGATCATTATCATCCCCAAGAAAATACAAACATTCTGGCCTGCCCTTTCCCCAGCTCCCAAACCCCAGTTCTATTGTCTCTGACTGGAAGCAATGTACAAGAGACGATGTTCCATTTTTAAATGGCCAGATTTATTTAATGTGAGGAACAATCAGTTCATAAAGGATGAATGGATGGAGTAGTAAAATGAAAGAAAAACCATTTATTAAGCACTTATTCTGTGCCAGGCACTATTCTATTACTGGGATACAAATATGAAAGTATAACCAGTTCCTGCCCTCAAGGAATTTACATTCTAATAGAGAGAGATGGCACATTGTGGTAGTCTGGACACCCGTGATAATTCCTTGCTATCCTTGGAGTTTCACAAAATCCCACGCATGGTAATGAGGAACTTCCCTCTTCACTTACAGGTGAAGAAATTGACATTTACAGAGCTGAAGGTGATTTGTCCAAAGTGACATAACACTTAAGTAACAGAACTGACCCAGCAATATGTTCTTTCCTCTACATCTATTTGGCAGCTTCTCCACCAAAAAAATAAATAAAAGCACATTCATTCCTTCCCCAATGATCCCACATGACATAAGAAGTTCAAATTGATCTGCATTCTATTAAGTGGTTGTTTTTAGAGAGATCACTTGACCTTTGAACTTCTTAATGGATCAAATAATTATTGAATAGTTGCTGTGTACACAGCACCCTTCTAGTCTGTGGGTTCATATAAAGATGCCGTGTGTTCTTACTTCACTAACTCTGACCACGGTACCATCATTCGCTATCTCCTGTAATTGTTACCTAATAGTAGCAGCTGGGAGCTAGGTGGTTCAGTGGGTAGAGCACTGGACCTGGAGTCATTAAGACCTTGGTTTAAATGTGGCCTCAAACATTGACCATGTAACCCTGGGCAAGTCCCTTAACTTTGTTTGTTTAAATCTGCTGGAGAAGAAAATGGCAAATCACTCCAATGGCTTTGCAGAGAAAACCCTATGGACAATAAGGTCATGAAAAGTCGGACCTGAGAAAATGACTCTACAGCAACTGTTTGTTACCATGTGTTATCTTTGACGTTCTTCTCATTTCCAATCAGTTATCAAGTCCTCTCAGTTTTATCTTCACAGAATGTATCCATCCCCTTGATTTTATAATTGCTACCATTATTTGTATAGACTCTCAATACCCTCACCTAGAATGAATGATAGAAATACCCACTGGTTCATAGACTATTGGTAAGTACTAGTAACTGGTAATAACTGTTAGCAATAGTGACTGACTTATTTATAATGATTTAGGAGTTACAAAGCATTTCACATCATCTTTATATTTCATATTATCTTTATTAGATCCTCTTAATAACTCATCGAGGTAGATAATGCAGTCCTTATCATCAAGCAAAAAAGGAACTGAGTGATACAATAGAATAAGTTACAGAGTAAAGAGTGACATAATGGATTTAGAATTGGACTTTGGGCTCAGATTTTGTTAAAAATCCTGCTATTTCCCGGGAATCTACATGATCCTGGTGAAGTTAATCTGGGTTTTAATTTCCTCATCTGTAAATTGGATTAAATTATTTCCAAGGTCCATTTTAGTTTTAATTTCCTGACTTGTGAGGCAACTAGGTGCACCGGCCCTGAAGTCAGGAGGACCTGAGTTCAAATCTACTCTCAGACACTTAACACTTCCCAGCTGTGTGACTCTGGGCAAGTCACTTACTCCCAGTTGCCTTAGCCAAACAAACAAACAAAAAGAATGAATTTCCTGAGTTGCTGATAGTCACACCAATAGGTGAAAAGGACAGGATAACCGATAGATGAATGTGCAAAGAAAGCATCAAAGATAACCTCAAGGTAACTAATGTAGAGTCCGTAAATGACGGCCACCTGACTCTAAGTCTGGTGTATTTTCCATTATAACCAGAAAGAAAGTACTGACCTTGACTTTTCCCCGTTTCTAGGTTCACCTATGGTCACGCCGGTACCATTTATAAGGACTTTGTGTATATCTCTGGAGGACACGATTACCAGATCGGCCCTTATCGGAAAAATCTCCTCTGCTATGACCACCGCACGGACGTATGGGAAGAGAAGAGGCCCATGATCACAGCCCGTGGCTGGCACAGCATGTGTAGCTTGGAGGAGAGCATCTACTCTATCGGAGGCAGCGATGACAACATCGAGTCCATGGAGCGCTTTGACATCCTGAGTGTGGAATCTTACAGTCCCCAGTGCAACCAGTGGACACGAGTGTCTCCTTTGCTTCAGGCCAACAGTGAGTCCGGTGTGGCCGTGTGGGAAGGAAAGATCTACATCCTAGGAGGCTATAGCTGGGAAAACACCACCTTCTCCAAAACGGTCCAGGTTTATGACCGTGAAAAGAACAAGTGGTTCAAAGGGACCGACCTCCCGAAAGCCATTGCTGGAGTATCTGCCTGTGTTTGCGCCCTGAAGCCCAGACCAGAAGACAAAAAAAAAAAAACTAAAACTAAGAGGCATCAGGATCGAGGGCGATGATTCACCTGGGATGACCCTGCTCTTTATCCAATCATCTTCAAGAATATTTTCTTTAATGGCAAACTTTTTTTTTTCCCAGCACTTTGGGGACAGAAGCACAGATGCTAAGACATCGGGAACTCGGGCAGAATCCTCTGGCACAGTTTAGTGACTCACAAGAGAGAAAAGTGCTATTACAGTTTTAAGCTAGAAATGCATATTCCGTAACATTTAGCTACAATTTATTACTTTTACGTTTCTGGTTATTCTCCAACAATAACAATTTTTAAAAGATCTCTGTAATGTAGCTTGTTATTTTACAGAATAGGAGCGGTAAGATCATAGATCTGGAAGGTCTATCTAATCCCCATTTTACCAATGAGGAAACAGGCCCAGAGAAAGAAGTCACGACTCCCCATTTCCACATAGCTGCTTAGTGGCCGACCTGATACTACCACTTAGGTCTGCTGTCCTTTGACCAGAATTTGTTTCTTTCTAGAGGAATTGCCCTAGAGTGAAACTTTACAGACAACAAAAGCGTTGGGGTACCATTGTTGTCGGTGATCTTACCACACTATGCCTTATAGGTTTTTAATGCAGTTAGGATAGTATTAAAAGTTTCAAGCGACCAGTATGTATTAGTAATCACAACTTTCTAAAACCATCGCCTCTGACTCTTAAAGTGACAATAGGTCGTTTTGAAAAGCAAACAAAAAATCCAAACAGGTGTGATGAATACATGAAGCCCTTTATTTATGTTTTCATGCATCAATTTCATCCCTCAGATTCATTAAATTTCTTAGGTTTCTAATGTATTAAGTTAACATAACCTATATTCCTTTCTCTGAAAACTTTGATCACAAGCAATGTTATTTTTTTTACACATAAACTGCTCTTGAAGGACAGACCAGAGACTCTGATATAAATTGCTAATGAATACTTGGCACCTCCTATAGGGAAGTGTAACTGGGTTGTGTCAGTTACTGGCTCTGACATCATTGATCTTCATAACCATGAACTGATCATGGTTGTCCTCTGAGCCCTCGGTTATTACATCTTTAAAATGAGGAGATTAGGCTAGATGATGTCCAAAGACCCCTCCAAAGCTACAGTAAATGAAGGATTTTACAAATCCATATAAACTACTATGAAATATTTAGCACATGCTTTCATGCTCCATCCCTGCCTAAGTCAAAATTAATCATGTAGAGGTTAGTGTAAAGCAAACTTTTTAAATAGGGGGCCAGTTCACTGTCCCTCAGACTGTTGGAGGGCCGGACTATAGTAAAAATAAAACCTTTGTTTTGTGGGCCTTTAAATAAAGAAACTTAATAGCCCAGGGTGAGGGGGATAAATGTCTTCAGCTGCTGCATCTGGCCCGCGGCCCGTAGTTTGAGGACCTCTGGTGTAAAGTATCAGAGAATGTTTGGATAATTTTTTAAATGTCTAGAATCGAGGCAGCTAGGTGGTGCAGTGGACAGAGTATCAGCCCTGAAGTCAGGAGGACCTGAGTTCAAACCTGACCTCGGACACTTAACACTGTCTAGCTGTGTGACTGGGGGAAAGTCACTTAACCCCAATTGCTTCAACCAAAAAGGAAAAAAAATGGCTGATGTCCTGACGCCAAAGGCCCAAGTAACAGAGGAGAGAGGATATTGTAATCCTTGAAAGATCTCATGTTGTCGGGCATTAGAAAAGTCATGATTAAAAAAAAAAAAAAGATAATTATTGATATCAAAACACAGTAGCAAAAGTCTTGAAGGACAATATAGAATAACTGGCCTGGAGGCAGGAAAATTTGGGTTCAAATCCGTCCTCAGAAACGGGCAGATCATAGAACTGAATAATAAGCTCTCTAAGCTTATAAATTTGGCAAAAAAAATATAGAGCTTCCCATGAAATTACAAATCTGATTTTTTTTTTAAGGGAAAAAGAAAACAATTTTAAAATTTATTCCCTTCTAACTATGATTTTCTGTTAGTTCTCTCCTTAGTCCTAGGAAAATACAAACTGGGGCTTGGGCTGTATTGTAAAACACATTTTTCAGGCCTCTGTTGAGTCCAATGGCACTGACAGAGCCTGGTACTCAATGGTAGCCTACACTGTCCGATTCTGCTGCCCTCTACTGGTAATTGTGATTTAACAGGTTTTTAAAATAGAAATGTCCTTCCTGTCAAGAGGCCTGACGGTGCTAACCCTGGACTTCTAGACTACGGCAAAGTGGATCAAAGTTCTCCCGATCTTCCTCAGCAGAACAGTTGTCGAGCTCAGTGCCTGGTCTGTTATAAGTGCTGTGGAAATGCTCGTCCGCTCTACTTCCCTTCCCTTCCATAATTCAACATTTCATCTTCACCATCACATAGCCATTGCTGTGATTTTTTTGCACCTTACAAAGGTTCCAGGGTGGGGAGAAAGGCTGTGATCTTAGGATCCCATAAATGATTATGGAAGCTGGGAGATAAAGCTCTACTCCCAGTGCGAGCAGTGACATCTATCCCTTTGAAATACATGAAGGTTAAGACAGATATAGATAGCAATTTCCAGATGACCCTATAATTACCAGGTATATTATTTATAATAAAGGTGATAAGCATTAGTTAGCACTGGATTCTGAACTCCCCATTTGGGGCTATTGGGACTTTGGTCTAAGATCTTGCTGCATCTCCCTTGACAGTATTAAGGCGTGCTTTATTTGTTTGGGGCTTTTGATTTTTTAAGTTTTCTTCTATAAATCACTTGGATTGAGTTTTTCCTTTTAAAATACAAATTCAAAAATTACTTATGCAGCATTTCTGAAAACTGTAGCTCTGTATTAGCTAGAACAGGGTTTCTTAAACTTTTCCTCCTCACAACCCCTTTTCACCCAAGAAATTTTTGCGTGACCCTAGGTCACATAACCCTAGGTTACACATATATCCTAGATATCTAAAATATGTATACAAATAAAACATTTACTGATAATAAATCATAATTTCATAACCCCCACATTCAATTAGGGGATAGTTTAAGAAGCTGGAAACCAGCTTCAAATATATATTGGATTTGGAGAATAGGTAGCATATATGCATATGAAAAATCTCAGTCACTTCATGTTAACAGATATTCCCCATCAGATGTATCTCTTTGGAAATTGCCATCTCTAAGCAAATAGAGTATTTTTCAGTCACATTCTTGAAAAGTCGACTCAACACTACTTTGAAAACAAGTGAGTCCTTTGTAGATTTTCTAAATGATTATGTTTTATCTTATTTTGTTTTCAAAAGGTCCTAGAATGTAACTCAGTGTCAGATATGCATTCAAAGTCCATATTTACTAGGACAGGATAATAGAAGTTTGAACATATTTGGGGTCAATAAATTGATATATTAAAGACCTTTGATTTATAATTCTCAGGGTGGGGTCTTCCTCCACCAATGAAGATTGGACTCCATGATTTATGTAGTCTTAGAGAATTGTCTGAGACTTAAATCAATTTTGATATATTTTGCGGGGGGAAGCCTGGAGAGCTTTCCTGTCTTCAAGCTTTTTTTATTACTCCATTTCATTAGTTTAGAAGGACTTTGCTATCAACAAAGTTGTTCTGAAAGCAATCATAGTATTTACAGCTGGAAGGACCGTAGAGATCATTTAATCCCAAAATAATAGCTATTTTGATTGGTCCACAAAGCAAAGAACCCAGTGTTGTCTGGCCCAAAAGCCATACCGAATATTCAGAATTTATGGTGAGCCAGGGGTATTATTTTAAACCCCCAACCAAAGAGCTGACTCCAATGCTTGAACCCTTCATGAACCTAAACAAATTTTTAAAAATAAAAAACATAGAAAGCAACCTTATTAGATGATTCTAACATTTGGCAGGAACCCAAATCTCACAGTTGTATATTTATTCAATGTTACAAGTTGGGACTGAGAAGTAGTATTCTCAAGGGATAGATTTCAATTCAATTTAATTCAACAAGACTCATTGCAAATTCACAACCTTCTCAAAAGCAAAACTTATGAGCAGCATTACTTATGAGAACTGGGGTTAGCAAGCTTGGCAAAGGAGGAAGTGTGATTACTGAGAAGCAATGCAACCTAGCTGTAGGAGCATTGTACATGACAGCAAACATCTTTGAATGTCAATTTATGCTCTGCTGTTTAACTACACATGTGACTCTGGGCAAACCATTGAATACCGATGAGCATCCATTTCTTCCACGGCAAGATGGGCCAAGGAGTGGAAGATTATGGCGTGGACAAGAACTCTTAAGATCTCTTTCATTTCTGGATTCTATGATCAGGCTAGGATGACATCTCAGTAATAGTTAAAAGCTTTCTGAGAAATGACTCTTCCAAACTTGTAGGATATACTGTGGTCTTGGTGTGGTATATATATATGTATTATATATATATATACACAGGCTTTCTTTTCATTGTGACCATCAGTAGTGCAGGATTTATCCAATACATTCTAGAGCAGCACCTTAAAAGCCCTTTGTTATTCTACCTTCTCAACTCTATTATTAGCACATAGATTTGAGCACAGCTATTAGATGCAGTGATTGGCTATTTAATAAATCTCACTAAGTTGGATCACGAATGTCCATGGATAAGAGATGGTAAGAGTTGTGTTTTCTTTTTCTGTTCTTTTTGCTGGGGTGCAGGTGATCCATACAGAACACCAGCCGAAATTCCTGTGTTGTAGGAAATACTCATAATTACAAAAGTAGCTGAGATGCTGAGGCACAAATTCTGCATCTGCCCAGCAGGTTTTAGAATTTTTGAAACGTTTTTATACTTTTGTATACCATATCTTTTGCTAATACCTTGCCTCTAGATTGCCTGCTGGGTTCTCTCCTGGAATGCTGCTCAGCGGTGAGGACCCTTTGATCCCTGCCTGGAGCCCATTGTCTACTGTTTGTTCCCTGGCTCTAATTATTGTGGTGTGATGCAGCCTGCCCGTGATATCAGATGGGGCAAAGTGCATGATTATCTGGCAATTCAGTTTTGTAGTGCCACTTACTTATAAGGCCATTGATGATTTGCCACGGGGACTTTTTATACTACCGTGAGATGTTATTATGTCAAGAAATGTGTTTCTTTAAACTACTTCCTCAATACCTCCCAGCTCCCAGTGCCTCACACCCCTTGGTAAATATTCGTGGCTTCATTGATTGGCACATCACATTTCTCATGTGTTTACCTCTTTATGCAGAATATGACTTTTTGTGAATGGGAATAGTCCCACACTTCTATTTACATACCTTTTTTTCTGGTCTCAATAATGTGGAAATAAAAGATATAAATCTTGCTTGCACTTCACAAACTCATTGTCTACATCTTTAAGTGTGAAAACAAATTCATTTCTTGCTTGTTCTTTCTAGGGTTAGAATGGAGGTCTTGGGGTCTCCCTGGTCTCAAGTAATTGCCACTAGGAGGGGCTGTCTTTGAAAAGTTGTAAGAATATAAAGTCTAAGGTGGGAAGAGGGCCCTGCTCAGGATGGTCCAACTTGTTTTGTCATAGAATGAACAACAGAAAGAAACATCTTGGATATTTGAAAGTTACAAGGAATTTAGATCCTAATTTCTGTTAATAATAAAAACAAGGATATAGATTCTGTTGTACTGAATGAGATGCCAGTCTTCTCTTATATTACTCACTTCCCTAACATTTTCTAGGATATTGAGTGGTTCGGTAACTCTGGAGTAGTGTTGGCCCTTAAGTAACAAATTTTGGTGGAGAGAGGAGAAGGGGGAAGGAGAGAGAGGAGAGAAGGCTGTGATTTTAAAAATTGTGTTTGTATTTGTACTTTGTTTTTTCATTTAAAAACACTTGGAACTTCTCTGCATTTTCTTTTTGTTTGAATTAATTCCTGCATGTTGCTATATTTTCTTTATAGTTAATCATATAAGAAAGTATTAAATTCTTGAAACACATTAAAATCACTTGCCTGTTAGAACATGATTTTTTTAAAAAGAGTTTCCTTGTTTTCTGTGATGATTATCATAATCTTTCATCCTGTTTGATGGGAATATTTAAAAAGAAATACTTGTATGTTTAATCAGATATATTTTCTGTATCATCTGAATGACTGACTGAGAAAAATCTTTTATAGAGGGTAGGGTTGGCCATTTTGGAAGGCCAAAATTTGATCTTTTTGCTTCCTTCTTTATTCTTGAAAGAGATAAGAGTGGAGTCTTTCCTAGTTCTTATCTATCTCCTCCCAGGAGGCTGGTTTAGGTTAGGTCAAGAGTCAACAACCTTTTAAAGATGTAAAAAAATATTTTTAACTCTTCATGTCATACCAAAACAGCAGGTGGATTTGACTGCTAAGCTGTAGTTTGCTCATCCTTAGTTTTAGTAGGTTAATTTTCTTAGTTCGAACCCTCATCTCTCCAATTGGCTTAGGAGCAATTTAATAGACTTCAGGCCCTTTGGTTTCTTTCTCCTGTTATATTCTGGAGTTTATTATCAGAAGAAAAGTTATCAGCACAATCACAATAGCTCAAGGCCCCAGTTAGGAACATTCCTAACATTTACAGAAAGGTTTGGTTCTCTGTCTTAATTGAAATTTTGCATTTCTATTACCTGACTTCCTCTATGGCCCTTTTCTCAGCATGGGCTAAGTAAGTACACACTAAAAGCTTTCATGCTCACTCCAGGTTTCTTTATATTTGAAGCATAATAAAGATAGAAGGAAGGCTTAGATAAAAGAAGGGAAAAGAGTATTTAACTGTACTTGTTACTGGACAAGCACAGGGAGGAAAAAAAAGGGGGGGAAAGATTCAAACTTTAAGAACTTTCATTAGTTCCTGAAGCGGCAAATTAAAGCCTTCCCTTACGGCCAATTTCTGGATTCCAAAGTTGTCTGCAGAAACCCTTTATTCTTCTCTCTCTCTCTCTCTGTCTCTGTCTGTCTGTCTGTCTCTCTCTCTCTTTCTCTCTTTCTTTCTCTCTTCTCCCTCTCCCTCTCTCTCTTCTCCCTCTTCCTCTCTCTCTGTCTCAATGTCTCTGTTTCTGTCTGTCTGTCTGTCTGTCTCTCTCTTCTCCCTCTCCCTCTCTCTTTGTCCCTCCCTCTCTCTCTGTCTCAATGTCTCTGTTTCTGTCTGTCTCTCTCTCGCTCGCTCTTCTCCCTCTCCCTCTCTCTCTCTCTCTCTCTCTCTCTCTCTCTCTCTCTCTCTCCCTTTCTCTCTCTCTTTCTCTCTTCTCCCTCTTCCTCTCTCTCTGTCTCAATGTCTGTTTCTGTCTCTCTGTCTCTCTCTCCTTCCTCTTTCTTCTTGCCCTCTTATCTTTCTCCCTCCATTTTTTCCCCCTCAGTTGCACTGCCCCATTCTGCTATTGGGTCTCTTTAGCTCAGTTGGTTAAACCTTATACCTCCTCCCCCACTCACTACAGCTCAGGCTCAGTCTCCTAGGTGTGCCTCAATTCTGCCTTCCAGGTCAAAGATCATGATAATCTCAATCTCTTTCAGGATGAAAGAAAATGTTTGTTCCTCTGAACAACAAATCCCAGAATGGCATTCAGTTCTCAACCCCCCATCCTATTGCTGTTCTATGTTCTGTTACATTGGGACAGAGCTTCCAAAATTGTTTGCATATACATGTTTCTAATTCATTTTTCCTGTTAGAAATTTCCTTCAAAATCTTGAATGCAGTTCTAGTTGTATGAGCCTGAAAAAATCAAAGTGTGTGCTTAGATGCTTAAACAAAGGTCATTAGATTTGAGAAGAAAAGAATTCAGCACATAACACTGCTTATGATCTCTGATTTCTTAGGATGGTGGAGTGAAAACAGTTCCAGATTTGGAGTCAGAATTGAAAATCTGACTGCCATTTTTAGCTGTGTTACCCTCAACAAGACATTTACTTCTCTGTTGATTTTTTCTCCATAAAAGGGAGATGCACTCCTTAAAAGATTAAACACTGTGAAGGGAAGGAGTATTTATCCTACCAGTTTTCTGGGCATATTTACAAGCTGTTGTAAAGGGGAAAACCCTGAGAGTGTTCTGTAATTGGGAATTACTTTTATTCTCATAAACTTTAAAACACTCTCCAGAACTTGGTTGGCTTATAATGTTGTGCCACACTTCCCTCTTATTGTCCTGACTCAGTTTCCCTAATTGTCTAGATTTAGTTTCCCTAAATTGTCCTGCCTCAATTTCCCTAAATTGTCCTGCCTCGGTTTCCCTGAATTGTTCTGCCTCAGTTCCTAATTATTCTGCTCAATCCTGCAACACCACCCCTTCCTCCTAATCATCATGATCTAGATAAGGAGAAAGACCTTCTGTCTTAGACATCATGACCCCAGCCCTTCCCAATTTATCAGAATGTCAGTGCTCTCCCCCCACCCTGTCAGAATCCGATTGATAGTCCGTTCCCACTCTCAGTGCTCTGACTCCGCCCCTGCCTCAGTCTATCCCCTGGTAGCTCAGAGCCATGTGCATTTGTACTTCACAGGAAGCACACATTAGCTGCTGGATGCTTTGGACATCAGCCCTGGAGGCATCATGCCCCCCTGCACAATCTCTCCCTTTCAAATAAATTATTAAAAACTCTAATCTCTATCTTGCCTCAGTTTCTCTGGCATTACAATTTATTGATTAATACTTTTCTTGCCCCATTTATTCTTATTGATATATAATATTTTAATACTTCAGTGAACTGTGAAGTCATCAATGTAGGTAGTCCATTCTAGGAGCAGAAATGATAGTCCTTCCATGATGTGGTAAATGGTTTTGGTGAGTTGCTGAGCCTGAAAAATTCATCAGTTTACAGCCCATCTAGTTCAGAACCTCTATTAACCAAGCTGTCCTGGTTCTCAGATGACATTGCTGCAATCTCCTATGGTTGTGATTTGAGCACTGTGGATAATTCATTTATCATGATTATGTAGCACCTTGCATTATCTAATTTGAGGTCCCCCCCTCCCCATGGATACTAGCATTGAATTGGAATCAGAGAAGCTGAGTTTGAATCTCAAGTATTCCTTTTATGTCTTTAAGTAAGTCATTCATCTCTCCTGGGCTTTACTGATGAGGTTTAGATTTGGGATACCCAAATGAAATTAGGGTTTCTGGTGGTCAGGAAATTAAATGAGGTCTAGTGGCAGGTTCGGGGTTCAGGGAGTCAAATGGAGGGGATTGGCTTCCTTGCAACCCCTTTGGATTTGGGCACAAGGGTAGGGAGTTCTGGAGAACTCCCTTCTGGCAGCAAAGTTCTCTGTAAAGGAATTTACAGACCTGAAAACCTAGAGTGATAAAAGAGGTTTATTATGGGGATTGGAAATAAGGTTCAAGTCTAGTTAAGGAAATAGGTGAGGGTAGAGAGAAGAGGGCACTGGAAACAGTATTCCAGTGGGCAGAAGTCCTTGGGATGCCAACATAGGGCTGGCATGTTTGGAACCTCTACAAAGAGAGGATTTTAGTATGGCTCTTTTATAATAGGGGGCTTTGGCTACAAGCTGAAGGGAGCTCCTGGGTGGATCCCAGGTTGGCTCCTGATGGGTTTCAGCTAGGGCTAGAATTTGAATTGAATTCAATGGGTTTCAGGACTGAGCCAACCCCACCCAGATAACAAGGATGAAACTGTGCTTGGGGGTGGAGTCCCTTCACTGAGGCAGAGTTGAAGGAGATTTTCTCCTTTAAGGATTTTCAGAGTTTTGGGGTTCTCTCTTCATTTACCTTCCCCATCTGTACTGTAATGCCAGAGAAACTGAGGCAGGAGAGAGATTAGAGAGTTTTTAATATTTTATTAATTGGAGAGCATAATTGACTGGACAGGACTCTCTTCCCAAATTATCCAGTAATGAATGGGAGAATCCCAACTCCTTAAATACCTTTTACAAACAAAGAAAAAGGGGAAAGAAGCGGGGAAACTTCTTCACAGATCCATTTGGCTCTGTCAGGATGGGGGAGGAGGCTATACATTCTTACTAAAAGCCAGAGACAGGATGTCTGAATAAACAGAAGTAAAGATGTCAATGAGGTATCTGGGATAGGCTTATCTCTTGGAATATTTTAGAGGCATAGTGTAAATTCTTGAAGACAGAAAGAGTCAAGAAGTCTAATAACCTTAAAGTAAATGGTCCTCAGCCTTAATGGACCAGAGGGGGGTTTTACAACTAAGGGGAACAGTTAAGGAAACTGAGACAAGGGAAACTAGTACAGGGAAACTGAGGTAGAAGAGTTCAAAAGAGACTATGGCATAACAGTATGAGGAGTAATGACCTCACTTGTGTTTTCTTGCTTTTGCTTGTTCTTTTCTTCTTGAAGAGAACCAGTGACATCACTGGTTTTGACTTGAGGGGGAATTGGATTTAAGTGAAGCAAAGTTGGGAAAAGTTGTCAGCCTCACATTCTCTTCCCAAGTCATTGATGTCCAGTGGCAGTTCCAAATCAAGCTGGCCAGTGATGGCCCATGGATGACGTTGATGTCTTTGATGTCTGACCCAGCTCTAAGTGCTCCAGAGCATCTGCTTCTGCTGCCTTTGATCATTAGAACTAATCCATCCATGCTTGAGGTAACGTGCCCCCAACTCAACAGTGTTTTTGAGGTCTGTTAGTTGCCCTCAACCTGATTTGGGCCACCCGCCTCCTTTCCAGCCCTGAGTATATGATCAGTATCATTGTCCCTATTTTGCCAATGATGAAGCTAAATTGGTCATTCAGGGAGTCTAGGAGAACTGAGTATCATGCTGCGGGAAGCAAGATGGGAAGTGACCCTACATTAAGCTTAGCAGGCAAGCCTGGGATGCCTCAGAATCAAGCCAGGCAAAGAAGAACTTAAGCTGCAGAGGAGGATTTATGAGCTTAGGCCAGGTAGTAGATGACCCTGCAGACACTGACCCCCACCAGATGAAGCTGAAGTTCATAAGCTGAATGTCCTGGCTCTCTGTCCATGTAACCTGCTGAAACACTGGGTGGTTATGATAGATCTTTGATTTATTTAACATGTAAATGTAGTGAGCTCATCAAATTCATCCACAGTGGAGTTCTTGATTTAAATAAAGTTGTAGCAACATTAGGAGTATAGAAAAGAAGAATATATGGCATTAGATGGAATTGAGCTTATTCAAAAAAAGATTTAAGAATCACATTCAATGGATTGGATGTGATCTTGGTGGTTTTGAATCAAAAGTACCCCCCAGCAAAAGGAGATAAGGAATGAACTTTCTGGTTTAATAGCAATGGAAAAGGCTTTGCACGAATTAATGAAGGATTATGCTCAGCAACTATTGAACTAACAAATGACAAAAAAATGAACAATTTGATTATATGACCCTTTGAGATATGCATAATATTCAAGTTTTTCATGAACATTCTATTATTGCTGCAAAGATTCCAAAAGAAACCAAATGGAAAGGGCCAATTTATATATTTATTTGTATAAAATAGAACAAGATAACATGTACCAAAACATCTGAAGTAATGAGCACTATTTTATCTAAAAATAAGCTTACTGATCAAGAAGGGAATCTGGCTAAGGAAATGAAGTGGAAAAAAAAAAACCAACATGAATTGTCTTGGACGTTAAAAATCAAGAACAATTTCTATGATCTTTGTCGACTTAATTTCATCTGAGACTTTTTTTTCCACTTTGGACTTTTAAAAAAATCAATTATAGAAGAATTCTGTACCCAGTTTGACATCAATATTAAGGCCAATAATTTAAATAGCACAAGAGTATGCCGTTATAATCAACTTATTGTAGGGGGAAATGACTCATTTTATAAATAATTATGAAAATGTAAATTAGTGTTTACTTAAGTAAAGCAAAGACTCTCCCTATTGAAAAAAATTTATGAAAACAATCTTTTAGAATATACTGAGTCCCACCAGATGAAGCTGAAGTTCATGAGCTGAGCTACTAGCTCAGGGTAGTTTGGTATTAATATCAAAATATTTGGACTAATTGAAATTGAAGAACACTTCATATCATTAACTTTTTTCCCCCTGAGGCAATTGGGGTTAAGTGACTTGCCCAGGGTCTCTCACAGCTAGGAAATGTTAAGTGTCTGAGGCCACATTTGAATTCAGGTCCTCCTGACTTTAAGGCTGATGCTCTATCCACTGCATCATTTAGCTGCCCTAAGTCATTGACTTTCTTCACAATGTAAAGTATGTATTGAGTGAAATTATGCTTCACATCATGTGAGTACTGTTTGCATTGCTTGTAGTTAGTTATTTCAATAGTAAAGATGGGGGCAACTGGGTGGTATAGTGGCTAGGGTACTAGCCCTAGAGTCAAGAGGACCTCAGTTTAAATCTGGCCTCAGACATTTACTAGTTGTGTGACCTTGGATAAGTCATTTAACCCACTTGCTCTTTTAAAATGATGTGTGACCTTGGTCAAGTCACTTAACCCAGACTGCCTAAATTTTAAAAAATAATAAAGCATATACAATAAAATTAAATGTGAATATATTGTACATATCTTGATAAATGATTGTATAATTTATGAAAAATGTAAAAGATACATAAAATTTCCACTTTGTCCTGCAAAAAATAAAATGTAAATATGAAAAATTTTTATTTAAGTGATTTGTCCAAATTAACATAGGAAGTGACATATTTGGATAGTCAAAACCAGATCTTTAGAATCCAAGTATCCTCTTCTATCCATCATGTCTTGCTATTTTCAATCTGGAAGAAAAAAAATATTCCTCCTGTTCTAAAGGTGGCAGGTTGCTGCCACAGTCTTCTGATCAATCTTCTTTGAATTCAGCCTTTCTTCTCTTTAATAAATCTTCCACTCTATGAAATTAATAGTTCAAAAGCTCAGGCATGTCCATGATACTCCCCTGCTCAAGAAAGTCCCATGGCTCCCTGTTGCTTCTAGGGGAAAAAAAAAAAGATAAATTTCTCTAGCTTGTACTTTAAGTCCTTATGCATCTGGTTTTAACCTCTCTTTGCCATGCTGATTAAAAATGATTCTTTTTCACTCCAAATTCTAATCAAAAAGGCTGCCCTCCATTTTCTGCCTCCATGGCTTTGCACAAGTTATCTTTCATGTCTACAATCTTCTCCTTCCTCACTTCTATATCATGCTATGGAAAGCTACTTTAGGACTTAGTTTAAGTACAATTTCCTAAATGAAGCCTTTCCTGGTTCTGTTAGTTATTGAAATTGGTTTGCATTTATTTTGTATACATATTCTGTATTGATTTATCTATGTAGATATTGTTTCTAGGTAGTAGAACGTAAGCTCTTTGAGGGCAAGAACTTTCATTTTTATCTTTGCATTCATCAATTAAGTTGGATTGAGGTAGATAATATAAGCATATTTTTTCCAGTTTTCTAAATAAGGAAACTGAGGTTCAAAAAAGGCAAGTTACTTGTCCAAGGTCTATCCCATTGGCAAGAGTACAGGATTTTCTTTGTCATCATGATGTTGAGTTCCCCATCAGTAGGAGCTAACGAAACATAAATTTACCATTTGGAAGGAAGAATATTGTAAAGTTGATTCATTCATCACTGAATGAGACTGACTGATGTCTTGAGATGCCTTTCTTGTTGAGTTTCTATGACTCATCATTATTTGAGAAAAATGGAGGCATTTGCTTAAAGCCAGAGCTCATCTGTGATGCATCTAAGACTAGAACCAAGGTATTTTGAACTTCTCCAAAATAAAAACCAGTAGCAATTGGTCTATCTAAAATTGATGCATAAAAAAGTTGTATATTCCCTTTGACCCAGCAGTGTTTCTATTGGGTTTATCTCCCAAAGAGATTTTAAAGGAGGGAAAGGGACCCACATGTGCCAAAATGTTTGTAGCAGCCCTTTTTGTAGTGGCAAGAAACTGGAAACTGAGTGGATGCCCATCAGTTGGAGAATGGCTGAATAAGTTACAGTATCTGAATATTATGGATTATTAGTTTTCTATAAGAAATGATCAGCAGGATGACTTTAGAGAAACCTGGAGAGATTTATAGGAACTGATGCTGAGTGAAATGAGCAGAACCAGGAGATTATTGTACACGGCAACAGCAAGATTATATGATGATCAATGCTGATGGACATGGCCCTCTTCAACAATGAGATGGTTCAGACCAGTTTCAATGATTTTCTGATGAAGAGAGCCATCTACATCCAAACAGAGGACTGTGGGGACCTGAGTGTGGATCACAACGTAGCATGTTCATTTCTTTTGTTGTTGTTTGCTTGAATTTTATTTTTTCTTATTTCCCCCCTTTTTTATCTAATTTTTCTTGTGCACAAAATAATTGTATAAATATGCATGCACATATTGGATTTAACACATATTTTTACCATGTTTAACATATATTGGATTATTTACCATCTAGTGGAGGGAGTGGGGGAAAGGAGGGGTGAATTGGAACACAAGGTTTTGCAAGAGTCAGTGGTGAAAAATTATCCTTGCATATGTTTTTAAAATAAAAAGCTTCAATAAAAAAAAGTTGTATATTTTAGTATTCTGTGTAGATGTTGACATCAGCGAGATCCATTAAGGAAAATTGCGCAGCTAATAGAGCATGCAGAGATCTAAAGTAATGTGATACCATTATAACATAGTCTCGAGGCATAAAGTATGTGTCTGCTAAAGATAATTTTCAGTGGCTGATGGGAGTCCCAGTTCTTACTGCTAATAGCCAATAGGAAGATCTCAGAATGGTTATTTTTTTTATCTCCTGTGCTCAGTGTGCTCAGGATTATGAGCAACAGGTGTGTGTGTGTGTGTGTGTGTGTGTGTGTGTGTGTGTGTGTGTGTGTGTGTCAGGAGGACTCCAAGTGCTTTCCTGCGCTGTTAGCTAGAGCTGCTCTTGGGTCAGTCCTAATTAGCCAGAAGGTGACCAAAGTTCATATTACTTCCAGACCAAAGCAGGTCCCAGCTGCTCAAAATCTGGCAACGGTTTCTGGTCCAAGTTGGCTCTGCGTATTGACAATGTGCAATGTAGCTGCCTAGGGAAGGGCAGAACTACCTGCCCAGAAGTATTGCCCCGTCCCTCCCAGTCCTTCCATGTTATCAAAAATACCAGCTTTGAGGTCATCCTTGTGGATGCACTTTTCATTCAATCCATTCATTCAAGAAATCCAGGATCCCAAAATGTTAGAGCTTGAAAGAGTCTTCATTACAAAAAGATCAGAGCTAGGAAAAACCTAAAAAATAATCTAGTCCAATTTCATTCTACCAATGAGGATAATAAGGTCAAGAGAAGCAATGTGACTGACCCAATGGCATAGAGATGAAGTGTATAGAGAATTTTTTTTTTTTTTTTTTTTTTTTTTTTTGCTGAGGCAATTGCTCAGGGTCACACAGCCAGAACAAGTTAAGTGTCTAAGATCAGATTTGAATTCAGGTTCTCCTGACTTCAGACTGGTGCTCTATCTACTGCTCCAACTAGCTGTCCCTAGAGAACTTATTAATCACCAAATGTATGCAGAATATTGTGCTAAGTCCTTGGTGTAATATTCTTCTCTAAAATATAATGCTCTCGGGGAGCAGGTTTCTTGGGGTCTCTGGAAGCAGCCTTAGTTTCAGTTCAGAGTAATCACCTCAAATACAGCCAGGTATTAAAGTCCAAATCCTTTATTGTCTCTTTCAAAGTCTTGTCTCCTTTCCTGCGGCCAGGTTAGCTTTCTAAGAGGCCTTCTGTAGTCTTGGTTCTGAGAGCTTGAGCTCTGGCTTCTGAATCACCCCAACTCTCCAAAGGTTTGTGCTTCAGTCTCCAGCCACAACAAAGGTGGAAGATGGAATGAATCTGTCTCAGACTTCGAGAGCTTCTAGTGCGCTTGTCTTTTCTGGCCCTGAGAGCTTCTAGCTTATATGCTCCACGCAGAGTACACACCAATCATTCTATCACTAGGAAACCATTATTTGTTGTAGGATTAAATCAATGCTCTCCTCAATTCCATTTAGTACCTTGTTTCAAGTTCTGGCCCATCTCCTTGAGGATTAAATCAGTCATACAGAACCATGCTAAATGAGATAGTTATTGTCTCTATCAATTCCACTGACTTAGCACCTTGTTCAAGTTCTGGCCCATAACACTTTGTTATGATATTAATTTTACACAAAGCAAAGTCCCTGCTTTCATGGAGTCTCCAGGCTTTTAAGAAAGCATAACACAAATGCAGAGATATGGATATATCTGAATAACATATCATTATGTGATATGTAATAGCATATTATTAGTCAGTTCAAAAATAACAGTAATAGGTAAGATCTGAGCAGGAAGATCATTACTGATCAGAGGAATCAAGGAAAGATTCCTGGAAGAGAAAGTAGGGTATAGTGGACAAAATATTGGACCCAAAGACAAAAATACTAAAAAGTAGCCGGTGATTATATAGTCCAGTCAAGTTTGAAAGGTGTCCTCCAGATGTTAGTCGACAAGAATTTATTAAGTACCAGTGCTTAGTAGAGAAAGTCTGACCTGAAACAAAAGGGGATTGTGACAACCTTTTAGGAGGTGTTAGAGGCAGGGGAAGTTGAGAGCCATTGATGTGGTCAATATTTTGCTTTTTCCATCTTTCTCATTCCTGTGAATTTCCACTAGATTGTAAACTTTTTGAGGGCAGGCACTGATTTTTTGCTTCTTTTTGTATCCCTCGTGCTTAACACAATGCCTGGCACATAATGGGTAATAGTAATAAATAAATAGTAGGTAAATAAATAATTAGTAGATAATAGTAATAAATGTTTTTGAGTGATTGATTGATTTTATTGATTTTAACCAGCATGTTTGGGAAATACAGCATTCTGACTAATCAACTGTTCTGGCTAGGAATCAAACAGCATGGTATATAGATGGAGATCATCTGTTTTCTAAAAAGAGGGTGTCAGAAATAATGATAGTTTACACTTGTATTAAGGAAGCTAGGTGGCGCCATAGTGCATAGAGCGCCAGCCTGGTGTTAGGAAGACGCGAACTCCTGAGTTCAAATCTTACCTCAGACACTTACTAGCTGTGTGACTCCAGGCAAGTCATTTAATTCTGTTTGCCTCCATTTCCTCATCTGTAAAATGAGCTGGAGAAGGAAATGAAAAACCACTCCAATATCTTTGCCAAGAAAATTCCAAATAGGATCATGAAAGAGTCAGATATCACTGAAAATAATGGAATAAAAACAACTGGAGCTTTACTAGTATAGAATACTTTGGTGATCCTTCCATGTATTTAAAACTAGAAGAGATCTCAGAAGCTCTTCCCTCTCATTTCACAGGTATGAAAACTCAGATTGAGAGAAGTGGAGAGAATGACTTACCATCATGTTGGGATTCAATGGCTGAAGCAGAATTTGAACCTGGATCCTCAGTCTCCAAATCCAAACTCCTTTCCTCACAGTACACTACTATCTTATTTTTATACCTATTACCTTGTTGGATTCCCACAGCAATACTAGGAGGCAGATAATCCTCCAGAGAAGTTGATTTCTCAAAGGTAACCTCTAATATGTGGCAAAGTCAGGCCTTAAGCCTTGTTTTCTGGTTCAGAGTTGAGTGTGCCTTCTAGATACTAAATACTGAAAGGGAAGGCTTGGAGAATGAAAGGGAACAGCAGTCACTAAAAGTATCTACTATTTGCCAGGCTCTGTGTTAAGTGATTTTACTGATATTCCCTCATTTGGGATAATATTTGGGACACTAGAGACAAGACTTAGAATCCCATTGATGAAGAGAGCTCCTGGTGGGAAGCCTTCCTATCAGTTCAGCACTTTTCCTACCTCTTAGTCTTTGAGATTTGCCTAAAGCAAGAAAAGTTTTAAGTGTCATACCCAGGGTCTTACAGTCTATAGTTAAGTAGCTAACAATTATATAACTCCTTCTATGTGATAGTCACTGTGCCAAGTGCTTTACAAAAGCATTTCATTTATCCTCACAACAACTCTGGGAAATAGATATCTATTATTATTATTCCCATTATGCCCCAGAAAACTGAGCCAAATAGAGGTTAAACAACTTGCCCAGTATCACACACCTGTTATTATTCCCATTTTACAGATGGGGGAACTGAGACAAATAGAAGTTAAGTGACTTGTTTAACATCACATAGCTGTTATTATCTCCACTTCACAGATGAAAAAATTGAGGCAAGTAGAGAGTGAGTTGCCCAGCATCACACAGCTGTTATTATTCCCATTTCACAAATGGGGGAACTGAGACAAATAGAAGTTAAGTGACTTGCATTAGATCACACAGCTAGTCTGTGACAGAGAAAGGGACTGGACTCAGATCTTCTTAGTGCCAGTACCATAATGAAGATAATTTAATATTTTTCAGGATTCAGGCTCATCATCAACAAGAATGGGGGTTTTCATTTTGCCGTCTGTGGAGTTGGAGATTGAAGCAAATCTGGATAGACCCTAGGAAGTCAATCCCCAGCTCCAGCTTGCTTCCTGGCTTTCTGTTGCTTTCTCATAACGGTCCTGTGCGGGATGCTATTTGAGCTCTCCAGTTGCTTAAAATTCTGCATAAAGGGCCTTTTAGTCTGCTGTGATCAAGCAGACAGCTGATGCTATTTCCCTCCCTAAAAACTTCCTCTGTTCTGTGTCTGCACAGCTTGGCAGCTGGGAGCAAACATCGAGGAGCTGCTGCTGTTGCCGGGCGTCCTGTTGTCATGGTGATGTTTGTTTTACTGGATTTCATCGAAGAGTCATAGATCTTAGAGCTGAAAAGTGATGCCAGCCTTCTTCTGGGCCAGCCCTTTGCTTTAGGCCATCCATCATTTTGGGGGAGTGGGTACAGCAGGCTGACCTGTTTTGAATTCTTCCTCTTACACATGCGATGTATATGATGTCAAACAAGTCACTTCCTTCTTTTTTGAGCCTCAGTTTCCTCATCTGTAAGATGGGAATGATAAGATAGCAACTGCCGCATAAGGTTCTTATAAGGCTCAAATGAGACAAATGATGTATGGAAAGCAGTTGACCCATTCTACAACTATTGTGGAATCATTGAGTGTCAGCACGCCTGCCTTTGTATCAAAAAAATTGAGGTTTAAGTTTTGTTTCTGACATGGGCTGGCTGTTTAACTTCCCTAAATCTACAGTGAACAGGTTCAGGAGTGTGAATTTCCATTCCCATTTCCCGACTCTGATGAAATCAGAGGAGGCCCCCCAAGTATCTGTTGTTTTTTTTAATTGTCAGTTTAGTCTGGGATTCTGCCCCCCTGAAGCTGCTATTTCTAGGTGAAGACATAGTGTTTTCCCTTGCCTGATAGGAAATTTTATGAGATTTATTTGACAAGAAAGATATGGAACTAACTCATTTATCAGCCACACTAACAAAAGGCAAGTGATTAGTTTTATTTAATTGTAAAGCAAACACAGCATGATAATCACACCTCAAATGGTAGGTATGTAGCATGTTACACTCTAGTTAATAGTAATCTGTGTCACAAGTTAATAAGTATTAATGTGCCTACTGTGTGTTGAAAGATTGTATCAAACCCATGGGGTTATGCATAAAAAGTCAGGTGGAAGCAGGGGAGTTCTAGCAAAAGGAGAGTCTTCCATCCAGCTTCCAAAGGGAAGCCTCCCATTAATGAGGTAGTAAGGGAAAAGGTTTCCATTTTAGCTGTTTTCCGGAGTCTCCTTTCCCACTTTCATTTGTCTGGATGAAGACTTTTCAAGCTTGCAAAGACCCAGATGATGTTAGATTTCCAATTCTCCCATCAGTATCCTAGCAGCATCGTTTAGAGTAGCCAATGGGCAATGTCTGTTTTGGAAGCAGAGGAGAGATTGGTTGCAGATTCATGGAGATATGAGGAGCCTGGGGAAAAAGAAAAACAACCAAAAAAACAATACCAAGCCTAAGTGGGAGAAATGGCAACCGCAGACCACAAATCATCAGCACGCTGGTGCTAATTGAACTTCTGGGAGCTGGTTAGATCACCAACTGAAGCAGTATAGAGCAATCTGAGTTCAAATTTGGCCTCAGATATCTGGGCAAGTTATTTACCCTCCGTCTGCCTTGATGTGTTCATCTGTAAAATGAGAATTAAAACAACATCTACTTCTCACAGTTAATGTGATTGCCAAATTGGACAATATCTGTAAAGCACCTTAAAGTCATTCATAAACACTAGCTATTAGTTTGATATGTTAATAAAAAAGCTTCATTAATCCTTTTATCTATGTACAAAGATATAAACATTCCCTTTCCCTGTACAAATCTTGAGTAGTTAGTATCAGAAAAAAGATACTAATGCTTTTTTTTGAGCATGTATTTTGTATTTTTTAAAAGAATTCATTTCACTGGATTCTTTCCTACTAGAAGTCTAAATGAGTGTTAAACAAAAAGTCTTTTGTGGTGTTCTAGAAATCCTTCCAGTATTACTAGAGCTTGAGGGAAATTAGAAATTATCCAATGCAATACCTCCATTTTACAGAGTTGGAAACTGAGTCCCAAAGAGGGATTTCTGACTTTCAAAGTCACATACCTATATACTGGCAAAGTTGGAACAAGAAACCAGGTCTCTTGATTCCTAGTCCAGCAAGGAAACTAAGACATAGAGAAAAGAAGCAATCAATCTTAGAATACTGGAGTTGGAAGAAGCATGAATCCTCCCATTCCAGAGTGATCGTAAAACTTCCACTTGAAGATCTCCAGGGACAGGAAGCCCATTACCTTATAAGGCATCCCTTTTCATTGTTGGATAGATCTGATAATTAGGAAAATTTTCCCTTTTATTGAGCCAAAATTCCTCTCTGGAATTTCTACTGATTAGTCAAACTGCTGCTTCTTTGGCTGATAGTTTTGCTTTTGTATTTTGTAGGTAAAATGACACCTATTTTCTTTGATGCTTTTCTTGTGAAGGGGTATGCAACTTTTTACTTATTTAATTCACAGAGAATTATAAATATGACTCCTGCTTAAATAGGATTGATTCTGATAATTTCACCCTTGAAGTTACTTTACAAATACTTGGATGTGAAGAGCTGCTAAATGGAACAATGGCTAGAGCAACAACTCCAGAGTTAGGAGTGGACCTAAGTTCAAATCCATTCTAAGACACTTACTTTTTGTGTGATTCTGGGTAAGTCATTTAACTTCAATTGCCTCAAAACAAACAGAAAAAATACCCCAAATATTTGGATGTTAGATTCTCTCCAACTGATATTCTCTTTACAGATTTCAACTTTTGCATGACTTTTCATCCTGGTTCTTATCTATATCCTCCCCTAAATCTTCAACATGGGTTCCATCTGATATTTTGAGGTCTTCCAGTCTCTTGGCACTGTATGGATGCCAATGGAGTTACTGCTGTTCATAAATTCAGCCTGTATTTCAGTTTGCTGCCACATTCACCACCTCTCCACTTCTACAGCCTCTATAAGTTTATAAGGTAATGAGCTTGCTATTCCTGATGATCTTTGAGAGATTTTAAAATTCAGTATACATTTTAATTTGCCATACACTGTGGTTTAATGACACATTATGTCACATTAGTCCATCTTCTCATTTCAGTTGACCTCTCATCTCTTCCTTCTAATCTGGATGAGCTATCCAATCTCATAGATTAAACATCTTTAAAACTATGCAATCTAATTTAGGACTTCTTTGCTCTCTTGTCAAATTCTCTAATACCCATTTCTCCCCCAAAAGCCATAGTAAACAATCAGTTCTTAAGAAACTTTGCCTTGCTTCACAACCTTGGAGGTATTTATGGGTTTTCTCTCTCCCTTATCCCCACAGCTCAGCAGTTAACATGTATTGTCAATTCCAATTCCATAAAATCTCCTATATTTTCTGTCCTCGTTCAAGTCACCATTATCT
The DNA here is from genome assembly GCF_016432865.1 of Antechinus flavipes. NCBI lineage: Eukaryota > Metazoa > Chordata > Mammalia > Dasyuromorphia > Dasyuridae > Antechinus > Antechinus flavipes. Next base: position 57,835,364 of record NC_067399.1, on the reverse strand, counting down.
TTCCCTGGATTATTTTAAGACTCACCCCATTGCTTTCTGTCTCTTGCTTCTCTACGCAACTGCCAAATTGATATTCCTAAAACATTGATCTGATCATATTGTGTACCTACTCAAAAATCTTCAGCCTTCAGTTGTTCTTTGGTACCCCTAAGATACTATGCAAGAATTTTGACCTATCATTTAAAGCAGTGTTCTCTATTTTTTTCTCCATATGTTTATACTATTAGAAATTATTGAACATCTGTACAAAGAGGTTATGTTTATGTGGCTTATACCTATTATCATATTAGAAATAAAAACTAATTTTGAATTTGTAAAACCTCTGAAAGAATTTCAGAATTCTCTGGACTACACTTTGAAAATCACCGATTTAATTCACTCTACAATCTGGCTCCTATCTACTTTTTCTCTCTTATTTTATATTCCTTCTCTTCACTACTCTCCATTCTATTCCAATTGGTCTGCTGGCTATTCTTATCCACATTTTCTCTCTCATTTCCATACCTTTACATAAGACGTTTTATATATCTGGAATACATTCTTTTCTCACCTCTTGCATTAAAGACCCTAACTTCTTTCAGAGAACAGCTTACATACCATATTTTTCCCAATCCCTTTTCTGATCCTTCAGGGAACTTTTCCCAGTCATTCTTGATTCTAGTACTTTCTTTTTGTTGCTTATTTCTAATTTATACTGTCTTTAGCTTGTTTTACATAGTTGTTTGCATATTGTCTCCTCTATTAGACTGTGAGCATCATGAGAGCAGGGATTGTGTTTTTGCTTTTCTTCCTATCCAGTGCTTAAAATAGTGCCTGGCACATAGCAGACACATGATAAATGTTTATTGACTTATTGATCCTTTCTAGATATTGATGTTTAACTTTGTGTCTTCTTGTCTTTATCTCAGTGTCTCTCTGTCTGTCTCTGCCTTTCCCTCTTTCTTACTTCTTCCCTCTCATCTTCCCTCCTTCCTTCCCTCCATCTCTCTCTTTGTTTCTTTCTGTCTCTGTCTCTATTTTTGTCTCTGTGTGTGTATGTTTGTCTGTCTTTTTTAATAGATGTTTTGCGAATCCACCTATATGTATTTATACTTTGCTTGTACATATTTTATTACTCCAGTAGAATGTAAGCTTTCTGAGGTCAGGAACAGTCTCATTTTTATTTGTGTACTCAGAGGCTAGCACACAGTACCTTTCATGGAAAAGACTGTCAAAAAAAAGTTTGTTGAATTTAATCTAATTGAATACAGTAAAAAGAGTAATTCAGATTTATTAATAATTAATATTAATTCAGATGGTTCTTTAATATTTACAACTTGCTATAAAACATCTTGATTGCTTTTGACACTTCATCTCCTAAACTACCCCATTAGTTGTCTCTCTAACCTTGGTTTTCCCTCATTACAGAGCTCTCTCTATACTTTCTGCACTGCTTTGTTATAGACAAACAAGAAATAGAAGTTGATATTGAATTTTGGTGTCACATATCACAGGAACATAGTATTAATTCTTAACTCCTTGGCTCATGTTCCATTATCTGTGTTTTTTTTTAATAATAGCTTTTTATTTTCAAAATATATATAAAGATAGTTTTCAACATTCACCCTTGCAAAATCTGGTGTTTCAATTTTTTTTCTTCCTTCCTTCTCCTTTCCCCCATTCCCTAGATGGCCAGTAACCCAATATACATGAAACATATGTAGTTCTTCCACACATATTTCCATATTTATCATGCTGCACAAGAAAAGAAATCAGATCAAAAAGGAAAAAAATAAGCAAGCAAACAGTAATTTTAAAACGGTGAAAATATTATGTTGTGATCCACATTCACTACCCACAGTCCTTTCTGGTTTTAGATGGCTCTCTTCATCACATCTACTGGAACTGGCCTGAATCACCTCATTGTTGAAAAGAGACACATCCATCATTATCATCATCACATAATCTTTTACTGTGTGCAGTGTTCTCTTAGTTTTACTCACTTCACTTAGCATCAGTTCATATAAGTCTCTCCAGACCTTTCTGAAATCATCCTGCTGATCGTTTCTTACAGAACAATAATATTCCATAACATTCGTATCTTATAACTTATTCAGCCATTCTTTAATTGATGCACATTCACTTAGTTTCCAGTTCCTTGATAGTACAAAAAGGGCTGTGCAACATTTTTGCACACTACATTTGGCTTTAAAAACTTTACCTATTAAAAAAAAAAAACAAAAAAACAGACCCACCCTTTCCACCCAGTTGTTCTTCACTTTCCTTACCTGATTCTGATAGCCACTTTCTTGCTTAACTAAAAGACTGAGCTTCCAGTTATACCTTCTATATCAAAGGAGTTCGGTACTTGTTATCCCTATGATCTAGAAAATCTGCATAAAATGTTTGACCCTCCTTTCACATCAAAGAAGAAGTCTGAAATTTTTCTTTTTCTCTTATGGGTTCTTTACAGTACCTTATTGCAAAATTTAGATTGATATTATGCAATAATTTATGTATATAAGCATACATAAATACATATTATAAACACATATAATTTTGGAATTTCTAAACTTTTTCTGTGTCATTTGCTAGGCTTCATCTATATGGAGCTTTTGCAAAATTCCCAACAATTTCCCCTTTAATTTCTATACCCATGATACATTGAAACTTCAACTGGGACAGTTGAGATGTGGAAGGGATAATTGTACATTCTATTGGGGGGATAAAAAGCAAGCCTTGACTGCTCTTTAGTCCTCCACTATCTCCTGAAGTTTGTCCAAGCTCTTGTTCATGGCATCCATGACACTGAATATTCATCTCAATCTCTTCTCCCTTGGCCTTTGGTCTCTCCCAGGATCAATCTTTTCCAGAGAATCCCATCTTCTCATTATATGTCCAAAGAATTTAAGCTTCAGCTTCAGTATTTGTTTTTCTAATGAACAGTCAGAATTAATTCCTTTAAATATTGATTGATTGGATCTCCTTGCTGACCAAAGGACTCTCAGAAATCTTCTTCAGCATAATTTGAAAGCGTCGATTTGGAGTGCTCAGCTTTTCTTTTGGTCCAACTCTCACAGTCATGCATTGCTACAGAAAACAAAACAAAACAAAACATAGCTTTCACTATATGGACCTTTGTCAGCAAGGTAATGTCATAGATTTCACCAAATGGCTAATGGTGTCTATGGCACACAAAATTCAAGCCCCCACTTTATTATCCCTTTTATGTAGGTACACAGTATTATATTCAGACCTTTTCCCTATCCCAGCCCCTAAGCTCAGTTAGAAATCTAGTTCTAAATGACTTTGTGATAATTGCAAGGATTATCTTTTCTTTCATCTCAGTATCTTCCTCAACAACCTCATCATGGCAGGCAGATGATCCCGGATTCCTAAAGGTTGTGTCAAAATGGTCTAATCAGGGTTTCTTAAGGTTTTTCCACTTGTCACTCCTTTTCATCTAAAAAATTTTACACAACCCCGTGTATACAGATATATAAGATAGGAATACAAATCAAACATTTACTAATAATAAATCATAGTTTTGTGATCCCGTATGGGTTGTGACCGATAGTTTAAGAAGCTTTGGCCTAAGCCATGAGGGTTTCAAGGACAGATCCAAAAACAGCTATTGTCTGGTGTTTAAGAAGCAGGCTGGCTATGTTAAAAGGCTCATCACTAGGCTGATGGTGAAGTGATAAATGTTTCCTGCCATGGAAACTCTGGTGGCAGGCCAGAGGAATTGTAATCTCTTTCAGTGCAGGGAATGATGACACTGAGAACTCAAAAAATCCTTGATGTATTGAAGTATTTTCCCCTAGTGCCTCTCATGTAAGAGGCCAATAAATGCTGAATTGAGCCATGAATTCTACTTGTAAATTCTCTACTCACACGATTATCTCCTTGCTTCTGTTCTATCCACGTATAGATTGAACATCTCTTAGATGTTCTGCTAACAATTAACACTTGACCTACAAAAATAGAAGCTATATTTCACTCTGTAAGAGTTGATTCCTTTCTGTGATCTACTTCCATCAGTTTTCTCCATCATGGTCAACGGCACCATCATTCCTCCAATCCAAATTTGGAGATGTCATTTTATTTTTACTTTTCTTTTTTACCTTCTACATCGGAGCTATGACAAACACCTAACAATTCTTTATCCAGAAGTTTTATTGGATATGTCTGTTTCTAATAAAATCTTCTAGCTTTTATTCTGGCACTCCACTTTGGTTACTGGTAAGAGTTTAGTGCTTATTTACCCCAGATTCACCATGCAGTATCCTGGCCATCTTTCTGCCAAGGTGCCTCAAGACTTTGCCCCACTTTCTATGTGAAGTTAAACTCTGAGAATAAGAATCATATCAATATTAGCATCCCTGGAATGGTCATCTCAATTGTCCTATGACTAACTCATTAATCACTCTATGACTTCTCAGAACAACATGACTCCCATCTCCTACATGTGTTCTTTTCTCCTTAGAATATAAACTCTTTAAGAGTAGGGAATGTCTTATTTTTTATACTTGCATTCCTAGAACTTAGCAAAGGGACTGACACATAGTAAAAAGTAAATGCTTTAAAAAGTTTTAAATTTTATTTCATTCATTTCTTTAGCCATCCATTCCTTTTTTTAAAAAAATTATTCCTTTTAATAATTTTTCCTAACTTTTCTTAAGTGTTTGATATTACTGACCATTTCCACAGCTCATCAGTATAGTCCTCTGTTAGTCAATAAGCAATTGTTATTGATAAAAAGTTAGTCAATAAGCATTTAACAAATGACTACTATGTTCTTAGGGAAATTAAGTGTCACAGTGCATAAAATGCCAGGTCTGAAGACAGGAAGATCTGAGTTCAAATCTGGTCTCAGACACTAACTGCAAGATCCTGGACAAGTCACTTCTGTTTCCCTCAGTTTCCTTATCTGCCAAATGAGCTGGAGAAGGAAATGGCAAATTACTTCAGTGTCTTTGCCAAGAAAACTCTGACTTGTAGAGCAGGACTAAAAAAATAAACAAATAACAAATGACTGAACAACAAACATCAACTGAACTATGTCCAGGATACTGTGCTAAGCATTAGGGATACAAAGAAAGGCGAACAGTCCCTGCACTTGAGGAGTTCACAATTTAATATGTAAACAACTATATTACAGACAAGCAATCTACAAGATAAATAGGAAATCACCATTTCATGCATGGATTAGTGTAAATGTCTTCTTCCTGGTGTTACTGTATCCAGTTCTGTTGCTTCGCTTATCTTTCCCCAAAAGAAACATGGGATCATTATTTAATAGTGCTCAGTAGGATAGACAGAATCACCTCTTGAGATCCCATTTAGGTAGGTAAAATGTAATACCCCAAAGCAACACTTACTTAGATTCTAATCTTTTAGAAGGCACTCTTGTTCCTTTTAGAACATCAAATGCTCAGATTTTAATATTTCCAAATGGTATTACTTTTCCTTTGTTGAACTGAGAGCTTTGAAGCTTATAGATTCTTTAGAATTTTCATTTTAGAAATTTAAAAAATTACATTTTTTTCAATGACAGTTAGTTTTTTCTCTCTCAATGCTCTCTCTCCCCAAAAAAACAAATCTAGAAAATGGTTAAAAAGCAAAATAACAACAACAAAAGCTCCTTGTAACAAATACTTGGTCAAATAAAATAAATTTTCATATTGATATTGATCAAAAAAATCTCATTCTGAATATTTAGCATATCATATCTGTGTCTGAAGTAGGTACAGAAGATCATGCCTTCCTTAAGATAAAGTAATCATCTCATCACCATGCTGATTGACTCAGTTTTTGATGCTTAATTCCATCAATTGCTTCTTGATTGGCAATTATTTGCCAATCTAATTGGAGGACTGAAGGGTGGAACAATAAATTCCCCCCAAAGTCTTCCTTTATAGAGGGCTCAGAACTTTCAGAACTTTAGAGGTAACTATTTTCCATTAAAACTTAATTTGGTTTCAATTGCAGAGAACATAATACCACTATGAAAGATATTCCCTGGTTCCACTCCCCCCCTCCCCCCTTAGCTTCCTTTTGTGTATCTTCTCCCATTAGATTGTAAGCTCCTTGGTGGCAGAGATGTCTTTGTCTTATTTATATCCTCAGTGCTTAGAACAGTGCTTTGTTCATAGTAAGCACTTAGTAAATCTTAATTGAATTACTGGAAACAAATGGATGCTCTTTGCATTAGTCAGAGTTGTGAAATCTTTAGAAATTGTCCATTTTCTTGGAGAGACTCACCTGAATTGATGTAAGTGAAATAAGCAGAAGCAGGAGATCATTATACATGGGAACAACAAGATTATAAGATGATCAATTCTGAACCAGGTGTGGCTCTCTTCAACAATAAGATGATTCAAACCAGTTCCAATTATTCAGTAGTGAAAAGAATCAGCTACACCCAGAGAAAACGATGGGAAACGAATGTGGACTACAACATAGCATTTCTACTCTTTCTGTTACTGTGTGCTTGCATTTTTGTTTTCCTTTTCAGGTTTTTTCTTTCTTTCTTTCTTTCTAGATCCGATTTTTCTTGTGTAGCAAGATAACTGTATAAATATGTATACATATGAATTTAACATATATTTTAACATGTATTGGACTAGGAGATCCATCTGCCATCTAGGGGAGAGGGTGGGGGGAAGGAAGGGAAAAGTTGGAACAGAAGGTTTTGCAAGAGTCAACGTTGAAAAATTACCCGTGCATATGTTTTGTAAATAAAAAGCTATAATAATTTTTAAAATTGTCCATTTTAACAATGTTATTATTATGGTATAAATTGTTCTCCTGATTCTTCTCACCCCACTCTACATTGGTTCATACAAAACTTTTGAGATTTCTTTGAAAATTATTTCTATCATTTCTTACAGCCCAATAGCATTCCAAGACATTCATGTGCCATAATTTGTTTAGGTATTTTTCAATTTATGGGAATCTCCTTAATTTCCAGGTTTTTACTACTACAAATATCTTTGTACACATTGGATATTTTTCTCTTTCGTTGAACTCTTTGGTTCATGGGGTTGTAGTGGATCACTCACAGGTATGCACAACTTAGTAACTTTATTATCTTAAGTTAGATAATATTTGTAAAGTACTTTGTAAACCCTTAAAACTTATATACATGGGGCAGCTTGTTGGTGAAGTGGATAGAGCACCAGCCCTGAAATCAGGAGGATTTGAGTTCAAATCTGGCATCTGCTACTTAACACTTTCTAGCTGTGTGACCTTGGGCAAATCACATAACCCCAACTGCCTCAGCAACAACAACAAAAAAAGTGATGTACATGCTAGCTATGATGATGAACATGATCATAATTTCAAATTCCTTTCCAGAAAGGTTTTTGCCAATTTGCAAATCATATCAATGTGTCTATTTTCTTACATTCCTTCTAACATTTATCATTTCCTTTTTTGGGCAATTTTGCCAATCTGATGGATGAGAGATGGAACCTCAGAGTTGCTTTAATTTGCACTCCAATTATTGGTGAGAGCAGCTAGATGATGTTCTCACTAGATGAGTCCAAATCTGGCCTCAGACATTTACTAGCTATGTGACCATTGGCAAATCATTTCACCTCTTTCTCCCTCAGTTTCTTCAAATGTGAAATGGGAATAATAATAATAACCACTTCTCAACATTGTTATGAGGATCAAATGAGATAGCATTTATAGAATGACTCCGAGTATACAATGCCTGGCAAATAGTAAGTGCTTAATAAATACTTATTGCCTTCCTTTTTAAAAAAAATATTACATTCTAATTTATAATAGGGTAGCTATATTGCACAATGGATAGAATGCCAAGGCATGAAGTCAGTAGGACTTCTTTTTCTAAATTTGAATTTGGCCTCATGTTGTACATATTGGATATTTTTCTCTTTCTTTGAACTCTTTGGCTCATGGGGTAGTAGTGGATCACTTACAGGATATGTGCAATTTAGCAACTTTATTATCTCAAGTGAGATAATCTCTGTAAAATACTTTGTAAACCCTTAAGAATTATGTCTCTTATTAGCTATAAATTGTAAGTGACTAGTTGGGCAAGTAACTTCTCACTGGTTGGCCTCAGTTTCCTTATCTGTACAATGAGCTGGAGAAGGAAATGGCAAACCACTCCAGCATCTTTGCCAAGAAAACCCCACGTGGGGTCACCAAGAGTTGGACACAACTGTACAACAACATTTTTAGTGCTTTGGAGCATATTTCCATAAGATGGAAATGATAGCTTGGACATCTTCTTTTGAAAAGATTTTTTTGAAAATTGCCGATACATATCCTTTGACTGTCAATTGGGGAATTTAGTTCAATAATATATTTTTTGTCCTATTAGTTTCAAACTTCTAGAATCAAAGAATCATAACATAAAAAGAGCTCTGGATCATCTAACCAACCCAATTTGCTAATTTTCTCGATGAGGAAACTGAGGTCTAATGAGAGATTTAGTGAGAATAATGGAACACTGATTCTCAGAGGAATTTGAGGGTGACTTTTGAGATCTTGGAATTATTTTGGTCCCTCAAACTAAAATGCTACATGTCATTCAAATGTATTTTGTAATAGGCTTTTCCAGCAAGTGATATCCCCAAATACTTGGTATTAAGTAGCCATCATCAATGTCTAGGAATAATCAAGAAATACTCCATTGCTCCAATAGCTCCATTACTATTCTCAACTCTGTGTGACCTGGGGAACATGATTTAATTTCTGCCTTTATTTTTATATATCTATTTTTATTTTTTTTTATTAGTTGCCACAGCTGTTTGGAAAGCATACTGTGATCCAAAGAATAAAGGATTCTAGGTCCTTATACCAAATTATTACTTATTTAATAACATGATTTTTTAAAACCAAAGAAGAAAAAAAATAAGAAACAAGTACTAGGTAAAAAGTTTGTTAAGTCATTTTTTCAATCGTGTCTGACTCTTTCCTGACCCATTTTGGGATTTTCTTGGCAAAGATACTGGAATGTTTGCCATTTCTTTTTCCAGCTCATTTTATAGATGAGGAAACTGAGGCCAATAAGTGACTTTCCCACCATCACACAGCTAGTAAATGTCAGAGGCCAGATTTGAATTGAGGATGAGTCTCCCTGACTCAAGGGCTCCAGCTCTGTCCATTTCAACACCTAGATAAAAACCAATTAAGGATACTTCCTTGTTTTCTTTAAATAGCATACTATTGTCAAAGAGTATTGATGATAGAAGCCACATATAATAGTAAACAATAAATAAAAAAAAAACAGAAAAATTTTAAATAAGAAGGAAAAGGAATACTAATAAGTTTGGGTGATTCACTAATAAGAAATTGTAACATAACTGCTTTTATATAAATTATATTTTCTAACACATATAAACTTAAAAGAACTGTACTCTTCAATATACATGCTTATGCTTATTTGATGTTCACAACATCTCTGATATAGGTAGAAAAGGAATTATTCCCATTTTATAGATGAAAACACAGTTCTGGAGAGATTGAGGATTTTGTATCGAGTCAATCAGCAAATCAATGGTAGACCAGAACTAGAACCATGATATTTGGTATTTAGCACATTTCTCTAGGCGTTTCCTCCCCTCCCCCCAAGAAATATAAAGTGCCAAGTCTAACTTGGCACTCAAGTTAACAAGAATTTAAGTGCTTACTAGGTGCCAGGCACTGTGCTGTGTTGCCAAGGCATTTCCTGCCATCTTTGTATGTCTTCCTCTTCCTCCCATTCTCCGGTTTAAGAGAACAAGGTATAATTTTTAATTCAGACAAAATAATTTCTCCCAACTTTCTTCCTTTAAAAAAATCCAGTGAGAAGCACACACACACCTACTAAATATATTATATTTGCTCAAAGTTGCTTCATGTAATTTTGAGCTGGGAAAGGGACCTTAATAGTCATCAAATCCAATCCTTTCATTTTATAGAGGAAATTGGCCCATGGAGATATTAATAGGCCCTGGCAAGTGCCAAGTAATAGCAAAAGATTAATGATCGATCAATCGATGGCTCTATCTATCCGTTCTAAGGTCACACAACTGGCAAGTAGTAGTGGCAGGATTCCAGCCCAACCTAGTTCTATTTCAAATTCCAGTTTCTCTGACAACTACTCCATTCGGCTGCGCCCTTTTACATTTTCAACAGTGCCTGACTCATAGTAGATGCTTAATAAATGCTAGCTGATTGACCCATTGGCATTTCCTCACGCTAGCTGATCTTTCTCCTTTCACCTTTTACGTCTAAATTCCCACCCCTCTGGATCTTTGTGGAAACTTTTTTTTTGAACCAGAGATTTTCTCCTTCGACGTACTTCTTGGCTTTTTCTTTCCCCTTTGAAGTTTGGGCACCGGTTCCAACTTTTGTTGCCCCCGTTTCTCCTTTTCGCCCCCTCGCCGGGGCGCTCCTGGCGGCCCACACTCAGTTTGGGTCGTCGTCTTACTTGCAATCAATCGCCGGGGGAGCCCCGAAGGAAACCTTAAGAGACTACTTTCGGAAACTTTGTTTCCCTTCTTTTGGAAGCCAGTAAAACCTCTCCAGGGAGAAGGGGAGTGGGAAGAGGTGAAAGGAGAGTGCTCGGAGCGAAAAGCCGCGTGGGACACCTTCACGCCCGGGGCCAAGCTGCAGTGAACTAACTCCTCCAAGCTGCGCATTCCGGCAACAGGTAGTTCCGACTGAACCCGTGAAGTGCAGTCAGACGGAGGACTTGGGTGCTTTACCCGGCGTGCCTTCCGTCACTGGATCAATCTGATTCAATCTCTTTATTAGACAGAGGAAGAAGCTGGGGGGCAGGAAGACCAGCCCAGGACTGGAATCGCATCCAGCCGCCGGTATCCAAAGTCCTGCTCTCCGAGAAAAGACTCCTTCCTCTTATCTCTTCCTGCCTTCCTCCTTCCGGCGCGATGCTGGGGACCTAGTTGGCCTGCAGTCTGCAATACCCGACAACTCGCCAAAGGGTAGCTCTGACGGCAACCTTTCTTTTCCTACTGAGTGCCAGGCAAACCCAGGAGCGCGCTCCCCACCCCTCGCCCCCCGCCCCCCGTCGGCGCGCTTGCGCACCAGCTCTCCTCTCCCCCGCCTCGCCGATGCGCAGGCGCGGCGGCTGATGCGAGTGTGCCTGCATGAGAGCGAGAGGAGAAGATGGCGGCGGCGGGGGAAGCGGCGTGAGGAGCCCGGGCGGCGAGCGGGGTCTCCCTGAGGCGGGGGCGACATGGCCCTCCGCGGCCCCCAGGTGATTCAGGGCACCCGCTGGGCTGGGGGCGGAGGGTAGGCGGCGGCGGGGGCGGACCGGGGGCCGGGGGCGCGGGCCCGGCCAGGAAGGCGGGCGGCGTGTGAGGAGCGTGTGAGGGAGCGGGCGGACGGAGCGAGCCGCAGCCGGGCCGCGGGGAGACAGACGGCCCCGGGGGCTGGGGGCACGTCCTTTTACCCCCCGAAGGGGGCCCGGCCTAGGCCCCGCGGACTCTGACCCGCCGCCGCAGGCCCGGCCCCCCGGTCTCGGGCCGGCCACGCTCCGGGCGGCCCAGCCGGCCGAGGGGGAGGAGGGACGAGGGAGGAGCCCCCGGAGCCGGGTCGAGGTGGGGGTCGGGGAGGAGGAGGAGGCCAGGAGGACGGCGGGGAAGTCTGGTGCGTCTTCGGGGAAATGGCATTCCCACCCCTCCCCTTGGTGGCCGGGAGCTGGGGAAGAGAGAGAGGAGGGAGGGGGGAGGGGAGGGTCTCCTCCCACCCCCTACCCGGGACCTCTGTGCACGTTTATCTTTTGGGGCGCCCAGAGGATGCATGAAAGCCCTGGAGATTGGGGCGACCCGGGGATCCATCATCTCCCCGGGAGCAGCCGCCGCCGCCAGACCGGCTAAGGGAAGGGAGGGGGCGTGGAGGGCGTCTGGGATCTGGCCTGGGGGCTGCGGATTATCCCCGAGCCGGTAGCCCTCCTGCTGTGGGGGCACGGCTCGCTGGGAGCTGTTACGCCTTCCCCCCCACTTTTTCTTTGCTAATTTTTGTAAACTAAGTTTATATTTTTGCGTCTCCTTTAAGGGCACTGTTAGAAGTCCCCAGCACTAATTGAATCGTGAGTGACATCTTTTAGGCAAATCCTCCCCGACCCGAGTTTACTGGTTGAGGACCCTCACTGAAAGAAGGCACAGGTCCTGCAGCGCCACTTGAGTTTCAGTGTTTCTCTTTTGCCCCCAACTCCCCTTATTAAGCTTATTCATGACTTCTGGCACACAGTGGGCCCTTAATCAGCTGTTGACTGAGTGATGAAAGAGACCCCATTGGATTTGTTGTCGGGGAAGGGGGCTTCAAATCTTTAGACGTGTGACCTTAGAGGAGTCACTGACACCTTATTTGCTCATCTTGGCTTTGCACTGGATGATCTTTGGTCCCTTCCAGCTCATTCTGTGAATATCCATTAAAAACCTACCTGTAACAGTGCCTTGTAAGCTTTTTAAGTTTTAGAAGCTTAATTACATAGTTAAGTGATACAATGAAAAATAAATAGTGGAGAGATTAAAATGTTATTTATTCTTCCTGATAAGTTTAGAAGGGGGTGTTTTGTCATTGTAAAAGAAAAAAGGGTTAACCTAAGGGTTTATATTTTGAAAAATTAAAATTACACTGGATAATAATCAGTATGGAGTAGGTATTACTTTTGGAGCTGATTTACACCGATTTATTGACATTCATTCTTGAATTGCAGTTTCTAAAGGTTTAATTTAATTTTATATGAAATATTAAAGCCAATTATGGTGGGATAAGTTTTTATTAATAAAAAGACCTCTTTTTCTTAAAAAACAAAACAAAAACAAGAGTTTGAAGTTAACCCAGAATGTTTGTTTTTCTTTTATAATAATTTTAATACCTGTTGGCAGTAATGAAGTTGTATGTAGTATGAAATTGGAAAACATCTTTAGATTATTATAGGAAGTGGCATTTTTGGGATTCCTTGAAATTGATGGCATAGTCTCTTTCAATAAGTTTGTTTTGGCTTTCATTTTAAATAAGTATACATTTGTTTTCTCTATAATTCTTACAAAAATATTAGTTTATTCTTCCCAATGCAGTATGTTTTCTTATAGGATACTATTAGCATATTTCATATTTTTGTTTGCCTAGCATAATGGGAAAGTGTTATAGGTATAGATAGCTCCTGACTATGCCCTGTGCTAGGCATAATTAGGATCATAGTTTTAGAATTGGAACATATCTTAGAGGTTATCTCTCATTTACAGGCCCAAAGAGTTTGTGGCTTGTCTAAGATTAGCCCAAGGAGTAAACCGAGTCCTTCTACTCCAAGTACAGCTTTTTTTTTTTAAACTGCATCATCAGTAAGTTTGTATTGATTATTTTTATCATTTCATTTGTATATACTATCTCATCTTTGGTACTATAATTACATCATTTATGAAGGAAACATTTGTTAAAATATTTATAAAATTTTGCTTTAAGAATAGTTGAGGAATCAAGGAATATCAAACTTATAGAGAATTCAGTAAAAAGAAATATTTAGTATATTCCTAATAATTTTACTTTTTTATGTTAACCAAAATTTTATTAGATAACCTGTCTTATTAAAAGAAAGCAGTAATTTAAACACTAAGACCTGAATTCAGGATTCTGTCCAAAGTTACTAACGTTAGCAAATCAAAGTGTTTTTTTTTTTTTTTTTTTTTAAGTATCTAAGGATTTACTTAATAGGGGCCTAATATTAAGTTATCTGGAGATTAAAAAAACATAAAAAACAAATGTTTTATTTATACTTCATCTTTGAAGACTAACATGGTCATAATTAATGGTAAAAGTACTTAATAAGCATTGCCTATGATCTTTACACACAAATTTATAAAAGCATTACAGTCCCTGCCCTTAAGAAACTTTCATTCCAATTGGAGAAGACCAACACTAATAAGATGTTGGGACAGCAGTGAGTTTTCTTGAGTAGATCAGAGAGATGGTAAATAGGGTCATAGGTATATCTTTATCACAGATGATAGTATTGATTTGATTATTATACTCAGAGCTACAGGTGGAAAGCTGTGACTAGGGGTGGAAAGGCAAATCATGATATGAAGATGTCCAGAAAGCAGCATGTTAGGGCCTGGGGAGAGTTATATATGGAAAATTCTTACCAACCTGGAACCTGTGACTCCAGGCATTAGAGTTCTGTTTCAGTGTGAGGCTGAGGCAAAAAATGGAATCAGGGGATATGGCATGAAGATATCTAGAGAGCTGGATGAATTTAAATTGATATAGAACCTGTGCTTTGTTAATAGGAAAGTGTTTACCAGAGCTGAGGTCCAAACTATAAAATGAATTCTAATATGGAATTTAAAAACATTTTAAATTTACTTCTGGATGGTGATATGAAGGTGCATGTAAATTAACCAATAATTTAAAATTTTGGGCTTTTTGCTCTCTATTCTGACGTAAGTTGGGAAAGCTTCCCTTCCCTCTCTCTTCCCATCCCCCCATTTGTGTATATTTATACAGTGTGAAGATTTTATAACTCATAGGATCTAGACCTGTGATTGGTCAGTATCTTCTCTACAACTAAAGTCAGTCTCCTAATGTGCTAAAAGGTTAAATGACTGTCAGGTGGGGGTGGAAACCTAAGTCTTCTTGACTTGTAGGTCACTACAGTCAAACATTAGTTAGTCTTTGATTTATGATTGGCAACTGTCTATTGATGTATTCTTTATATGTATCATTTATAAACCTTGGTTGGTTTCTCAGACAAAATGAACAGTTCAAGTAAAAGTGCTGTCATGTTTTTAGTATATATTTTTTTAATGTTGAACAGATAATTTAGTCATATTAGAAAAGACAGATATTAAATTTATCAAGTTGGCCACTTTTATTGCTTTAAAATTAGTTTTTCTGAAATTTCACAAATTCTGAAAATTCACAAAACTGAATCTTTATTATAAATATAATTTTTGTTATGATGAGGTGAGATCCCTTCTTTAAGTAATTGAAACACCTTGGAATAGGATCTAGCATTTACTGCCTCTATTATAAATTCTACTCTGCTGCATGTAGTCTTATAATGGGTTTCCTAGGTACTTCGAGTTTGTATGTATTTTTGGACATCTTTTACTTAAAATTATTGAATTTTAAATGTTTCATATGAAGGACCTCAGAGGGGTTTAAGAGGAATATTAGTTGGAGATAGTTCAGAGTAATGTTCACTTAGTCAAGAAGTTTCAAGTGCTTACTACATGCCAAGCACAGTGTTGAAAATACAAATACAAAAAAATGAGACAATTGCTATTCTCAAGGAGTTTACATTCGAATGGGGAGACAAGTACATAGAAAAATTATAGGTATAAAGTCAATAAATGCAATTGTGTGCAATGTAAAATGCAAAGTAATTTGGGAGGGTGGGAAGCTAGCTATTGCTTGAGTTTACTCTTAAAAGATGGAGACTGTGTGGCAGAGGTAAGGAGAAGGGATGCATTTCAGCTATATTGAATGGCCAGCTCAGTCTTGAAGATAGAAAGGAAACGTCCCCTCTGAGGAAAGGCCACTTTGGCTCGTTAGATCACAGAGTGTGAGAAGAGAAGGCTGTTTGCCAGATGAGGCTGGAAAGATAGGTTGGGGTCAGGTTATGTAGGACTTTAAAACCTACTGAGAACGAGTTTATATTTCATCTTAAAGCCATTAGGAAACCATTTGAATTGATTAAACAGAGAGTTCAAATGATAAAGGGCCTTGAGTCCATGGAAAAGAAGACTTGCGAGATATGATAGTTCTTTTTAGGTATTTGAAATGCTGTCATAGAAGGAGGGATTGGATTTGTTTTATTTGGCCGTAAAGGGCAGAACCAGGAACGAAGAATAGAAATTTAGAGGCAAATTTAGTCTTGATTTTAGGAATTATTTCTTAACAATGAAAGCCATCCAAAAGTAAAATTGTTTACTTCAGAAGGTAGTGGATTTATCCTAGAGGTTTTCTGCAAAGACTGCATGACCATTTATCCCAGTAGTGTAATGAAGATTGCTTTTGGACTAGACTATTGCAAAGCCCTTTTAACTCTGTAAATTCCCTGATTTATAGTTGAGGAAAATTGTCGATTGTTTTTGGATTTGATTCATTATTCAATCTTGCGTAGTGAGGATTTTGTCATGCACGAGCTTTTATAGTTGTATGTTAAATATTTTGCCAAATTATTTTTACATCAGTATTAATGAATTGCAAAGCAACGAGGGAGATTTTAGTTATGAGTTTAACTTTGTTACATTTTTGTTGGCTACCGTATATGCAACATTCTGTTTTGTGAAAAACAGATAAATCTATAATAGAATTTGCTGGCCCTGGACCATTGGATTACAGTCTTTTGTCACTTTAGTGCTACTTCAGCAGTGTAGATGTTAGTTTCCAAAGAATTACATATGCTTGTATAGCAGTTTTCCTTTTTATTGGGACTTTGTGTGAACATACACATGGGGTGGATGGATCATTACTAAATAGTATATGGAGCACAGCATAGGAATGGGAGAACTTTATAAACTTCTGAAAGGAATTTTTTTCATATGGTAATAATGTTATAAAGATTACTAGAAAAGTAAGTTAGGGAACACAAATAGATATTTTTGTATCATATACATATAGCATATATCCCTTTTTATAACTTATAGGTTGTAGTATTGGGATGCCTTTGATACTCAATGAATATTATAAGTAGATCTTATATTCTTTATACCTTACAGTCAGTATGATTTTAAAGATGTGGTTTATGGATTGTCTTTTGTGATAGTCTTGCCTTTTTATTACCTCACCAAGGGTACCCTCAGTGTACATAATTCTTTGTAAAACTTGTGTAGCTGGGATGGGAAAGATTTATGAGCTAATAGTTATTGATATTTTCTTGGTTGTACTTTTTTTGAGGTTATAATATTTGATACTTTCCCATGATTTAGATATTCTCTCCTTTTTAAAGGAGAAGGGTACAATCCATCCTTGCACAGAAGGAGGAATTGATCCCTCATAATGTATTTTGAGCACTCTCCTCTCAAAACTGTATTGTATCCATCTTGGACTTCCTGTGTTTTAGTCTGAATCAGAGAGGGATTTCATATAGATAGTGAAGCCATTTTAATGTTTTGGGCATGACATTGTGCTGTTTACCTCAAGCCCTGAAACAGTGAAGAATTTTCTAACAGTTAAAAACAAATAGGTGAAAAAATGTGTCAAACTCATAGAAATGGGGCACAATAATCTTGAACCTAAGAATCCTTGCGGGCCTTATGTGTTTTAAGATATACTAATATTTATGTTTTATTGTATTTTTATTTGTCAAATATTTCTTAATTATATTTTAATTTGATTAATGATGTACTTAGGAGTTTTCTGAGAACATTGTGGGCATGTCTTGAGCATTGGTGACAGATTCAAATAGAAATGGACCACTAAACTGTACATAAGTATCCCTGAAGGCCACATGTTGACTTAGAAAAATCACACATGGTTTTACACACAACACACATATATACATATATAAACTTTTTTTTTTCTTAACACATTAAAATGAGATAGGAACTACGGGGTTTGACACTTGGGATCTAGAGCAAATTTTCTTAAAATGTGAGTCATGACCTAGTATGGGAGTCACACAGCTGAATGTGAGGGTCACAAAATTATGATTTATTATAGTAAATGTTTGATTTGTATACCTGTTTTATGTATTTATATAGCCAGGGTCACATGAAATTTCTCTGGTGAAAAGGGGTCATGAATGGAAAAAGTTTTTAAGAAGTCCTGGTCTAGAGAAGGCTATACATTTGGATGGGTCAACAACCTGTAGGGCATGATTTTTAGTATACATATTTTAGGCAGATAGTACAGGTAGACTATGAGCTGAATTCAGAATTAGATAAGAGGACAGAGTGAGTTGGGAAAAGAACCTTTGGCAAAAGACTTCAAGCTTTTCCCTGAAACAAAGATCCATCTTTTCAACACTGATATTTTTCTAGTGGTATTGTATGGCAGTAGCTCATGTAATACTACAATCTCAAAAGGGGTTATCTAAAAGGTAATCAATGAAGCAGTCATTTAGCATTTATTAAATTGCTATTATGTGCTAGACATTGTCCTAAGTGCTGTTGGCATGAAGAAAGGCACAAGCCAGTCCATATTCTAAAGGAATTTATTGATTAATGGGGGAAGATGACATGCAAAAATAACTGTGTACAAACAAAATAGATACAGGTTCACTTGGAGGTGATCTAAGAGGGAAGTAGTCAAAATTAAGATCTGAAAAAAGCTTCTTGCTTCTGGAAATTGAAGGAAACCAGGAAAATTAGGAAGTGGAGGGAAAGAGAGTTTTGGGCAAATGCAGATTCAGGAGTAGAGTGTTTTTATGCAAGGAACTATATGAATCACTGGGCATGTGAAGAGAAGTAAGGTGGAAGCATACTGGAAAGGTATGAAGTTTAAGAAGCCAAATAGAGGATTTTTTTTTTTTTTTGGATTTTTTTGAGGTAATAAAAAGCTATGCAATCCCCTTTACCTCCCCAGGCAAGGCAATATGGTCTGACCTACAGATTAAGATCAGTTTGGCAGATGAGTGGAGGCTGGACCATAGTGAGGAGCCAGCCAGCAGGCTGTTGAAGTAGTCTAGGTACGAACTAGTAGTATCAGGAGAGAAGGGGGCATATGCAAAATATGTTATGAAGGTAGAATTGACAAGATTTGACAACTAATTGGCTTTGTTGGGGATGAAATGAGACAGTGAGGAGGTGAGAATGACATCTAGGTTTTTAGTCTAATTTGTAAGTAATTAGGAGGATGATAGTACTCTGGACAGTAATAGGAAAAAAGAAGAAAATTTGGGGAGAAAGACAATAAGTTCAGTTTTGGACATTTTATATATACAGGATATCCTATTTGAAATACATGATAGGCAGTTGGATATATGAGATGAGATCAGATCTGAACAAGTAGATTTGAGAGTCATCTGCATACATGCATGATTGAAACTTTGGGAACTTATTGGAACATGAAGTAAAATACTACATAAAGAGAAGAGGGCCCAAGTCAACCCTGGGGATGCCCACTACTAGTGAGTGTAATTTAGATGAAGATCCAGCAAAAGATCCAGTGAAGTAGTGATCAGATAGGATAGAGGGAAAACCAGGAGGGAGAAGTGTGAAGGAAACAAGAAGAAGAGATTTTTCAAAGAGATATAGATGGTTGATAATGTCACAGGCTACAGAGAAGTGAAGTAGGAGCCATAATAAAATTCATTTATGACTTTAACAGATTATGATAACTCTGAAGAGAGCAGAGCATGAGGAGTATAAATCACCTAAAACAATTAGCTTGAGAATTATTCTGGAAAAGTGGTGTAAAGCACATAGCCCATGACATTTCCCAAAATTAGATTAAAATATAATTGGGAAATATTTAGCAAAATAAATAAAAATACAGAATTATGGTGTTAATATGTGGTTTTCTAAGTCAGTCAGTATATCAGCCCTCAGTTCTTCCTGTGTATAGTTAATGACCTCCTTTCTATTTGAGTTTGACACTTCTGGTGTAAAGAATATCATCAGGTCAGAAGTGTGTGTGTGTGTGTGTGTGTGTGTGTGTGTGTGTACGTACGTACACAAACATAAGATTATAAAAATAATGGGTCAGTCAGCTGAGAAGATAGGCCTGTTTATTCCCTTGACATCTATGAGATGGGAAGAGATTGTGGAAAAAATCCCTATCCTGAATGAACCCACTTGCTTGTATTAGAGGATATGGATAATCACTCATGTCTGGATTGTGTTGGAGGAAAGACTGAGAGTGTATTGGAGCAATTGGAGTATTTGAATGAGGAAAGGAAGCTTGGAGAATGTAGGTAATAGAATGGTACAT
The DNA here is from genome assembly GCF_016432865.1 of Antechinus flavipes. Classification (NCBI taxonomy): domain Eukaryota; kingdom Metazoa; phylum Chordata; class Mammalia; order Dasyuromorphia; family Dasyuridae; genus Antechinus; species Antechinus flavipes. The sequence goes on along the minus strand of NC_067399.1, from coordinate 57,815,519 downwards.
AATAGCCCACAATTACACAGGGGGTACCAAAACTTAGTGTAGTTTTAAACTCTGACCAATGTTGGAGCTATTCAAAAGCTGTTTAACTCTAATAATATGTTTAAGTAGTCCCAATGTTGATTTAGAGCTGAAAACTGCAATTTTGGGACCCCCTATGTAGTACATTTTATATGGTATTTTTTTTTTTTTTAATTGAAATGGAGAGAGAGAGAGAGAGAGAGAGAGAGAGTGAGTGTGTGTGTGTGTGTGTGTGTGTGTGTGTGTGTGTGTGTGTTATATACAGTTTGTGAGCGGTGTCCTTTGTGTTATTTTCTCAAAATCACCTAGCCTCCATAGATGAATATGTGTTACTTGTGGGATATGAATGGGTGAAGTATTCCCACTCTTTTCTCTTGGGACCAATTCAGTTCATTCAGTCCAGTAAAAATGGAGTCTCCAGGATTGCAGCTCATGGGAAATCGCTGGGCTGCAAGCCTTCTTCAAATGTAAACCATAGGAGTTATTTACTCTGCCTTCTAGATATGCAAAGGGACTTAAGCTATTTGGGGTACACAGAAACTGAGTAGCAAAATTGATGTAATCTCAGGGATGATCACTTTCTTGGTGTTGAGGTTTTCCTGGGAGTGTGAAGATAGTGGAGTACAAATCCAAGAAATAAAGCTAACTGGATGAATGCCTTGGGAGGAGGTTTTTTTCTATGTTCCTTTCTAACTTTTATATGAATATTCCTGGGGCTCTCAATTTTTTGGTGGTTATTGCTACTGATCCCATTTCAGGTTTTCTTCAGCCTATTCTGTGTCTAGTTCTTCTGTGCCAGACATACATCACCTGAAGTCTTCCCTAGGATTAAGGCATGTTAATAAGCATATAGTATTTATTTTATGCTTGGCATAGTACTGTCTATTGTCAAAGAAAGGCAGAAAGACTGTATCTGTCATTGATCACATGATAATCAATATATAAATAAAGAAAGAGGAATGGAATAAACATTTATTAAGTGCCTAGTATATGCTATCTAAACACTATTATCTTATTTGATCTATAGAACAATCCTGGGTGGTATAGGCTAATATTTATTTCATCTTACAGTTGAAGAAACCAAGGTAGACAAGTTGAATTTCTTACCCAGGATCACACAGCTAATGAGTGTGTGAGACCATATTGAAATAAATTATTTTTTAAATAGTATTTTATTTTCTAAGTACTTGCAAAGATAATTTTAAGCATTCACCTATGGAAAACCTTGTGTTGGAAATTTTTCTCTCTCTTCCCTCTCCCCTCCCTTAATCAAGCAATCTGAGATGTTAGATATGTACAGTTCTTCTAAACATATTTACGTATTCACATTGCTGAACAAGAAAAATCAGATAAAAGGAGAAAAAACTGGAGAAAAAACAACCAACCAAAAAGATGAAAATGCTATGCTTTAGTCCACATTCAGTCTCCACAGTTCTCTATCTGGATGTAGATGGCTCTTCCTATCACAAGTCTATTAGAATTGCCTTGAATCATTTGATTTTTTGAAAAGATCCAAGTCCATCCATAATTGATTATCATAGTCTTGTTGCTATGGACAATATTCTCTTGGTTCTGCTCACTTCACTTAGCATCAGTTCTGGTTAGTCTTTCCAGGCCATTCCCCAACTGATGGGCATTCACTCAATTTCCAGTTCCTTGCCACTACCAAAAATGCTGCTACAATCATTTTTGCATATGTGGTTCTTTTTCCTTCTTTTATATTCTCTTTAGGATATAGATCTACTAGAGATAAACTGCTGGGTCAGAGGATATGCACAGTTTTATAGCTCTTTGGGCATGAACTGAATTATTCTCAAAGCCAAGCCCTGTGCTCCCTACTATCCACATAACTAGGTATATACTGAACAAATAGATATTCTGAGAGGGAAAAGCATTCATGCCTGTTATAATCTGGAAAGGCCTCCTGGATAAGTGAAATTTGAATGGAGTCTTGAAGTCAAAGAAAGTAAGGGGCTGAGTTGAAGGGGCAGAGAATTTCAGGCATAGGGAACAACTTGTATAAAGACACAATATCTGAGGGACTATAAGTAGGCCAATTGTAGAGTGTAGAGGAGAAAAGGTTCTAAGTTGATTGGAAAAATAAGAAGGGGCTAGGTTAGAAAGAGTTTAAAATACCAAACAAAGGAGTCTATTCTGTCCTGAGGTACTAGGAGCTCCTGGAGCTTGTTAGGTGTAGGGATAAGAGTGGTATAAGGTTAGACCGATGCTTTTGAAAGTTCATCTTGGCAGCTAAATGGAGGAAAGATTAAAGAGGGTAAAGACTTGAGTCAGGTAGAATCAGTTGTGAAGTGAGAGAGGTGAGAAGAACCTGAACAAGGGTTGTGGTTATATTAAGAAGAGAGGGGAACATATATGAGAAATGTTGTAATAACAGAAATGACAAGATTTGATGATAGATTATATATTGGGCAAAGTAACAATGAAGAATTAAGGATAACACTAAGATTTTGAGCATGAGTGACTAGGATGATTGGTGGTAGTTTTAACATTTTTAAAAAATAGAGAGGTTTTGGGGGAGAGTTAATGAGTTCCATTTTAGCCAGGTTGAGTTTGAGATACTTATAGGACATTCAGTTCTAGGTGCCCCAAAAGAGGTTGCTTTGTGGTATGGGAGTGGGATGCAGAAGAGAGATTAGGGCTAGATTTATAGATCTGAAAATTATCTATAGAAGTGATAATTAAACCAGTGGAAGTTAATGAGATCAACCAGTAACTTTATAGAGGGAGAAGACAAAAGGGCCCAAAACAGATGAGGCAGCAGAGAATAGAAGAGAACCAAGAGAAAGCAGTGTCATGAAAACTGACTGAGGAGAAAGTATCCCAAAAAAAAGGTGATCAGCAGTTAGGTTTGAGTAATTTTATTTCAGTTCTTTATAAGTTTTCTACTTACCTCTCAAGTAGTGTGCCCAACTGGTCTCTACATTTATTTGACTCTGTTTTTCCTTGACCTTGATTCTGGTGTGCCCTTGCTTAGTTAAGGAGCAAATATTGCTTTGCTTCTTATGTTATGTGGTGGCAAATAGATTGAAGTAATGTATCATAGGTTAGCATTACATTAAAAAAAAAAAATATATATATATATATATATATATATATGTTAATGACAATTATGTTCTCCAAGTCATAATGCTCCCAAAAGGCCAATTTTAACTTACTCCCATAATTTCATGAAGTAGGAGTGAATGAAAATAAAAATAAAATTGTTTTCCCCATCCAACTTCATGGAATCACTGAAATATATATTTGAAGACACCTTGGGGGTCGGGGATGAAGGGGGTTGTAGGTCTGTGAATCCCAAGGTAAGAATCCCTCAGCACTTCTGAGATAAAGAAACAAAGACAGGAGGTGATAAAATTAGCAAAAAAAATCATTTAGTGATAAAACTGAGATACAGGTGGAGCTTTGTGTACTTCCTTTCCTAAATTAAAAGAAAAAAAGTCTTAATAAGAAAAATGACTATTATTATGATAACATTAACATTTTGGGAGCATATTTTGAGAAGAAAATTCAACCATATAGCTAACTTAGATGTTATCTAATAAAAATAACTGTGGAGTCCTGCCAATTTTACCTTTGTAACTTCTCTCACACCACCTGTTTTCTCTTTTGACCCTCATGACCCATTACCCCAAGCTTGTATTGCCATAGTGTATTAGGTGGTTTTCTTCCCACACGTCTTTCCCCACTGGAGTCCATCCTACACTAAGTAGGCAATGTGGTCTTCCTAAAAACTATAGGTCTTCCTATAACATCCCCATCCCTCCTTTAGTAAATTTTCCATTATTTCCAGGATCAGGATTGTCTGTTTCGGTTTCAAAGCTTTTCATAATCTGGTCCCCTTCTTCCTACTTTTTCAATCTGTTTCATGTCCTGGCCTCCTTGCCTTCTATCTCCCAGCTCTGGCCAGGACATTGTCATTGGTCATGCCCCATATCTGAAACTCTCTCCTGCCTTATTCCTGCTGCTTAACTTCCTTCAGGTTTCCAAATCTCATTTTTATACAAGAAGCCTCTTTGGTTGGTTGTTACACATTTTAAAGAGCCATATTTTATTTCCATTCTTCTCTGTGCTGCACTCTTTACTTTCACAGGTATTCTTACAGTTACACCTTTTCCATCTCCATCCCTTTTCTCCCTTTCAGTTCCCTCTGTGTTGTATTCCCCTTATTATTTCTAGTAAGCTCTTTGATGATTGAGACTGTCTTTATGCTTATTTGCATTCTAAGTATTTAGAACTTATTTTGTACCTGGTAAGCACTTAAGAAATGTCCATTTACCATTTCAGACTAATTTTCGCCTTCTGCCTCCTCTCCAACCCCCTTTTTTTTGGGGGGGGGGGTAGTGTTGTAGCTTTCATTTTTCATCCTCTTGTTGACCTACAGTGTAGCCTTGAAGCATTTGAAATAGGCTGTTAGAAGATAGATTTGTACAGCTTTTCACAAACACATCTGTTTTCAAGTGAAATAAACCTTTTTTGTTACTTTTAAAAACTTTTTAAAAAATTGTCAATGCTGTGCATTCTATAGCTTGTTTTAGTTTTTCTTGTTTAAAACCATAGCATTATCCTTTGTGCTACAAATAGTATATTTTTATTTTCACTTTATCCATTTAAAATTAGTCCAGATATATGAGCTAGAGAGTTTTATATCTTAACAGTTTTTCAATGATTTTTCATTTCTAAAAGTTTTAAGTAGTTATTACTTTAAAAAAAAAAATAGGTAGAGAGAATCCTTTTAGAAAACATCTTAATTGATGTCCCTCAACTTACTCATTATTGCTGCTGTGATTTCCATTTCCAGTATCAACTCTGTAATTTACCAGTATCAACTCTGTAATTTATCAATTCATCTGCACACCTCTGCTTCAGAATTTTTCCTTATCCAAGATTTGTCCCATTCCATCCCTGAACTACTCCCATATACTGCCTCTTTTCCAATTCATGCTTTAATGGAATTGGAGGAACTCAAGATACTGAGCTGACTTGGGTCTGCCACAAATTTTTTATTGATTCTCAATTTAAACCTCACTGAAATAAGGTTGTTCCTTTACTTTGTCATAGATTATTTATCCCATTCTCCACAGAAGCTATTCTCTGAATTTAATCTTTCTTTAACCTTTTTCTTTGGTCTTCTCAGCTCAAGAGCTAGGCCTAATACTTTACTGAGAAAATAGAGGATGTTTGCTTTTAGATCTTACTTATCTTAATTTTTCAAAATCCATTGACTTGGTTTACTCACTTTCTCCTGTACTTCTCTTTGATAATCATTTGCTAAGTACAACTCTTCTACATGTGTCTTTGCCTCTAACAGATTCCCCGCTTAAAAATAGTCTTTCATATTCACTTTCTGGTGAATAGCCATACTGTTTTTTTCTATATTTATTATTGTTCATTTCTTTCAGTTTTGTTCAACTCTTCCTCACCCCATTTGGAGTTTTCTTGGGAAAGATACTCCAGTGGCTTTGCACTCATTTTACAGATGGGAAAACTAGAGTAAATAGGGTGAAGTGACTTACCCAGGATCACATAACTAGTATCTCACATTAGATTTAAATTCATTAAGATGAGCCTTTCTGATTTCAAGGCCAGCACTGTCTCACCTATTTGCTCCCTTTTCTATATTGTCTAAAGCAAATAATTCCAAGTCTCCATCATTACTACAAAAGATTCATTAGTCAGTAATATCCTTCAAGCTGTTGCCTAAAACTTCTCTTCCCTTTTTCAGCCAAATTCATTTTAAAAAGCCGTCTAATTGCCTATTGCCTCTGCTTCATTAACTTCTTTTTTATTAAGATATATTTTTGTCCATTAGCAAAAATTCTGTACCTCTTTCTCCCCATCCTTCCACCAAGATTAAGAATGAAAGAAAGATAAAACCCTCATTATAAACATGTATAATCAAGCAAAACAAATTTCTGCACTATGTCCAGAAATACATGTTTTATTCTTGACTCGAGTTGTTCGTTTTTCTATCAGGAGGTGGGGGTAGCATGTTCATTATAAGTTTCTAAAGTCTTTCAAAGTTTTGGTCTTTATGGTGCTGCCTACTTTACCTTCGTTCATATAAGTCATTCCAGGTTTCTCTGAAACTATTCCCTTTATAATTATTTTTTAACAGCACAACAGTTTGCTATATATTTATATATTATAACTTTTTCAGCGATTCCCCAATGACTTATCCTATTGTCAAATCCTGTCCCACACCCTTATTAACTATTTCATCTTTGGCAAGTTATTAAATCCTTGCTTTAGTTTCTTCAGCTGTAAAATGGAGATATCTATTTCCCAATGTTGTTGTGAGGATCAAATGAGAGATACTATTTGCAAAGCACCTAGCATAGTGCCTGGCTCACAGTTGGCACTACATAATTGCTAGCTTTTATTATTATAAGCCCCCTTCCAGAAAGTTGTAAGTGTTTTTGTATGTCCTTAGTTATGAGTTTGTTTTAGACCAAGTCTCTGTTTCGAGACTTAATCTACCTCCTAATTCTTCCTTCTCTCCTTTCCCTACTATTTCCATAAGATTTGGAGATAATACCACAAATATCCAAAGAAAACAGCCACAAGATCAGTGCAGATCTTCTCTCCTGAAATATACAGAACATGGACTTAAAATCAGTAGACTGAAAGAGTAGGCAATCAAAAAATAAGTTCAACATTAAGAAGATGCTATGGGGACAGGGGTGTTTAAGGCAAAAATTTGGGAGAGAACTCTAAAGCTATAAAGAAAGAATCAAAGAAACATACGGCTTGAGTCCACATTCAACTAGAATTTCTGAAAGAAATTAAACAGAAGTTTGAATTTAAAATATATTTTTAGCCCACAAAATAAAAACACTAAAGAAAAAAAAAAAAGAAATGAGAACTGTGGAAGAAAGTGAAATGTTTAGTGAGATGTATTTCTGTACCCAAAATCTTTGTGTGTATATGTGTATATGCTTTCCTTCTTTGATCAATTCATATGAGAGAGGTTTATAAGTTGCATCTGCTCTGTGGCATCTTCCTTGTTTGTAGAGATGTCTTTTTGCCTATTTCAATTGTGTGAAACAGTTTTCTCTAAACTTTCTTTTCCTTTTCTCCACTTCTAGTGAATTCTTCTCTTTAGCATCATCAAGACATAATGACTATTCCTAGGCCTTGTCTAATAAGAACATTTTATGATCCCTAATGATGATAGTCATGAAGGGAACACGTGTATCATCTCATATTTTAATTACATAGCTTATCCTTGTTCATTCTCTTAAAATCATTCATTTGTGTTTATCTTTTGTGTGTTCTTAATTCTTGTGTTTGAATTTGAGAATTTTTATACAAGTGGTGTTTTCATCAAGAATGCTTAGAAGTACTTTTGTTAAAGATCATTTTGTCTGCTGTAGGATTACATTCCCTTTTTTTGTGTAAATTATTTTTGGCTCTAAACCATATCTTTTACTTTCTGGAATATCATATTTCATATTCTCTGCTGCTTTATGGTGTAGCTGCTAAGTCTTGTGTATTGCTGACAATTCTTTTGATTATTTGAATTCTTTCTGACTGCTTGTATTTTTCCTTTGACCTGGAAACTGAATTTTGATTACATTGTTACTACGAGGTTTTCATTTTAGTATTTCTTCCAGATGGTAATCAGGTAGAAATGTCTACCTTGCCCTCTGGTTCTAAGGTTTTTCTCTTCTATTTATCCATACAGGGTATCATACCCTTTTCTGACTGTTATGCCCAAAGGAATGTAAATTTTGATCTGTAAAACCTCTTAAGATATCTTCTTTCTTAAGGGGCATGCATTAAATCTAAATCACTTCAGCCAACAATCAATCCTGGCCAAGTCCCACTTGGCCCTTGTTTGGACTCTGATTATCTCAGAGTGAAAGTAAATAACAATTGTTTCTATTTGGGCTAGAAAACCTGAGGGTCTTCCCTTCCCAGATAGATTTTTTTTTTGGGGGGGGGGACGGGACGGGGACGATAACTAGGCAAAGAAGCCATTCTCTGCCTCATTTTTTTGTCAATCCTTAATCACTGATTGTGTATTACCTCAATCAAACTTAAGACCTCCCCTGCATACAGGACTTGTCCAATAGCTCTGAGCTTCGTGTAGCTGCTGGCCCCAAATAGCTCCAGAGAAATTGAGGTTGGTAACTTTGCACACAGCCTTTCTTCACTTAAATTCAATTCACTTGCATGTCATAGACTCACTTCCTGATGTCATGGTCTTCTTTGAGAAATAGACAAAGCAGCAATATACCAATACCAGCTCCTCCTAGATGTGGGTATATTCCAGAATTCTGTCCTGGGCAGGACTCCCTTTCTCCCTTTTCTCTTCTCCCCTTCTTCCCTTCTTCTCTTCTCCCTCCCTCCCTTCCTTCCTTCCTTCCTTCCTTCCCTTCCTCTCTCCTTCTTCTCTCCTCCTTCCTTCTCTCCCTTCCTTCCTGTCTCCCTTCTTCCCTCCCTTCTTCCTTCCCTCCCTCCCTTCTTATTCATTTGATTATATCTGAGATGTCATCTGAACCGATTATTTTACTTAAATTTTAAAAATTGATATCTTTTGTTTTTACATCATTTTCATTTTTCAACATATCATTACTTTTCCTTTACCCAGAAAACCATAAGAAAAGATTCTCCCAAGGAAGGAGAGAAAAAATGGTTAGGAAAACTAACCACATCACCTGGGTCTGACAGTTGGTGAGCAGTTTTCCACACCCATAGTTCCTCATCTCTAAGGGCATGAACAGTTCATAACTCTTATTGTGTCTGTGTTTGGTTTGTATAATTATAAAGCTGAATTCATTCCTTTTAATGAATTATAAATCTAGAGCTGGAAGATTCTTAGCCTTAGATCCATGGGAACTTCAGGAGGTCTCTGAACTTGAATTGGGGGGAAATACTTCTTTCAATATAATTGATTTCCTTTGTCATCACATGCTTATTTTATACATTAAAATCATTATTATGAAAAGTAGGTTGGTATGCTTTACCAGAATGCTATGAGGTCCACAAAGTAAAAAAGGTTATCTTGTTAAATACCATCATTTTTACAAATGAAGACATTAAGGCCCTCAAATGAAGTGACACTAACTATTCTGGCATTGGAACCTGATTTTTTCACTCTAAATGCCATATTCCTTCTACTCCAACTATATTGCTGCATCTATATTTATCTCTAATTCCCAGAAAAGGGCTTTGCTCAAAAATGCTTAATAAATATTTACTAAATGTTGACTTCTGTAGAAGGCTGAAACTCTTGAGTCTTTGCACTGAGATCAGTTCAAGCACTTAGGCTTAATTACTGATTGGACAATACTCTATGGGCATATGCTTGGAAAATGGTCCTTCCCATTATCCTGTGCTGGCTCAATGATTGGTGTATACTGAAGATTGTAGGAGGGACTAGGGGGTGGAGTAAGGCTATCCCTAGTCACTTTGGCGGTAGATGAGGGAGAAGATGGTTGAGAAGATTCTGCTTCCATCCAATTCAATCCTGCTTCTAAAGACCAAGAATAAAAATTAAGGACTTTTGCTTATCCTGACTCCAGCTGATTTATAAGGTATCCTGGGTGCTAGCGCGGTCGTCACAGAATTCACGGCCATTAAAATGTAATAGGTGAAAGAGTATTAATGAGATTGTTCTGATATTTAGAGGAAAAATTCTTTGATTTCTTTTCTTAACATGCAGCTTGATTAATACTGATGTTCCTACTATATTCTGAAAAGTTATAGAAATCTCCTATAGTAGATATGAAAGTTGGAGAAGGGAGAATATGCTTTTTAGAAGAAAGTTACCCCAAGAAAATGGAAATAACCTTTCTATTTGAGCCTATGATTTTTGTATTTTTGGGGAAAGGGAGAGAGGCTGGGTCTCCTTCTCTTGCTCAGGCCAGAAGTGAAGGGAATATCGGGCTGATTTCAACAACTAATTTGTCAAGAGAGCCTGTTTGCTTGTCCTTTGGCAGCTGGGTTTTTCTTCCACCATTGTTTGGTGCAGGACTTGGTCTAGTTATTGTCATCTTAACATACTGCAAGCACACTGTAGTTCTAGAACTCCCAAATTCAAGCAATTCACCATCTGTAGCCTCTGGTTTGAATAAATTACAGGTATGTGCCATTGTTACTTGGTGATTTTTGCATTTTTAAATTGCTTCAAGATATTCCCCAGAATTGTTTTTTATGATCTTGCATATAGTAGGCACTAAATGTTTATTTTTAGATATTTACAATTATGAGTTTGATATTATTGCAAAAAGTATTATGATAAATTGGGAATGAGCTGCTTTTAGAACTTTTTAAAGAAAATGTTGAACAAATCCTAATTATATGGCAACATTAGCATCTTTTCAATGTGTGGTGAAGTCTTCTTTTAACTATTTTTACTTGAACATTGACCTTGCTCCAGGAAAAAATTAACTAGAAAAACTTAGCTATCGAAGAGAGACTTGCCTTTTAAAAAAACGTCGTAGATAAACTTTGTTTCAATGTGTCTTATCCCTCTTTCATCATATTCAAATTGAATTCTTTTTGGGGTGTTATTTGTTATCAAGAGTTAGTCAAACTACTTAGAGACTGATTGCTCTTGATGGAAATAGAAAGTTTTAAGGTTTTCAGAGTGCTCTATGTACATTATCTCATTTGATCCTTGTAACAGCTCTGTGAAGGTTTTTAATCACTCTTTTAATCACCTGGGAAGCTGAGGTTCCAAAATTAGGTGACTTTTCAGTAAGTTCCTGATGTAAGATTAGAACTTTTTTTTTTTTTTTTTTAAGATGTGTTCCTGATTCCAGTTTCAGCTCTGTACCACCTTAGTAATTTTTCATTTTGTAAAAGATAGGGAGATATTTATAATTATAAGCCAATATCAATTTTTTTTTTTTTTTTTTTTTTTTTTTTGCTGAAGCAATTGGGTTAAGTGACTTGCTCAGGATTACACAGCCAGGAAGTGTTAAGTGTCATATTTGAATTCAGGTCCTCCTGATTTCAGGGCTGGTGCTCTAAAACTGCGCCACCTAGCTGCCCCTAATATCATCTTCTTTTAATTGGAATTTTTTTCCTTAAAACTTTAAAGTTGTCTTTTATAAAATTATAATTGTGTTTTGTTTTGCTGTGTATTAGCACTTTATCAAAATCCTTTCATGTTTTATTTTATTTTTAATATTGGTCATTCCTTTATAGTGTAATAATATTTTGTCATTATACCACAATTTATTCAGATAATTTTCATTTGGGGGGTACACAGTTTTGTTCTCTCTCCCCTCCGCCCCAATTACAATTAGTGATGCAGATAAATAGTAGTTTGACAACATACTTGGATTATAAATCCTTTAGTGGGATTTCAAAGTCAAAAGGTATGAAGCATTTTGAAACTTTTAAATTGAATTTTTGTTCCTTTTTTTTTTTTTACTATCAGTTCAAGTTTGAAGTAATAATCTAAAAATTTAAATTATCCTCATTTATAAGGTTGATTATTATAAATGTTGACAGTTTGCTTATCTTTTAAAAGCTGTTCATCTTATTAATAAAATAGCTTTTAATTTTATTTGTAGGAATTTCTTAAAGATTTTTGGATGTCAGACTTGTCAGAGTTGTATGCAAAGATTTTTCCCATGATACATTTTAAAGAAATTCTAGCTATAAAATATATGCATTCTTTTTGATTTTATAAAAGTGAAATAATCTATTCATGTTATAAGTGAAATGTCTTTTACAATGTAGTTGTGGTAGAGAAAATCATTTTCTAAGGAATTTTTATATTTAGTTCATTTTGAATTTCTTGTTGCATATGATGTTGTAAGGTACGGGTGTAGACCATTTTCCCATCAGCCTCCTTTCTGAAAATTTTCCCAGAAATTCTTGTTAAATAAATGTGTCCTTTCCCTAGTACTTTATATTCTTGGGAGTTATTGAAGACTAAGCTACTATAATCATTTCTTTTTAAGTGTTTCTTATATAACCTCTTTTGCTGATCAACATTTCTATTTTTAATCTGATAATAGATTTTTGGGGCAAATTTTTGGTAATTGCTGCTATATAATTTGAGTTATACTAATGCCAGACTCTTTTCTTTTGTACTTTCTCTCCCCTATATTCTTGACTTGTCCACAGTCAATTCCATTATTTCATCTTAATTCTCTGAAAAGATCCCCTTCAGTTATCTGATAAGGTAGTAAGTTTGTATATTTAATCGAGTAATATTTTCATTTTTACTATATTGCTGCGTTGTAATTATCATTGAACATCTCTATTTGCTATATTGCTGCATTCTTGTCATTATCATTGAACGTCTCTATTTGTTTTGCTCATTTATATTATAAAAATTGCTTTGGAGTTAAGAGCTATATAACCTAGATATATTCACTATGAGGTTTTTTGATCATTATTTCATATCTATCTGTTTCTGCTTTTTGTTGGTAATTACAGAAAGTCTAATGATTTCTGGATTTTTTTTTTTTTTTTTTTTTTGGTATCTCTGACTTTATTGAAGCTATTAGTTGCCTTGATTCATTCTTTTGATTGTCAGTCTTTCATCGCTTTTCCTTTTCATTATCTTAATGCAATAAATAGTATTTCTGTTATGTTAAGTAATAATGGTGACTGCATCTGTCTGCTTCACTTCTGATCTTATTTGGATAATTTTTAGTATTTTTCCATTACAAATAATGCAAGTTCTTGATTTGAGATAATTTAAAATTTTATTATGGAAAAGTCTTTTCTTTTTTTGTATGCTTGTAATTTAAATGAATGCTGTATTTCATAAAAAGCTTTTTATGCATTTATTAATCATAGGTTTTGGTTTTTTAAGCATGTTTTCCTGATGAATAATTTTTTGGTACATTTTATTTTGCCATTTTTTACTTCAATATTTTTGCATCAGAATTTGTTAGTAATCTTGATTGATAGTTTTATTTCCTTCATTCCTTTTTGGCTTAGGAATTAGAAGGAATTTGGTATAGTATATATTATTTTTATATGTTCTAATTTTTATATGTATATATTTAGAGGTGACAGGAATCTCATAGATCACTTAGATGAAAGCTGCTTAAATTGTGGGTCATAATTCCATATTGTGTAACTGAATGTTGGGGTCATGAAATATTTATATATCTGTATCCCTGGGAATACCTAAAATATTGGGGTGAAAATGGGTCATGAGTGGAAAAAGTTTAAGAAACCCTGACTTAACCAAAACCAAGTACCTATTTTTTTTGAGAGGGTTATAATTTGCCTAAGATCTCAGAGAGATCTTGTCAGTTTTGACAAAAACTGAAATTTAAATCCAGTTTTTTTTGGCACCAAAGTGTTTTTTCCTATTGTTTCATATTGAGTTTTAGGATTACTCATTCATTAATTTTTTGATAGAACATATAAATATCTATATCTTCTTATATATACATTTTTATGTGTATTTTTTTTTTGTATGTGCCATGTGCACAATACACATTATAAATACATAAGAAATTTTTTCCCCTGGGGTAGCTCACTTATGGTTTACTTAATATCTCTTTATAAAATCGTGTTAATTAGATTTTGTATGATTAGTTCTGGTACTTTATTTTTGTGAACATTCATATTCATTTTGTTTGTTTTTAGTTTTATTGCCATATAATTGTGTATAATGTTTTCTATTATTTTTTATTTCCTTTGTTATAAATTATCCTTTTCAGTTTTGCTTCTATTAATTTTGTTTTGTTTTCATTCTTCTAAAAAATTAACTAATAATTTGTTCAGTATTTGGAATTTGATAGTTTTTAGAATTTTAAAAGTTCCTTTTTGTACTTGGTTAGAAATCTGGAATTTTGTTTTCTATTTTTTTTAATTGCCCATGTAATTCAGGAGCCACTTTTCTTTTGTTGACATTAAGTGTTCAAAGACACACACACACACACACACACATATTTTTTTTTTCCCTTCCTTTGGATTTCTTTGGAATTTTGATTAGTTCTTGAGTAGTATTACTCTTTCTATGATTTGGTCTTTGATCTGTCTTTATAGGTGTTAGTTTTTAGACTATTTAGCTCTCTTTTCAAATTTCATTTGAATTATATTTTTTATTGCATTATACTCAATAAAGTATATTTAACATTTCTGCTTTGAGAAATATGTCTGTTCTACATGACTTTTACAGGTTATCCTCTCTGTTTAGAGGTCTTTTGTAACAAAATAATACTATTAATTAAGAAAAATAGATTTAGTAATTACAATGACCTTAATCTGAAAGGACATGCAACCTTCATCCATAACAACCTACCCCTCTTCTTCATTCAAAATGTTTTAAAAAAAAATTAACACCAATTATTTTCTTTCCCTTTGGTTAAATGCTTATTGAGTGACTGAATCATTAACAGTGACCAGTGAGCAAGAACTCAGCTTTCTTTTCACTTTTGTGAGTACTATAAGTTGACAAATATGAGTGTGTTGTGGTCTTCATCACAGATATTTACTATCTTTACCTCCAAACCCACCCTTCTTCCAAATTTCCTTGTTACTGTCAAGGACACCAGTCATCCTGCTTCACAGTTTCAGTATCATCTCACTCATCTTCACCATAGTCGAGTCAGTTGCCCAGTCTTGTTTCTTTCTCACATTTCTCATATGTCATTATTATTTAGCCTTGTTTCATACCTTATCATCTCTTAAATAGACTATTGCAGTGGCTTTCTAATCAGCTTTTCTTGCTTCACGTTCCCTTCCCTTTCCTCCCCTTGCCCCCCATACTGGCCATACTCCAATTACTATTACTATTACTAAAATTACTATCAGTAATTTTCCTAAAAATAGGTCTGACCATATTCAGTAAACTCTAATGATCTCCTTTTATAGGTTCAAATATTATTTCTTTATCTCATTAAAAAAAATATCTCTATGTAAGATTTGTAATCTAACAGTTCAGTAATACATTGTCTTTTAATAAATATTTGTATGTACATATGTGTACATGTGTTGAGGTCACATGTTCTCCAAGAATTTTTTACTAATTGAGTAAAAATGATCAAAAAAGTTAAGAGACCATTGCTTTAGATGGTGATGATGTCATTTTCCATTTATATAAAACTATTAGTCATGGATTACACTTTTTATTTATCTTCTTTTCATGCTCAAAGTAATGCTGAATTAGGTACAAGTGGTATTGCCCTCTCCATTTTATAAAGGAGAAAATTGAGGCTCATAGAGTTTAAGAGTTACAGCTTGTAAATGTTGAGAGTAAGATTTGACGTAGGCTTCCTGATTGCAGTGTTCTTTCCATTACTGTTTTAAGCAGCAAATTGTGTTTTGTTTTTTAGTCCATTCTAAAATTTGCTTCCTTTTATTGAGAATTTAGTCCATCAAGAATTAAAAGTTATTCTTGTTAAATTTGATTTTCCTTTCTTTAGATTCCGTTTTTTACCTGTTTTGCTTTTAACTGTTCAGGCTTATTTCACGACACCCATAGTCACTGCCTGTTCTGCCATAACCTCAAACCCACATAAACCTTGTTCCAGGCAAATCAGACCACCACTACTACTTTAACCACCATTCTACACCAGAGGTATCAGACCTGCGGCTTGGGTACAGTCTGAACTAGTGTTTAACAAAATAATAAAATTGCAGTACCAATATGATTAGCGTTAATTTTTTTTAAAGTCATTATGTCCTTCCTCCCCTGTCCTTTATGTTTGAGTTTGACACACTTCTTTAGACCCTCTGGAGATAGAACAGGGCCCTGAACCCTGAAAATATTATTTTTTTAAATTAAAGCTTTTTATTTACAAAGTATATGCAAGGGTAATTGCATTGACGCTTGCAGAACCTTTTGTTGCAAAATTTCCCCTCCTTCCCCCCCATCCCCTCCCCTAGCTGACAGGTAATCCAATACACGTTAAATATGTCGAAATACATGTCAGATCCAATATATGTATACACATTTATACAGTTATCTTGTTGTGCAAGAAAAATCAGATCAAGAAGGAAGAAAAGAAAAAACTGGAAGAAAACAAAATGCAAGCAAATAATAACTGAAAGAGTGAGAATGCTATGTTGTGTTCCACACTCAGTTCCTACTATTCTCTCTCTGGATGTACATGGCTCTCTTCATCACAGCACAGGTAGAACTGGTTTGAATCATTTCAGCGTTGAAGAGAGTCACGTCCATCAGAATGTATTATCTTATAGTCTTGTTGCCGTGTATCATGATCTCCTAAACCTTGAAAATATTGATGCCATCCAGAACAGCAGTCCAAGTTTTAGTCCTCTGGCTCTATAACTATCATTGAGAGTAGAAATAGAGATCTCTACTTATTCTGTAACCAGCACCACCATCAACTGCTTTGTAAGAGGCAGGTAAATCCAACAGCCTTGCCTCATCCCTCATTTCCTCTATTCCTCAAAAATAACCTTTGAAAATAATCATCCTGGGAAGCAGCCCTACTGGAGATGTGGACTGGTGACTAGTTCTGCAGACACTTAAAACTACAGCTACTGAAGAAGCAGAAAAGAAGGTTCCACCAAATTCACTTATATTGTCAAAGATTCCTACATCAGAAACTAATAAAAGATTTTATCTGTGGAGAGGACATTAAAGATGTATTACCATCTGTTTTGCCATTGTACTCTAAAGGGCTGTGGCATTTGAAAACTTTTGTTTGTGTTTGCCTCATTAGAATGTGGGCTGTCTTACTTTTTATTTTTATCCATAATACTTATTAGCACAATGCTTTGCACGTAATAATTGCCTAATAAATTATTTTCTCTTTCCTTCCAGTCTAGTACTTGTCATTTATTTGTTTGCTTATCTTTCACTTTTCTTGGGATTCCTTGCTTTTTGATACCACTCTATTGGAACTCTTCTCCAGGTTACCATTTAATCCTGTTAAGTGCTACATCCAGTGGCGTAATCTTATCCTTATCCTAGATCTTTCTGCAGTTTTTTCACATAGTTGAGCAGCCCCTTCTCATTGTACCCTCTTTCCTTACTTCCATTGCACTATACTCTTTTGCTTCTCTTTTAACCTTTATTACCCTCTCTGAAATCTTTGTTGAATCATCTTCCATCTCCTCTGCCTGCTTAATGTATGTTTCTATAAGACTGTTTGAAATTTCTTCTCCTTTTCTACATTTTTCTCTGTGCTTTCATAAGCTCAGGTCATTTGTGAATTCTCTTCAAATAATTATAATAAATCGCTTCTACTTCAGGCTTTTATCACCCTTCTCTTGGCCTAATATAACAGCTTCATTGATTTCCCCTATTAATAATCTCCCTTTCATGAATATTCCTTAATACATAGGTCTTAGAGTGTCACTCCTTTGGTCAGAGAACTTTAAATGATTCCCTACTACACCTTCTCAGCCTGGCCTTTAGGACCTTGCAAATATGTATATTTTTGCCTTTCCAGACATATTTTAATTTCCAACTAAATTGGCATACTAATTCAACAATCTATATGTGCTGTATCACCTTCCCCCATGCATGAATTTTACTCGCTACTCATCTTTGCCTTCAAGAATCTCTTTGAATGGGGAGGCCAAGTCTAGCCTTGTAAATAGTTGATAAATATTTTGTCCTGTCTTTGCCTTCTTGTCAGTGTATCTGTCCCTTTCTTTCTCTTCAAACTCATGTTATTTTAAGGAAAACAAAAAACCCTAAAACTTTTAAAGAAGAAATAGTTTTGATGTTTTGATTAGAAACTAAATAAAATTTTATCAAGTGCCTTCCCTCTTATTCTCCAGGGGCAGATGAGGTGTCAGAGGGTAGAAAACGACAGCCTCCTACCCTCCTTGAGGGGAATATGCCAAGGGCTGCTGACATAAGGCAGTAATTCCTTCCCTGTTGGTAATTGTCCCCACAGCCTATCCTCTTCTAGTTTCTTTTCTACCTCAAGCTCTCTTCTAAAATTCTCTAGTCACTGTTAAAAGGAGAGAAGTATTGTTACTTGGATATCAAGTTCAAGGGTGCCTTCTAGCCCTTACCTGAGAGAGCTTTCCATGCCCAAAAAATGGGCTTAAGAGTTGGAGCAGCCAGCAGTGCGCATGATACCCTGTGCTTTACCTGGTGCTTTTCTGCGTTCTGCAGAACAATCTTTAGCTCCTTATTTTATATATTCTATAAGCAACTATTCTTCTTTTTTTTTTCCTGTAGTTTTGCTTTTAGTAGCTAGAAGGAATTCCTAGAGTTGGTAGTTCAGGAAACCGAGTAAAGAGCAGGTTGGGGAGGACAGCGCAAAACATCCTTTCTCAGCCTGCCTATGAATTGGCAATGTGTTTGTTTTTTCTATTCCCTTTTATTTGTTTGTATGTGAAATCACTAAAGCCTTAGCTTGCCGTTTTCTTCATATCCATAGTTATCATTTCTTAACTTCCATTCTCAAATTATTTTGTGCTTACTTATTGTTGATATGTTATATCTCACCTGTAGAAGATTTTTGAGGAGCAGGGAATGATCTTCCATCTTTGTATTTTTAGTGCTTAATATTAACTAAATTATATAGAAAACCATTGATAAGAGGTTTGGAAAATATCTGAGGAAATAATTTAGTTGGAGATAAAACTAAATCACAAAACAAAGAACAGCACACAATGGTATTTAATTGCTGAATTGTGAAGTACAAAAGGGAAGTAATAAATGTGTAGGTTATGCTATTTGAGAAAGTTTTCATGTAAGATGGGGACTAGAACTAATTCAAGAAAAAGGGTTAGAATTTGGATAATAGGGAAGGAATTGAAAATAAGAATGGTATATTTATTTGTATGCTTAATAGTGTGATTAAAACTAAAGATAGACTGCTGGATTAAAGGGTATGCATGGATTTAAAGGCCTTTGGGCATAGTTTCAATTTGTTTTACCAAATGATTTAATCAGTTCTATCAATAGTGTATTAATGTCCCATTTTCTTACATTTTCATTCTCTATCATTTTTGTTATTTTCCTTTTCTGTTTTAGCCAGTCAAATCTATAAGGTAGTATCTCAGAATTGTTTTAATTTGCATTTCTTCATTGATTTAAAACATTTTTCCCAATGTCTATAAATAGCTTTATTTCATCTGAAAACTTTTGATCATTTGTCAATTGAGGAATGGCTTTTATTTTTATAAATTTGACTCAATTTTCTATGTATTCGAGAAGTGAGACCTTCATAGAACCTGTTTCAAAATTCTTTTCACAATTACAATTGCTAACTGTATTTCCCTCCATCCTGTTTCTCCTTTATTCCCTTCTCTTTCCTTTCATTATGTCACTTCTCAAAAGTGTTTTGCTTCTGACTATCACTTAGTTTCTTTGGGCCTCAGTTTCTTTATTTGTATTGGTTAGGAGAAATGATTTCTGTTTTAGGCAAATTAGTTTTGTAGCTGAATAGAGGATAGATTGGAATGGAATGAAACTTTAAGATAGACTAATTAGAAGGTTTTTGCAATTGTCCAAGTAGTCTTTGTATCACTTCTTCTGACTTCCCTGTGAGCTTGCATTCTCCATTAAATAGTCTTTTAGACAAATGTATGTTTTAACCACATGACCAGCTTATTGGAATTGTGCTTTCTACAGCTTAAGAAAAACTTCAATGTCTGGTACCTTAACTTGTTCCGTAATCTTCAGTCTTCCTACAACGATTCACATGGAAGCAGTTAGATTTTCGGAAATGGCACTGGTAGGCTCTCCAGTTTTCATAGGTATACAACAATGAGCACAGCAGCTCTGTAGACTTTCCGTTTGGTAGGGTAGCCTCTTCCCACATTTTCCTTTAGAGCCTCCTAAACGCTGGGCTTGCTCGGATTGATAATGCATGCATCAACTTTGTTTTTTATGTGTACATCTCTGGCAAGTATACTGCTAAGGTAAGTGAAGTTATCCACAGCATTCACAATTTATTCATTTACTATAACCAGTGGTTCAACATAAGGATGGTATGGTGAAGAATCTGTTTACTTGATGTTGTCAGGCCAAAATTAGAACAAGTTGCAGAGAATCAATGCATACTCTGTTGCATCTGAGCCTCAGAGAATACATTGAATACATAATTATCTATGAACAAAAGTCATGCACCAACACTATTTCCACGTTAGTCTTGGCTTTTAGCCATTTCAGTAGCTGATCTTGATGCTTCACTTCATCTTGATGAAGGCATCTGAAGCATTACTGAAAACAGTGTGCTAAAAGAGCATGAGAGCAAGCACAGTCTTCTTCATCATCCCATTGGTGACTGGGAAAACTAAAGATCATTGTTCATTATCCAAAACCTGGGTGAGCATGCGGTCATGAAATGGAAATACAATACTGATGAACTTCTCCAGGGAATCAGATTTTTCTCTGATCTTCCACAAGCCCTCAGGACTGACAGTATCAAAGGCTTTGGTCAGAGCTACAGATGTTGTGTACAGACCTCTGTTCTGCTCCTGGTATTTTTCTTGAAGTTATCTTATCAGGCAGCATACGCTATATTGATCATCATTCTTTGGCCCTATCATCCCTTCATCAATACCCTGTTGTCAAAAGAAGACATTTCTTTTTCATTTTTTAGAGATGGATAGTGGAGCATCCTTGAACTTCTGGGGGATAACCACCTCTTGCCATATATTCTGGAAAATTTCAGTCACATTTTATCTGAGCAGTGGACCTTCTAACTTGTAAATCTCAGTTGGAATAGAATTAGCACTAGGCATTTTGTCACATAAGAGGAGCCAAATAGTATTCAAAATATCTTTTTCACTTGGAAGTTTGACTAGAGAGGAATTGACTTCAGCCTGAGATGTATGGTCAGTGGCTTTGTCTTTGATTGTTGACAGTCTGTTAAGAACAATGTGGAATTGTTCAGTACATTTCTCCAGGATCATATCTTTATTATGAATCATTGTAGTTCCATCAGTGCGGAGTTTGAGATGCACCATAGATCTGTCTCCAAAAAAAGCCTTCAGGGCATCATAAAAGTGCTTTGAATTGTTACTATCAATGTATAACTGAATTTTATCTGCCTTCTTACTGAACCAAGAATCCTATATCTCTTCAATGTTTGCTTGTATTTTACTTTTAAAAGAATTATTATTATTTTGGTAAATGGTATTTTATTTTTTCCAATTATATGTAAAGGTAGTTTTCAATATTTTTAAAATAAGATTTTGAGTTTCAAATTCCCCCTCTCCCCCCTTCCCGTTCATCTTCTCTCTCCAACATAACAAATAATGTAATATAGGTTATACTTGTAATGCTATGAAAGAAGAACAAAAGGGAAAAAACACACACACACAAAAAACCCCAAAAGTAAAAATAGTGTGATCTACTTCATTCTCCATAGTTCTTTCTCTGCATGTAGATAACATTTTCCATCCGAAGTCTATTGAGATTGCCTTGCATCACAGCATTGTTGAGAAGAGCCAAGTCCTTCAGTTATCCATCATCTTGTTACTGTGCATAATGTTCTTCTGGTTCTGCTATTTTCACTCAGTATCAGTTCATATAAGTCATTCCAGGCTTTTCTGAAATCACCCTCCTCATTTCTTATAGAAAAATAATATTCCATTATAACATAAACTTATGCAGCCATTCGCCAATTTCTAGGCATCTGATTTCCAGTTCCTTACTACTGTAAAAAGCAATGCTACAAACATTTTTGCACATGTGGGTGCTTTTCCTTCTTTTATAATCTCTTTTGGATATGTACCCAGTAGTGAGACTGATGGATTATAAAGTATGCACAGTTTTATAGCCCTTTGGGCATAGTTCCAAATTGCCTAGAGCACATTCTAATGGAAGGAGACAATATGTAAAAGAAATTGTATGAATAAGATATATATATATATAGTATAAATGGAATGTAATTTCAGAGGAAAAGAATAGCAGTGGAATGAGGGAGATGGTCCAGGAAAAACTTCCTGCAAAATATGGGATTTAAACTGAGTCTTGAAGTAAGGTAAAGAAGAACAGATGAGCATAGGAGGATGTTGGTGAAAGAGCACAGAATAGGGAGGTGGAATGCAGTGAGGGCCCACTAAAATTATGTAACAATAATAGACCTAATGAACATGATTTCATAATTTTCTGCTTAGTTCAACAGCATGTAAATAGCAGAATTAGTGGATGATAGAAGTTTAACAAGTCATGATCAGCATTAGGGCAGAAGGGAAAAGTACCAAAGCTTTAGAATTGAACTAAATCACAAAATGTCAATATTGGAAAGTATAACTAGTGAGGGATGATAGCCTAGATAAGAAAGGGGAGAGACAGGGGTTAGAAGTCAGCATACTTTTAATATATTTAACATCTACTGGTCATCCTTCCATGTAGGAGAAGGGATGGGGGGAAGGAGGGGAAAAATTGGAACAAAAGGTCTGGCAATTGTCAATGCTGTAAAATTACCTATGTATATAACTTGTAAATAAAAAGCTATTTAAAAATAAAAAGTCATAGTGAATTGGGGTTTTAAGGAAAGATGAGATATTAAAAGATAATACTTGTGAGTGATGGCAAGATCAAGAGTATGAACTTCTATCATGTAACTGAAGTGGAATAAAGTAATCTCAGGTGGAATAATCTGTTGTAGGAATTGAGCAGATTGGGGAATTTAGAAGGTAGGACACTTGAGGCAGTATCAGTATGAATGTTGAAATCCCTTATTTAGGATAGAAGGTGAAGGGACTGAGCCAACCACTAGATTAATTGAGAAAAGATAGAGAAATATGCAGCAGTACTCTGGTGTGATAATCCTAAAGTGAAAACCAGGGTTTGAGAAAAAGATAGTTCTTTATTAGCATTTGCAACAATGTCAAAGCGTATTTCTTAAAAGGAATGATATGCAATTATTTTGTATTTCAATTTTCAGATATAAGGGTCTGTTTGTGTCCTTTGCGTTTTAAATATTATTTTTTCTTTTTAAAGTTGAGACTTTAGTCATCTAGGATTGAACTCAGCCTTTTAATCATATAGACAAGAATTTAAAAAATATAAATAAATATGATTAATTAACAATTACTTATTAAACATCTTTTCTACTTCAGGCCCTGAGAATAAAAAAAGTCAAAAATTGAAAAATTCCCACTTGAAAGGAGTTTGCATTCTTAATGGGAAGGCAAACATATGTTGCATATATAATGTTAGTATCTAAATATATGCAAAGTAGTTAAATACAAGATAGTTTGGAAGGAGGCAAGGATTTTAGGAGTTAGGGGAGAAAGGCTTCGTGTAGAAAAATCATACTTGATTTTTTTCTTAAGGGAAAGACAGGGACTCTGAAGCTAAGGTAAGGAGGAATAAAGTATTCCAAGAATATGGAACTGATAGCTCAAAACCTCTGTGATGGGAGGTGGAATGTCTTGTGAGAGAAATCCATCCCAAATCCATCCATTTTGGTTGGATGAACCATAGAGGGCTAGAGGGAAATCATTTTCACTGAAACTGTAAATTCTATTTTATCCTAGAGGGAATAGGAAATCACTGGAGTAGAGCTAACTTTTAAAAAGCTAAATTGTTGTCCTAAAAGAGATTTCTACTTACAAATAAAATTTGGAAACATTTGTTTTTAGTTTATGAAATAAAAACAAGCATTTTCATGACAGAATAAAAAAGATGATTGTACATGAAACTACAAATTTGTTACAGACAATTTGGTATTCTTTTTCAAGATACAATAGTTATCGAGTCACTTTCTCTTTTTACTCACATATCCTCCCTTTCCCTCCCCTTCCCCCTTCTCCCATGAAGATAATTGTATTCTTCACAGATTCTTTGTAGTTAATTTGGGTATTTATGATAATCAAATTACTTAGTTGCTCAAAGTTTTTTAAACAATATTACTGGTAACTGTTAACTTTCTCTTACTTCAGTTCATTTTGTTTTTCATTATTTTGTGCAAGTCTATTCATGTTTTTCTAAAATCACAAAGCTCATCATTTTTCATAGCATAGTAACATGATCATATACCACAGCTTGTTCAGCCATTTGCCAATTAAATATCTCCCCAATTTTCAATTCTTTGCCACTACAAAGAAAGCTACTCTTAAGTATTTTAGAACACATATAGATTGTTTTCCTTTTCCCCAATCATTTTTGGTAATAGATTTAGTAATAATACTAACTCTTAATAACTCTTGGGCACAATTCTAGGTTGCTGTCCAAATTGGTGGGATCAGTTCATAGTTCTTAAAACATTAAATTAGTATGTAAATTTTTGCACATCTCCAACATTTCCCCTTCAATCATTTTAACCCCATTAAAATAAACTATAAAATACCTATTAAATATACCTGCCAAAACAAACACAAGAAATATCTGAACAAAATTATAAAAAGCGCTTTATACAAATAAAATTAAATTTAAATAATTGGAAAAGCATTGTTTATGGATAGACAAGACCAATATGATAAAAATAACAATTTTACCTAAACTGGTGTATATATATATTCCATGTCATCCCAATTAAATTACCCCAAAAATTATT
Source organism: Antechinus flavipes (assembly GCF_016432865.1). Lineage (NCBI taxonomy): Eukaryota > Metazoa > Chordata > Mammalia > Dasyuromorphia > Dasyuridae > Antechinus > Antechinus flavipes. The sequence goes on along the minus strand of NC_067399.1, from coordinate 57,791,103 downwards.
TTATTGAATTAGGAAAATAAAAATTCATTCACAAGAACAGAAAGTAAAAAATACCAAAGGAACTAATAAAAATGTAAAGAAAAGAGTTTTAGCTATACCATAATTATAAAATTATCTGGTACTGGCTTCAAAATAGAAAGGTAGATCACTGGAACAGAGTAGACATGTAATTTACAGAAACAAATGAATCACAGTAACCTTCTTTTTGACCAGCCTAAAGATTTAAGTTTTGGGGAAAATAATTCCTTAAAAATTTCTGTAGAAACTGTAAAATATTTGGCAGATATTTGGCAGGACATAGACCTGTATCTTAAACACTTTATACCAAAATTTTGTTAATTTCTTAAAGTGGTAGTTTCATTTCTCAATTAAATAGTAAAGCATATAGCAATTGCTTAAGAATTCTACAAAGGATGAAATTTTTCATGTTGGAATCTGTTTAAAAATGCCTTTGAGCCCGCAATTATCTTCGTAATACATTATAGCCAAAATCAAAAGTTTATTTTAAACAGCAGGCTCCGGTATATGAAATATAGATGAATTGCTCAAATTATTTGCAGAATGAACTTTGTATCTTACTGTATATATAATATCCATATTTATATATGTGTGTGTGTATTATACATATATATACATATATATGCATATGTATATATATATATTATATATATATATATAAAATCAACTTATATAATAAAATTAGAGAGATATTTCTATGAGAGAAAGATATTTGTCTCCAAAGATAATGGTAAAGAATCAAGGAAATTGTTTGGATTTTCAATCAGAAAAGCTGGCCTCTTTATGTGACTATGGACAAGTCACTAAGACTTAAAATAGTCTGTGTTTTCTCATATATAAAATCAAGGAATTGGACAAAATAACATCTAAAGATTACTTTTAATCAGATTCCTATGGTAATTTTGTCTGTAGTAAACTTTTAAAAGTTTAAATAAAATAATCTAAAGAAAAAGTTTTCTAATTCAAATATTCTATAGTAAAAATATTACATTAAGTTTTTTTTTTTTTTAAAGTGAATTTGTTTTCTAAATTAATCTGTCCTTAAGACAGAATCAGATCTTTATCTTATTGGGAATGCCATTGGTTCTGGTACAATGTGAATGAATGAATGAATGAATGAATGAATGAATGAATGAATGAATGAATAGAACATTTATTAAGTTTGATCAGAGCAATAACTGCTGGGAATACAAATAGAAAAGATGGTCCTTGCTCTCAGGGAGCTTACATGCTAATTAAAGAGACAACATTTTAGAAGGTTTTGGTTGCAAATTACATTGTAAAGTTTATAATTCTTAAGATAAAGTGATAAAGCAAATTCTAATGTACTTCCTTTAATGTCATTTCCATTCATCAAAATAGTATCAGTTTCTGATGTTAATGTCAAAGACTTTGATGACAAGAACTTTGTTTTCTAGATTTTTAGCAGCTGTGTCTGAAACATTTGCCAGACTGCACCTCCACAGATTTGCTTCCCAGGATGGTGGCTACAGGCACTGGACTGGAATCAGTGATGATTAAAAATGTCTTGGGTTTCAAGTCTTTAGTTTAGTGGTGATAATTTCACTTGGTTGGCACTTTTATATATAATATTGGCACCATTAGGGTCCCTTACTACTTAAGTTGACTTGCCTTCACTGGCAATAGATCCAACTTAAGTAGCCAACCAATAATAATAATTTTGATTTTGTAAAGTTCCCTGGGTTTAGCTCTGAGAAGGAACACTGGAATAGCAGCCAGAAGGCCTGGTATCTGTAATCCTAGTGTTTTTGTGTTATCTTGAGCAAGATGTTTGATTAATTTCATGAGATTAAATTTCCTCATCTGTTTCATGAAAAAGCTTTCCTAGATCAATACCTTTATGATCCCATGAGAATTTTAAAAAATAACTTACTTTGATCTAAAAACTAAAAAGAGAAATGTTGCTGCTGCTTAGATTAATTTCTTGAGTTTTCACTGTTATCATATATTGAGCACTCCCTACATTATTTGGTAGAGAAAAAAGGAGGCAAAGGTGAGGAGAGAATCAGAAATTGATAGTTGAAAATAGGTTTAGTGAATTTAGAAAATACCTTTAATGAATTTCTTGTATAAAATTTTATATTTTCAAAATTGTTTTTAGTAGACCTCAGTTTTAGAGCACTTTTCATTTAATTTGTTAATTATTGTTATTGATGTTTTATAGATTTGGAGAATTTAGCAGCTCAGTGACTTTAAGAAATTAGGATCTTTCAGAACTTTCCATTATTTAGCCTGCTGAAATGGATCTCAGGAATTCTTGTTACCAGTGTATATTTAATGAATTGTTCTTATATTTAGTGGTTTTACTGATATTTTAAATTTGTACATTTTATGTGATCAATATGTTTTTTTTCCTCCTCAGTATGTTTTTGGAGATTTTACTCCTGATGAGTTCAATCAGTTTTTTGTGACTCCTCGTTCTTCTGTTGAGGTAAGGTCTTTGTTTTGCTTATCAGTCATAGTTTTATTATTTGACTTTCAGGAAATATTTTAGCTTATTTTCTAAACATGGAAATTGGTTGAAATTTGGACAAAAAAGAAGGAAAATTGGGGGAAATAATGAAGAATAAGGTGCATGATATAGTCTATTCATGGAACTTATACATTACAAATATCTATGTCAGTCACAGTCTGAGCACAGAGTTTTTTTGGGGGGGATGTTGTTTAGAAAACAAATGCGTTGTATTATTTAGCGGTGTGATTTTTTTCCTCTTCATTTGTTAGCTGTTTTTTTCCCCTCCTTATTTTTCAAAGAAATTTCATTTGGTTAATGGAGGTGTTTTTGAGTTAAAACAGTGGGTGTGGGTGTTGTTTCCTCTTTTGTGTGTGCATAATCCACATAGAGGCAGACATAGACATACATATTGTTTGCTACTTTAAGAAGAAAGAAGGAAACCCTAGACAAACTAGTATCAAGGATTTAGTCAAAAATTGATTGAATGCCTGAATATCAGAATACATTCAGTTTAGTCCAGATTCTTAACAAAGTCTTCTACAACTATGGTGATGTTCTGTAATCTACAGTTTTCTACAGTTATGGAGATCATGGTAATGATTTAGAAATTTCAGAAGTTTGAGTCAAATAAAATTAAATTAGTATATATGAAGCAGCACTTAAAATAAAGTATATTTATAAAGTATATATATAAATGTAAATTTATATAAATATATAAAAATATTTATAAATCAATATAATATTGATTATAATTCTTCAAGGATTTTGATGGGTTAAGGTTTTAATTCACATACTTAAATGTATACCTATAATTGTCTTAACATCTAAATAACCATGAGCATAAAAGTTTTTAAATGGGAAGGATAAGTCTGTTTTTTATGTAGGAACACGTCTTGAAACTGAGGTTTTCATAATTTAGAATGATTAGAAAATAAATATAAAATAATGAAGTTACATAAAAATATTCTTAATTTAAAAAATTATAAACTAATCACCAGTATAAAAAAATTAAAATAACCATACATGCAAGTATAAATCCTAATTTTTGCTGTTGGCTTAAAAGAATATAATAGTCTTATAGTAATAAATTTTCTTCTTTGGTTTTGTGTAGGAAAATTTTAATTAAAAAGGAAAATTCTCCTTGAAATCTTGGTTTCCCTATTTGTATATGTCCTTCTTATATATTTAATACCTATTTAACTGGAGCTAGCATTAACAAGGCAATTTGATTATAAATAAAGTATATTTGAAAGTGGGTAGATTATTGATCTGGAGGTCCTGAAGACTTGGATTTGAATTCTGCGTCAGAGATTCAATTACTGTGACCCTGGGCAAGTCATTTAACTTCTTTTAGTTTCCATTTACATATCTGTAAAATGGGAGTAATACCTGTTATAGTAATGAGAATCCAGTAGTAAGATAATGGCTGCAGGAGTAAATTGTAATCGAAGCATTGGATGAATGTCAGCTGCTATTACTCCTTCAAAGACGATGTCAATGCAGTAGAAAAAGTTTACTACATATGTTTGTGAACAAACTGTATAGGATTCTCTTTAGTCCCTTATTTCAAATTATTTCATGTGTGTTTTCATCCTGTTAGAATGAGGATAGTACTTGAATGTATGTTGGTAGTTATTTGAATAAAAATTGAGAGCAGTAGTCCTGTATGTAGTGTATATATAGTATATTATCACCTTTTCAGCAAGAAAGAAAAAAAGAAAAAAAAAGGCTATAAACAGTTATATTGATGTGTACAGATTTGTACTTATCCACTTTTTAAAATATATATTATGGGTATCTTATTAATGTGAAGCATTTTTCTTTCATTTTGACTCACTAGTTTTCACAGACAGTATGACCACCTAAATAAAACTCCTCATACTTCTGTACCAGTCATAAAAATTGCTGACACAAAATCCATCAAGTAGAACAAGAAAATAGCAGGGGGAAGGGAATAGGAGGGCATGATGGTCTATACCATGTCTGTTGGCTTTCCCTCCTGGATTTCATTTAGTGATTTACTGTGGAGTGATTAGGGACACCGGTTCTGTTCTGACTTATTTCTTTTATAGAGCAGTCATGTACCTGTCCATATCTTTCTTACTAAAAGTCCACCAGGATATAGTTATTGTTCCAAAGGATATGAGGGAACAAAGACTCAGAGAAGTTCAGTGACTTGCCCAAGACCAGCCTTAGGGTCCACTCCAGGCAGATGTATACATTCACATACATAAAGGTACTAGTCAGTCAAGATTCAATAACAAACAACTTTAGTATCTAGTGGTATTCTAGTAGTAAAAGATTTTATTTGCTAAAAACATTGAAGCTTTGAGTAGTCCTATAAAATTGCTTCCTTAAATTGTGCTTTTTTTTTGTAAATAGAGTTGTTACATAAGAAAGTGGGAAGGGGGGCAGCTAGATGGCAGTAGATAGAATGCCTGCCCTGAAATCAGGAAGACCTGAGTTCAAATCCTATCTCAGGTACTTAGTACTTTCTAGCTGTGTGACCCAGATTAAGTCCCTTACTCCCAATTGCCTCAGTCCAAAAAAACAAAACAAAAGAAAAAGACACCAGGAGGCAACTCAGGTTTTCTAATTGTGATAAAATAACTATGATATAATGAAATGTTGAAATTTCTTGAATTAAAAAAAATTTACATATGTCTGCAGCTTCCACCATATAATGAAGCAAATTTGTGTGACACTGAAGCCCCAGAGGAACTACATGATGGTAAGTTAATTCCTAACTTTAATTTTTTAACTCAAAGTTTTCCCTTCTTGGTTTTATACAGTGGACTTGTATAGTCAATACTTATATTTGGCAGGTTGTTTCAGAAATATTTATTGTTAATATTTTTATTTTTGTTCTGCACCTTATTACTGTTCCATTTTAAAAACAACTTTTGCTTTACGAAAAGGCATGTAGTGGTTAATTCTTTCTTTTTCCCTCAACAGTTCTCAGTGTCACAGGTATGTATCATCTTTCATTGCCACCTTTCCTCTTCCTCCAAGGTTTGCCACAGGGTTTCTTGCATTGATGGTGATGTCGCCAGGTGCAGGGGCTTGCTAATCTTGGAGCATGTATGTGTTCATATCGCTGGTGAGTGGTAGCTTGGGTTGGCTGTCCTCATAGATTAAAATCGTTCAGAGCCTGTTGTTGCCATGTTGGGAATTTTGGTGCCTTGTTGGCCTGCCAGTTGTTACTGTCTTGTCATTGAGTGTGGGTCTTTTGTTTCTGTACCTGAACTGATTTTTGTAGACCTTGTTTATTGAGATAGGAACACCATTTTATTACAGTACGGAGTAAGTGGTATAGGCTTGATGTCCCTTTTGAGGCTAGTGGAGATTCTAAAATCTCAAGTTTTTTAAATTTAGATCACTTTGAGCTTTTCTATTGACATTAAAAAACGCAACCAGGAATTTCCTTGAAGATTTAAGGAGCTTACACTCATATGGAGTTCTCAGAATTAAGGGATGTTAAATGTTTGCTATCCAACTAAGAATTGTATGCATTCTTAAAAGTCAGTTCAGATTTTGGGGCTGGAACAAAATATGAAAATTATTCCATTTTTAAAAGTCATTCAAGCTTGTAAAAAGCAAGTTGCCAGGTGATAGAAAAAGGAAAAGTTAATTTTATTGTTATCCACTTGACTTGTGGGAAGTTCTAGGAAGTCAAAGCTATAAGAAACATTCTATTCATTGATAATTAAGAAAATAAAACAGAGTGCTTAGAAACATTAAATTGATAAAATATTGACACTGATTAAACTGTTCAACTTGTAAATATTCATTCCCTTACCCTTACATTTAATTCTTCCAGAGAGAAAAAAAAAGCCATTTTCAATAAAAATCATTTTATAAGAAGTTCATACTGGGTAAATTTTCAGAGTTGACTTTAATCAAAACACCTATTAGTTAAAAGAGAAAGCTCTCTTGATAAAAAAACAAAATTAGTCATATTTTCAAAGGAACATATATAATCCCAAACTGACCTTTCATTGAGATCTTTTCTTCCTTTTAAAAAAGCCTATAGTATTCTATAGTAAGCCAGGTTTATTGGCTTTCTACTTTAGTAATATGCTTTATCCAGTAAGGGTCTGTTGTCAGTGGACCCAAGGAAATAGTACATTTATAGAGTATTCTTAGTATGTTTATAAGTTTTAGTAGCTTAAATTTATTAAAAAGCTTCACTAACCTTAAAATGTACTAAGATTATTGGGGATTTCCCAAGTATTTTACCAGGAATACCTTGTAATTTCTGGCACTGAGTGTTTTGTACTGCTTGAAATTGTTATGTTCTAAACTAGTACAGTTCTTTTTCTAAAATATTAAAGCAACTTTTGGTTAAATTTTCTAGTATTTTGAAAGGACTCTAAAATTTGTTTTTTAAAGGAAAAAAACCTGTTTTGAAACCCTATTTAAAATTTGTTCCTATGAATTGGTTACATTTAATTCTTCCAGAGAGAAAAAAAAAGCCATTTTCAATAAAAATCATTTTATAAGAAGTTCATACTGGGTAAATTTTCAGAGTTGACTTTACTAAAGCTTAAATGTTTTTGTTAATAATTGAGGTGTCTTTTCCTATTTTCTAGAAAACTGACTGCCTAACTATCTTGTTTGCTCATTTAAGTTTTACCCAAAAGGTGGGTTTCTAGAAAGATTTTTCTTGGCCTTTTTTCCTTTCCTACCAGTTTATTGGATTGATAAATCGGGCTGTTTTTTTTTTTTAACTTTTCTTGCCCTTCAGTGTATATGAGTATGTCCATTGTGATAGAAACATGATGAGCAATTCAAGCTAACTAGGCAGGACAGGTGTGTCTTGTGCCCTTCTAATGTTAATCATCTAAACATTGTTAGTGCTTAGTCAGTATTTAATAATGCACCAGCAAATTGAAATGGTCACAGAGTTCCATTAATGTCAGACCACATTGTACATCTGTATTTACTACACAATAGTCACTTTTAAAATTGAGAATACACATGCTAAAGGAGCTATTTCTGCCTCTTATGAATAATCCAACTCCTGCTCAAGCTGCATGACAGCGCATACTAATTCTTAATATACATTCGCAGCATACACATAACGCATTGACAGGATACATTATAACCATTCCAAGGAGTATCTTGTCAATGTGTAGTATTCTTCATACCTTCAGGTACATCCATTTCAGTCCATGCAACATTGCATCCTCGAAACATCACGGAATGGGTTGAAACAAAGATGCGTGGAAGCAAAGTGGACTGTCAACTTATAGGTACAATAATCAATAGTTGATTTCATGAAATGGTCTTTCCTCTAGTATTCATTTTTTAAAAAGAAATTAGATACAGAAGTGATGAACATTACTAGTGAAATCAGTGACTAATTTATTTAAACTTTGTGTAGGCTTTATGAATATTATTTTGGGACATTTTGGATGTTAGTGAGTGGTCAGGTGTTTCAGCATTTCTTGTCTTATAAACAAATTACATGTTAGTGCAAAATTAGGTATTAAAAGTGAAATGGGGGAATTTGTAGGCAATTTGTAGATTTAAGTAATAGTTAATGTTTGCTGAATATAAGGAATTTGTTGTAAGTTTATAAAGCATATTTGTGGAAAGTGTATGGAGAATAAAAGGGCCTGTCATGCAATGGTCTATGGGTTATGGAAGGGTTAGACACAACTGAACAACTGACTGACAAAAAAATTACAGCAAAGACATAATTTTTTGTTTTGGTATCATAGTCCATTAGGAAATGGCCTTGTCTTTTCATGAAATTGATCCAAATTAAGTCATTGATTTGAGAGCTATGTGCTTATAAAATGTTTAAAAATGTGTTTACATGTGTATATATGCATAAATACATATACACATATCTACATACCCGCACATATATATTGTGTATATATATGTGCAATATAGAGACCATAATCATGTCAGCTTTCCAGTCTGTAAAAAGAGGGTTGGATTTAGTGTACTTTGGTGTTACATTTCAATACTGTTTAATATGATGTCAGTATTGATAGCAGTTAAAATAAAGAAGACTGTCTCCAGAATCCATTTGCATTACCGATTTTCCCCATCCTATTCCACATTCATGCCATAGTAGATATCTTAAAACAAGTGTCCTTAACTTTTAGTGGACTTCTTTGGCAATATGATGAAACTTAAGGACCTCTAATTTTCAATAGATAAAATGAAATTACAAAGGAAACCAACTATACTTAAAGATAATTTTTTTCTCTCATCCAAGTTTATTGACTCCTTCAGAATTGATGATTGATAAACCCTCTTAAAAGTCCATGGACCCCAACGGAAGAAGTGCCTTAGAGGCTAGAAGGAATCTCACAGTGGCTCACACTATACCTGGGTTGACGGAAGGAATTGGTTGTGTATTTTTTAAAATTATTTGTTGAGTTTGATGGAGGTATTAAAATAAAGAATATAACAATGAATTATGTCAGCTGTGAGAATTTGTGTATATTTTATTTGCTTAAGTTGGGCACTCAAAATATAATTTTAAATTAATCACCTAGTGCATTTTTAGATAGATCTAAGCTTTCATGTCTCCCATGTAAGTTTATAATAGCAAAAGGGGAATAAAATGTTGAAGTTTCTAAAGTAGAGAACTTTTACATGCCACCTGGATGAGGATGATCATGGTGTTAAGTACAATTAGATAGGTGTAAGCTGAATTATGGTCCTTTGCATCATTATGTTTTTAAAGTTAAAGCATTTGAGTAGTTTAATTTTTATATGTGCTACTGTGATAACTAATCAAATAGGTTTTATAACTTCAAATTTAGTTTATTTCAAGGAAAGGAAAAGGAGGGAGGAAATAAGTTTCTTCTGAAACTTCTGAAGCTGAGTTAGATATAGGAGTTAAAAGGAAGGGCATTTAGCATAAAAACTCACTGAACAAATCTTGTAAATTTTAACAGGTCTAAATTGTACATGTATATATAAATTATAATCACTTGGCATAAAGACTTAGTGACTCAACTAAAGTTCTTCTCAGAATAATTTTGCTTGATGCTTTGTAGAGGTCAGTTGCACACTGAGGAATTTAGTAAGATATTAAGGTTTTGAATTCTCTCCAATTCATATTCTATCAAAAATATGCCTTTTAAAATTGATGGCTTTTCATTTTAAAAAGGATTTTGGTCTGAATCTGTGAAAAAAATAAAATATTTTCAATTCATAAAAATCTCTTTTTGTAGTCTCTTAAAAATTTAAAAATTTTTTGGGCAGAGAGTCTATAAAATTTTTATAGAAAGTGTTGATTGTGGTAAGTATGAGTTTTGTTTTGTTTCTGTTAATGATGATTTGAATTTCCCCAAGTTATTTATGTAAATATTAAAAAATTAATTGCCCAATTCACATTTACTACTATATAGATTAGGGCAGTGAAAATACGAATTTATTTAAAGGTACGTAGTAAGGGAACTATCAGGATACCATTTGGATAATCTGAGTGGAAATTAATTTTGATTTAGGGTTTTTTTTAATGCAAATTTGTAATAGCCTAGTAATTGAGAATAAAATACAAGATTATGTTTTTCATGATAGCAAAGCACTTTAGAATTGATTTTGTTTAGTTATAAAAGATGCATTTCTTGCAGTAATAATGGATTTATAGATTTTTTTATTAAATTAGGGGGAAAAGCATAATATATACATATTCAAAAAATAATATGAAGGATAACTAAATGTGATTTTTCCTTAAAGATTGAACTTAATAGGACATTATTATCTCTTTTAAACAGGGGAAGAGTATCAGCGAATTGAGTTTGGTGTTACAGAAGTTATTGAACAAGATGAATCTTTACTGAATAACACTGACTACAGTATTTCAAGCACACTGAATCCTCAGGCCCCAGAATTTATTCTTGGTTGCACAACTTCCAAAAAGAACCATGATGACATACACAGTGAAACCAACTACAACTCCATCGACTGCCAGTTCACAAGCCCTGTGCTTGCTTTGGATAATGGTTCTAATGCTGAAGCTGAAAATACCGAAAATGATGGCCTTTCTGGGGGCCTTGGACAAAGGGAACGTAAAAAGAAGAAAAAAAGGCCACCTGGATACTACAGTTATTTGAAAGATGGCAATGACCATGTACCTACAGAAGCCCTTGTTAATGGTCATACAAATTCATCAGTACTGAACAATATAAGCACAGAGGAAACAGAATTTATGAGAAATATGCCACCGTCAGCTATACCAAGGACTTGTAATAGCCCTGAAAATTCTGTGGACTTCATCAGTGACACTGTGACTGATGATTCTTTTCCTAGAGCACTAGACAATATCAGGACTGCAGGGCAGCCTGAGGTATGCCATGTTACTAATTGTGAACAGTCTTGCATCCCTTCGGAGGCTGGCAGGGGTAGCCCATTAAGGACAGCTGTTGCACAGCCTTATACTGGTACTACTGAAAATCTTGGAGTTTCTAATGGACAAACACTTGAATCCTCTGTTGAGGGCCCAGCTGCCAATGGGGTAGAATTATACACTGTGGAAAGCGCTGACTCTGATCCAGCTAAGCATGAAAATGCTTCACCTACTGCTGAAGTCCCAAACCCTGTGACAGGATCAGTTTCTGTTAATCAGCCTGCTAAATCTTGGGCTAGCCTTTTTCACAATTCTAAGCCCTCTGCTTCCACACCTGTGGCTTATGTTGAAACTAAATATTCCCCTCCTGCCACATCTGCTCTGGTCCCTGAAAAACAGGTTGAAGTCAAAGAAGGGCTTGTTCCAGTTTCAGAGGATCCTGTAGCCATAAAGATTGCAGGTATAGTTAACAAAGATTACAACTGAGAGTGAAGATGTGAACAATTGTGATTAACCTTTGATTAAGGATTTTAACTTTTTTAAAAATAAAATACAACATTTTAAGAATGAGATTGAAGGGCCAAAATTATGTTACTGAAATTCTGAAGCATTGCAATTTTAAATCATTTGCCTATTTTATGGGAACTTATGAGGAATACTTACCTATTACATGATAAAAATGAAATAATACATACTAAGTACAAAGAAATAATTACACTTCAATGTTAAGTGTTTAAAGTCTCATTTCTCATTAGAGCAAACAAATTATATTTTCAGTTTTTGATTGAGTAATCTTGTTCTATTACTCAGCAGTTTGGTGATATAATGAAGTGGCTTTATTACTTTAGGCTATAAGGGTTATTATATACATTTAAAATAATCTTTCATTGGTTTGCACAGTATTATTTTAGTCTGTTCCCGGGTGTTTTTTTTTTTTTTTTAATTGTAAGAAAGTTTCATAATGCAAATAGTTGGCTTTTTGAAAAGGAACTCTTTTATAATGCCTATATACAAGAACTTGAAGTTTATTTTCTACAGAATTTCAACAAACTAGAGATTAGATTTGGACAGGAAAAATGTATGGAAAATTTTTGTCCCAAGGTTACTTTAAAAATGCCACTACACAAAAATTCAGAGCTTAGGTTCCATGTGTTCACAGTAATGAGTTAACTTGCAGGGCTCTTTTTTTTGTTTAAAAACTCAGAATTTACTGTGGTTTAAGGGCATGTATGCACAAAAAATAAAAAGATAATTCTTTTTAAAAATTCCATTATGTCCAGAATTGAGACTGCCCCTGTCAAACAAATGTGCATTTGATGCAGTATCGTAATATTAAGTGATTGGGGGGGAGGGGGCATTTAAGTGCTACAGTAGATAGAGCAGTGGCTCTGAAGTCACGAGAACCTGAGTTCAATTGTTGCTTCAGACACTTAACCAGTATGTGACCCTGAGCAAACCACTTAACCCTGATTGCCTCCCTCCTATTTCCTCTCTCCCTTCCCCTCAATTGAATTGTTTATTGTTGCAAATTTCTTTTGATCCAGAATTTCAGAAGTTTAGCTTTTTACATCAGTAATAATGAAAGCATCAAAAAATTTCTTCTTTTTTTTAAAAAAAGGACATTCTTCTTGTAACAGTTGGTTGAAACAAGTTTTTATAAAAAGAAAAATCAGTAGGTGGGGTATTTTTTTTTAATTAAAAAAACCTTTTAGGTCATTTCTCCTTATATATAAAAGCCACTTGATTGCTTTCTTTTTGTTATTTTAGAATTGTTAAAAAAAAAAAAGATCCTTCATTTTCAATCCTTACTTTAGTGTATTTTATTTAAAAAAACAAAAGCTGCAAATCTTCCCTTCTTTTTGGTGTGTATTGGTTGCAATTTTATTGATGTGAAGGTGAGCTTTTTCACTGCCATATCAGTAGTGGGATTATACTGCAAATTTAGCGCCATATCCGTCATTAGACGTGAAACAAAAAAAGCTTGGTTTTTTGTCTTTGTAAAACTTAGGAGGATAGTGTTTTCAAATGGCATTTTTAGAATCAAATATTTTAAAAGTCCTTAAAAACCAGGAAAGACTTTCTGATGCCAAAATAAAAACTATTACATATAGCAAAATTGTGGGTCCTGGGAAAAAACCTATTCCTAACCATATTTTATTTTCTTTATTTCTAAAAAATTAGTTTTATCACTTTTTTACAGATGTTCTTTTCCATAACATGGTGCTTTTTAAGTGAAATAAACTTATTTTTCTGCTTTGCATATTAGATTGGGAACCATTCCATTTTTAATGTTTTATATTTGGTCCCACATTCTTACGTGACCTTCAAAGTTAAAGGAACTGGGTTAAATTCTGGCTCTGCTACTTTCATTACCTTTCTGATTATTGGTTGATCATTTTTTTTGCCTCAGTTTCCTTATCTCTAGAATGAATGAGGTTTTATTAGATGACTTCTCAGATCTTTTCTATATCTAAATCTGACTATAATCCTATGATTCTTAGTACCTATGTTGGTTATTCATGTTCAAAAATATCATCAGATAGATATACCAGTAAAATTCATTTGAGATTTGGTATATAATTTCTTTTCCTATCCTTCCCTTAAGTTAGTTGACTAGGTTTTGCCTAGGCCAGTATTAGAATTTTTCAATGTTTGGATACACATTAGCAATTAAAGAAGACAATCTTTGAAACATGATGCATGTATAGGGGATGTTAGCTTGAAATTTAAATTTAAATTAAATTTAAAATATTCATTTAATTTATGCCAGTTCAGAGTTGACTACATTAAGATAATTAAGAAGTAGACTGTATCCTATTTTGGAATGAGTCTACTAAGAGTTGGTGTGAGAAGAAATACACTGGAAGATATATGTAGATCTTTGTACCTATACCTTTTAAACTTTTGCCAAAAGAAATTTAATTAGCTTATATTATAAAATTAGATTACTCTTGTGGATTAATTCTATGACATATTTCTTGAGAAGGTACATACTTATATGTATACATACATGATTTGATCTTTCTGTCAGGTATTAAGAGTACCTGGTAGCAATTTGCAGAAATTTACTCTGCTTTTTTCAAAATAATGCAAATTGTGGAAGTCATATAATAGCAACATTTTTAGGGTGTTTTGAAAATACAATTCCTTTTTACATAGATCTCCGGCTTTATCTTAATGTACCAATTATTAGAAATACTTGTAATTGAGTTGGTGGCAATTTTCAAAATTTTCTCTCAACTTCACTTAAAGTAATGTCTATTATGGTTGTTAAGTTAATTTTCTCTAGTGACATGAAAAGCATGAGTATATTTCATTAAAATTTTCCCATTTTGTAATTTAAAATATTATGCAGTTCAGTTTTTACTTTGGAGAGGATTTTTAAGTTGTCTTGGGTAAAGCTCATGACATCAAAAATTTGTATTAAGATTTTTAAGTTCACTTATTTAAAATATGTTAAATTCTAGTTATAAAAAAAAGTTGAACTTTGTTATAATGAGATTTGACCTGTATTAAATTATTAAGATGACTACATCACTTGCAGTGTAATTTTATGTTTATTATTGTGTATATGTAGTTTGAAATCAATGGGAAATTATTTTTATGGGCAATCCTTTTTGTAGATTTTTCCACAAGCCACTATACCTGATTCCGTCTCTCTGTAGTCCAATATTATGTAGTCCTGATATTATTTGGTGTATATTCAGGAAGGAGTAGCTTAATTTTAAAATTGCCAGAGGCTGAAAAAAAAAGACAAAATAAAAAGGTACTGTTTGGAAAAGAAATAAAAATTGTGCAAAGTATCTTGAAGCCAGCTGTAATTAGTTTTTTCTTTACCGAATATTGCTTCCACCTTTTGTTCATTCTTCCCAAGTCCTTCCTTAACGCTACCTTATCTCAAGGAAGGTGTGAGCCAATAAGAAAGAAGTGGGGAAAGGGAGAGAAGGATAGACCTTCAGAGGGTAATCTCTTGTACTTTCTCAGTGGAAATGGGAAGCAGCTGAATAGGGGTTTAATGTAGAGAAGCCAGATAAATTTAATAGCTTATCCCCAGTCAGTTATTTTGAATCCCTTATATCTCAATATAAAGTAAATCACATATTTAAAATGTGCATATTATTTAGATTATTATTTCCATTTGCATAAATAATGAAGAGTTTGCTATGCTTTTGATATATTTACTAGTTTGACCTTTTTATTATATTTCTCAAAATTGTTTTTTCCTCTAAAGTTTTGCTTTAGTTGTGACCATGTAGGTGAACTTTTGAGGGGATGGGGAGATCACATCGTCTCATAGCCATTATTATTTTTTTTATTATAGCTTTTTATTTGCAAGATATATGCATGGGTAATTTTTCAGCATTGACAATTGCAAAACCTTTTGTTCCAATTTTTCCCCTCTTTTCCCCTACTCTCCTCCCCCAGATGGCAGGTTGACCAGTACGTGTTAAATATGTTAAAGTATAAGTTAAATACAATGTATGTATACATATCCATAGTTATTTTGCTGTAAAAAAAAGAATCGGATTTTGAAATTGTGTACAATTAACCTGTGAAGGAAATCAAAACTGCAGGCGGACAAAAATAGAGGCATTGGGAATTCTATGTAGTGGTTCATAGTCAT
This sequence comes from Antechinus flavipes, assembly GCF_016432865.1. Taxonomy (NCBI): domain Eukaryota; kingdom Metazoa; phylum Chordata; class Mammalia; order Dasyuromorphia; family Dasyuridae; genus Antechinus; species Antechinus flavipes. The sequence continues at coordinate 57,775,665 of NC_067399.1, read as the reverse complement.
CTCCCAGAGTTCTTTAACATTGGATATAGCTGGTTCACTTCATCACTGCTCTATTGGAACTAATTTATAGCTGTTCATTATAAAATGTCTTAACTTTTTAAAGGGTATTCTTTTGTAATTTGCATTCTTTACTTTAGAAAAAACTCGTTCAGGCTTATTTTTTAAAAACTTTGTCATTTACTGTGTAGCTTACAGGAAACATATAATTTGGTAAATGTTAAAATAAAATAGAACAAAATTGATAGGAACTGTGCAGTTCTAGCCCTGCCTCTCTCCTTATTTAACTAGTCACATGACTCCTAGACAAGCCACTTCTCTGGCTACAAATCTTATCTTATAAATGAGTTGAACTAGAGGGTCTCTCAAGTTTTCTTTTGGTGTTTAAAAAAATTAATGATTCTATTTGTTCAGTGAAAAAATATAACTGATTTAGTTTTGTTATTCTTTATCATTTATAAAATGAGGTGGAGTACTGACACTACATCATTAACTAAAGCCCATTTGGCTGTCTTGGAGACCAGAATAAAGCTCATAGTGCTAGAATGGCAGTTAGGAGGGACTTTATAGTCTGTTCAAGTAAGAAAGTGAAGTCCTAGAGAAGTGAATTCATAAAGCAATACCTTTTCACTAAATGGTCCCTTTGAACCTCTGTCTTTATTTGTATTATTTATTGGAGATGGAAATACCATCTCCTACTTATACTTCAGCTATTCTTGTCCTTGAATAGTCCCTAGTCTGTCTGTCCGTCCAGGACAGATGCAGCCTTTTCAACTTTGTAAAACCTATCAAACACAGTAAAGTAAAACAAAAATTTTACTAAAAAAGTAAAACACAAGATATTGTTGTAACTTTCAAAAGCCTATATTTCCTCAGAAGTAAACAATTTCCTTGTTTAAAAATGAATAAGATAGTTCAGATTCATTTTAAGTCTTCATTTTGAATAGGTCATTTACAGTGAAGTATGTATTACATTGCCAGAATACTTCAGTGGTTTTTAGAAAAATCACTTGTAGTTTTGAGATTATGGTAGTTCAAGACATTACCAAAGTCATACTGTATTCTTTTGCTAAAAATTACCAAAAAGATAATTATGGTGTGTATCTCTAATTCTGTAGGAACTAAAGTTCAATTCTCCTACTCTTAAGATGTAAAGTATTTTTATAGCCAATGGGTAGTAGTAAATGTTGGTCACTTTGCTGTCCTTCACCAGATCAGGTGACCAAGATAGCGTGTTCTACCAAATGGGTGTTATTGAGGAAAAGAAAGAGACTTGGAGCGTATTCTGGACAGTTAGGAAGATCACAGAAAAGCAGGTCAAGAACATCTGAATATCGGTTACGTGTCAATTAATGAGTCTTATGAATCAATGAAAATTCTGCACCTGAAGTTTTCATGGATTTTAAATGGTAATATGACCTTTAAATCCTAATTTTGATGGGGAAATCCAATTTTAATGCATAAAATATGCAAAATAGCAAAATGTTACTTTTTGTGTAAGAAAATCTACAATGCTTGAGAAGTGATACCGATTTTATTACAACTAATTGATATATGTAGAAATTTAATGTATGTCAGCTATGTATGGTGTACATTAAAAATAAGCCATCAAGTGACTGCATTTTTTTTATGCTCCAACAGATTTCATAAAGTTGAACTCTTTCATCCACTGATTATAGTGTGAGTCAGCACTTAAGTTCATGATTATTAAGTTCTCATTTTCTTTGCTTATGGTAGTATGAAATAATTCTTTTAATTATAGCTTATTTTGAAATCTTTTGCAGCTAGGTAGTATTGCACACCAAAAGGTTGGATAGATGTGGGACTTCATCTACATAGAGTTGCTGATTGTAGTGTGGGTTGCCAGTAAGGATTGGAAATGTGTACTAATAGAAGGCTACTACCGCTCAAATGAAACAGAATAGAAACCCAATAGTCAACTTTTAATTCGTTTGTTTGTATTAGTTAGATATAGATTATGTGGCATAACTTAAAGTTTATAGTTGGCTTAGGGGGATACGAAGGAATATTTTGTTATTTCAAATGTATTCCCCAGGTAACTCAGATCCAACATCTCATAGAAGTTAACATATTGTAGTTTTTGAAGGGAATTGAGGTTGGGGAGGAATATATTACTTTTTAGAAATAAATAATTGCATCATCTTTGAAGAAGAAGAACATGCATCAGAGCTTGACTTGATTTTGACAAGCTTGGGTTCTGAAACCTTGTTTAGGTCAGTTCATCTCTCTGAGCTATAATTTCCTCATTTTACAGATGGGGACAATAATACTTGAATTACCTGCTTTCCAAGGTTGTTAAAAAAGCATTTTGTAAACTGTCAAGTACTATGCAAATGTGAACTCTATCAGATCATCATGCCAGAAATCTCACAGTCATATAGTAAGCCATATCACAGTTTATTGTCTCATTCCCATTTTCTTCCCCTATCATTAAGAGTGCTATTAACCAAGTAGTCACTTGTCAGGTGACAATGAAGGGAACTTTCTCCTTGAGAGCAACTCTTTTCAAATTTATAAGGTTTATAAGCCTTTTCTAACATTTGACCTATGATTCTTTTTAAAATTTTTCTTTTCTTCTTCCTGTTTACTTGCCTTTTTATAATCACTGATAGTACCCTATGTCTTCAGTATCTACATCCTTCTAAGTTTCTTCTAGTACCTAGAACCATGTCTTAGACATGATAGATATTTAATAAATTGTCTCCTATTCTTGTCTGATTTTCCTTTTGATTCTAATGCCAGTGTTTCTCAGTCCCCATCTCTGCCTTCTCAAACATGAGAGAGAGGTAGATTTCCTACCTGATTGTTGGATTAAATGGACTGACTACCTAGCCATTGCCACTTTACCTTTTGCTTCTACCTTTGATTCTGATATGTTCAGAATCTTTGTCTTTCACTGAACTGCGAGCTTAATACAATAGAATAGTAAGCTTTATTTAAGCAGAAGAAGCAATAATACTGTGAACTTTAAGCAAATTTTCCTTAGTTTTCCTATTGTAATTCTAGTAATTGGCTGTTTTTAATAGAACATTTAATCCTTTTGTGCAGTAATAGTCTTTGACCACAAGGTGGAAGAAGACATTCATTCTTCAATGGTGTAAAATACTAATCCATAGTGTGTTTATTTTGTGGCCTTTGTAATTATTTTGCCAAGAAAATGTCTAATAAATGGGCATCCTAAGTATAATTTGACCATAGTGTCTTCTAAATGGTTTTAGCTTTTTAAAATGTTAGATTAGTAACTTTTTGTTATTAATCTTTACTTTTTGTTGAAATGGAAATTATGTGGATCCATAAGAAGGCTATAAAAATTAAAAGCTTTAATTTTAAAGAATTAAAGTTGATATTTTTCCTCAGATATTTCATAAGTAGATATCTTATCCTATAAACTTGGAAATTGATGATAAGAGCTTTTGTAGAGAATTATTCTAGGTTTATTTCTGTCATAATTGAACAATTTGTGATATTATTTGCCTTTGCCATATAAAAATTATGGTACAAGTATGATGATTGGGTGGATCTGTTATGATTTTATCATTGCAGATACTCTTTCTACGAATTCCCTTCCACTCTCTGACTCTTTGTCCATATTTATCCAGTATAGTGGAGGCTTTCCTTTATGTCTCTTGAGAAATAGTTACCAGCAGAGCAATTGATTTATTTCTTAATAGATAGTCTATCCTTTTTTCATATCATTTCTTTGATTACATTGTAAATGAAAATCTGTCAACTGTGTTCTCTTATGTTTAAATTCACCTTAAAGAAATTGTTGCCCTTCCTTTCACATAAATGAATGTTTATTATTTGATTTACTTACTTTGAAGAAAGAAAGAAAAATTTAAATGTTCATATAATTTGAAATAGAAACATTCCATTGAAAGATAAATGAGGTATAAAGAGCTTTTGAATATATGAGTGGTTGTATCTTACTTTAAGACAAAGTTCAGTAAGAAATGTAGGGAAACAAATGCTATAAATAAGTCAGTTGTCAGTTGAGAATTTTTAATCTCTTTAAGGGTAGATATATACTGTATATTTGTATTTCAGAGGATATAGTACAATGAAGGAAACTTTGGCAGAATATTTAAAAATTAAATTAGTGTTTTAAAGGTAATTAGGGACAATCTCTTATGTTTTAGTTAACTTAATTTCTGTTAACTTCTAAAGTTTACAAAATCCTCCCCAACATTTCTGAGAGATAGGTAGTATTTTTCTGATTTTTAAAGTGACGAAATTTGGGGAGGGGAAGTGATTTGCTCAGGATTGCACAGTCACTGAATTGCAGGAATCAGTTGAGATCCTAAGTCACTAAAGCCCAAGCATTTTCCTCTTTATCATGGTAGGTTCTATAAATAGTGGACTGCCCTTATTTGAATACTATAACTTAAAAAGTAGGAAGATGGTTGTAACAGTGATCATATTTCTATAGCTCTTTATATTTTATAAAATATGTCCTTGACAAAGATCTTACAATGTAAGTGTTACTCTGATTTTAAAAATAAAGAATTTGAGGGTTTAGAGAGTTTCAGTGGCTTACCCAGGGTCACACAAGTAATAATTATTACACCTGGGACTTTAGGTCAGATCTGCCATCTCTACATTCAGTTCTCTTTACACTGATCCATGTGGTATTTACATGAAGTAATTTTTCTCTTTTAGAATATTCTGGAAAATATGGAAAAATTTGAAGAATGTATTAGTCACCTGCAAAAAATCTATAATAAATAAACCCGGTGTTTTAAAATCTGTCTTGGAAAGAATATTGGATTTGGAGTACTAGTTTAACTATCTGAGTTTGAATCCTTCTCTGTCAATACCTGTGTGACCTAAAATGTGTCTCTTGATTTTTAGATTTTGTCTAGATGACTTTTAAAATTCTTCTTTTTAATCACAAACCTATGATTTGGTGATCTTTTTATGTCAGATTATAAATTGACACCATCTTGAAATGGATATGTATGTGCAGTTAATAAAAGAAACCACAAGGGGATGCCAAAGACTTGATTTTAATGTTGTAGAGCCATTGAATTTACATTTTGCCAGTCCTGATAATCATGACCTAAACAAAATGCCTCCCAAATTGACATTTTACTGATTTAAATATTTTGTGAAGAATTGGTGATCTTATTTTAACTAGAAATTGTCTTTTTGTATTTGGAATTTTCCATATGTACATTGCAATTTTATATTTCTGAAGACTTATTTGAAATAACTAATATTGTTATCTGTATATAGGACACTAATGATAAGATTTCAGTTTTATTATCTTACATCACCTCATATTTACTCTTGTGATGGAAATATAACAATCTCTTCGTATGCAAAAAAATTGCATAAAAGAAAATGTTTATGGAATAATTTTTTAATGCTTCCTGTTTTTTGAAGGTTGGGTTCAAACTTGAAGAAACATCAGAAGGGGCTTGAGTGATAGAACCAAGGCTCTTGAGGAGATAGAGGAAAGGAAGGCACCTCTTCTTGTCTGAAACTGGAAAGAATAAGAGTTGTTTTACAACTCTAGAGGAAGAGGAAGTTGAGAGTATCAGATATTCTCAACCTCACGTAAGGGCAGTATAGAAGATAATTTCTGGATTGGTTGTTGTGAAAAATTGTGTTCTTAAGAGGTCAATAAAACAATAACCACATAGATCATTATTTTAAAAAGTAAAATGTCATTAACAGGCACCAAGAAGACAGTTTTGTCACTTTCAAGTATAGTATATATTCTAGACTACAATGAGAATTTAAAGGAATTGAATTAGGGCAAAGATAATTTTCTTTGCAATTGAACTTAGCCAATTGGAGAGAGAAGGAGTAAGGTATAAAGTTTTTCTTTATTGAGGGTGTTTCATTGCTAAATTGCCTTTTCTGAGAATGGGACATGTAATTGTTTGTAGCAGAACATTTTGACCATGCTTCTAAAACACCTTTAGTTTAATAGAAGTTTCAGATAAATTTAGTTCCATTTACAAAATGCCAGTGTTGTTAGATTCTGGGAAAGATAGAAGTTTTTTAAAAGCCTGTCTTCCTTCATGGAACTCTGTCTAGGGATTGGACTTAAGGTAAAATCTATGGTGTGAAAGTGATTCTACAAAAGGGCACATCTATAATGAGAAAGAAACCACTGCTTTCTGAGGCCATCCATTCATTTTTTTGGTAGTTCTCATAGTTAGAAGTTGCTTCTCACTTCTGCAACTTCTACCATTGTTTCTAGTTTGTCCTGTGAGGCCAGATGCAGCATGTATGTGACAGCCCTTCAGGTACTTGGAGACAGCTGTCATATTCCTTTTCAGTCTTCCCTTCTACAAGCTAAACATCCCTAGTTCCTAAAACTAACCCTCATGTGAGATTATCCTTTTGCCATCCTGGGGTACCCATCTCTGGACATTTTCTTACTTTATCGCTTTCTTTCCTAAAATGTGGTAACAAACAAGAACTGTACATAATATTACAGATGTGGTCTGTCTAGGCCTGAGTACAATAAGAAATATCATGTCCTTAATTCTGGACATAATGCTCCTCTTACATGTTTCCTATGATTGCATGAGCTTTTTTGTTTGCCATGTCACACTGTTGAGTCACTGAATTTTCAGATCACTAACACTTTCAGATCTTTTGTAGACAAATGTTATCCAACCATGCCTACCCTGTCTTATATATTTGAAGTTTGTTTTTATAGCTGTGGTAACTGTAAGACTATGCCTATTAGATGTCTTAATCAATTCAGCTCAATATTTATTAGAAATATACAAATTGCTGTTTGAAGTCTAAAGAAGGAAAGAAAATTTCCAGGGAATGAGGACTCAGAGAGTGCAATAGAATTGACCCTAAAAGCTCCCGGTTGTGAAATAACAAGTGAAAAGTGCTTCATCTATGTTTAGGTGGAAGTAGCAAATGTTACAAACACATCCTACCCATTTACTCCATTTCTTGGATACTGTCTTGTGTGACATTACTTTGTTAGATTCATAGACTTGGCAACAAGAGGGAAATGTGTATAAACATTTTCATTATATGAAAAGTGTTCCTTTATGTTTCCAGCAAAATATGAAAATCTATGTTAAATATGATATAAATGGAAACGTTATTGGGCTAGAATCAGAAAACCCAAACTCGTGTCTTCCATTTATTAGCTGTCATATAGAAAAATTTCTCAAGCATACTAATATTTGCTATGCCTACTTTATAGAATTGAGAAATGAGAAAGTATATGTGGGAAAATATAAAGCATTATATTAGTAATGGGAATTCTAAAAATAATAAAAAAAAAAAGGTAAAACTTACCATAACTGGAATTTTAAATTTGTATATTTGTTTATACTTAGGGTAGAGGGAATCAAGGAAGATGTATAATTAATTGATATTTCCTAAGCTACAAATTTTCAAGGGAATTATTTAATAAAAAGCTATAAAATTATATTTGTTTTTCTACTTTGCAAAGTAGTTTTTATATTGGCCTTATATTTGCATCCTGAGTTCAAAACACCACTACTCTAGCCACCCTTTTGAAATTTAGGTTAAAGGTTTTGAGGGAGGAACTGATGAGAGAACAAGAGAAGACATTGCTCCCTACATCCTCTTTGAATATCTGAAATCTTGTTATGCATGTTTTGGGACATAGACCAGAGGTGTCAAACATGCAGTCTCAAGTCGGGGTGAAACTTTTAAAATGTAATTGAGACATTGTTAACAAAATAAATAAAAATATAATAGAACACAGATAACTTTAATATTGGGTTTTCTAAGTCAGTGTGCTGTCCACAGGGCTTGTAGTTTAGTGATCCTTATTTCTATTTGAGTTTGAAACCACTGATGTTAGCAAATAACTAAGCATTTATTTAAAAAAAAAAAGATGCCTTTCATTAGGAAAATAAAGTTGAATCAGTATAGGATAAAGTTACAAAGATTATGAAGGTGGTTAATCTCATTCTACTTTAGGTTAACTCCAATTTTATTTCTGCCAAAAAGACTGTCATTTAAAAAACTTATAGAGAAAAATAATTACAACTTAACTAATATTTTCCTTTTCATGTGTGTATTTATTAAAGGTAGGACTTTGGAAAATGGAATGAAAGAATTGCTTTATATGATATTTGTTTATTAAATGTGTGTTATGTTTAAATCTACAGAATTACTAGAAAATGTAACGCTAATACATAAACCAGTATCTTTGCAACCCCGGGGGCTGATCAATAAAGGAAACTGGTGCTACATCAATGCTGTATCCTTTTCAAAAATTTACTTACCTTTTTTTTTTCCAAGTCATCTATCTATTCAGTTTAATACAAGTGCTCTTAACTTGAGGTTTGTGAACTTATTTTTTAAAAAATGTTTTAATTATTTTCATGTGATTTAATTTCTTTTAGCTTGAAAATGTTAATAAATCAAGACTTATGGGTTGAATTTTCAGGTTTTCCCCTGAGAGCCAACGAAATTGATAACCATTTATCATTAGGTTAGATATACCATATTGAAGTAGAATTAAAACTTATTTTTTGATCAGCTGGGATTTTTATTAAGATCCCCTTTGTGTATATACAAATTTGTTTTCATAATAAATTCCTATATGGACTTGAATCTGAAAGGGAAAGGAGAACATGATTGGTTAATTCTTGTGTGCTTAAACATGATTTTCTTGTTTTACGAAGTTTTAAGTGATTACATATTTGAATTTGTCTTATGGAAACACCATTTCTTGTATTTCCTTTATCCTTCCTTAATGTCCTTATCTAGACTCTGCAGGCATTGGTTGCTTGCCCCCCAATGTATCATTTAATGAAGTTCATTCCATTGTATTCCAAAGTGCAGCGACCATGCACATCAACACCCATGATTGACAGTTTGTAAGTACCATACTTAGGAGTGTTCATTGTTGTGGGGCCTGTCTTTTAACCCGAGACTAAATAATTTAACAGGATTATGTGCTTTTTGAAAATGAATATGTCTTTTGAGTGTTGTTATGATTGTTGTATGAGTTTATGGATTTCACTAATGTGGTCAAAGGTTAGGTCTTTAAAACCATTATGAAAAAAAAATAACATGTTTAGAAATAGCTATCAAGAAGATGGTTGTGAAAAATTGGTAGTTGAAGACCCTATTTCTCTTGGTTTTGGTCTGTTAAGTAATATGGTTGTAAATATCATTTAATATGCTATTCTGTGATCCAAAAAAAAATCTATTGCTGTTTTTCACATCCTTTTCATTTTACTTTCAGTGTTCGACTAATGAATGAGTTCACCAATATGCCAATACCTCCGAAAGCCAAACAAGGTAAGTTGAATGGTTAAATGGTGCTCTTACTACTATACAAAGTGAACAATAGACATGGATACAGATTAAATTAGCTTAGTTTATACTTCTTATTAAGCACAATATTCTCATTTTATTGAAAATATTTCATTATAGATTTGATGATTTGGGTATGTATCAATTAGCCAGTAACTATTAAATACCTGTTGTATGTGTTATTTAGAAATAGGCACACCAACCTCTTTTGTTATATCTGCTTTCTCCCATTTCTGAATATGCTTTCATTTTTATATCTTGTGTCTTATTTCTCTTTTAGCTCTTGGTGACAAGATAGTAAGGGATATCCGCCCTGGAGCTGCCTTTGAACCCACTTATATATATAGACTACTGACAGTTATCAAGTCAAGCCTCTCTGAAAAGGTTGGAGATTTTTTTTATAATAAGTAATATTATAACTTAATAGTATAGCATATAATATTGAGTTGTGGCAACTAGATGCCTCCACAGTTAGCATTTAGGTATACAAATCTGAATTCAAATCTGGCATGTGGCTTAGTGGCTGTGACTGTTCTCAAGTCAAATATATGGTCATTTTATAGTTGAGGGAAGAGAGGCTTAAAGGTTGTGTGTCCACAGTCCTATAGCCAGTGTCAAAGGTAGGATTTGAGCCTAGGTTCGATACTTTTTTCATTAAACCACATTGCTTTATAGATATTTTGATCTCAACTGGAGCTCATTATCACCATTTACCATGATCCTTTTTGTGTCCCTTCTAAATTCCTTCTATGTCCTTACAATGGGTCAGTAGGAAGGGTGATGGAATTGGAGTCCAACTATGTTCAAATTTCAGCTCTTATTGTTTACTTGTATGACCTCAGGCCATATTTAACTTTTTTCTTCTGTTGTCTCATTTGTTTAAAAAAAAAAAAAAAAGATGAATTTGGACTAGGTAACTTCTGAGGGCCCATCTAGCTCTAACTTTATCATTGGAATCCCTGGTGTAAGGTCTGCATACTTCCCTTATACTCTGTTGAGACGAGCAATAAGTTCCCAAAGGGATAATTAAAGATAGAAAGAGCATCTTGTTTCCCCAAAAGAGACATCAGAAATGAGGGGTGGGCAAGGCAGAAGAATAGTTTTGCTGTATTACTTGCAAATATTTTAAGAATGGTAAATCTTGCTTTTCCTTTTTAGGGTCGACAAGAAGATGCTGAAGAATATCTAGGATTTATTCTAAATGGACTTCACGAGGAAATGTTGAACTTAAAGAAACTTCTTTTACCAAATAATGAAAGTAGGCCATCTCAGTTGCTTTAGTTGCCGCAAAACTGTGTTGAAAAAGTCCCTAAGAACATAAATGTTTAGGGGCTGTTTTTCCTATTATTATTCCTTTCCATTTTTTAAAAAAAAAAGGTTTCTCTCTCCATCTCCCTCTCTAAGTGATTGGGGTTAAATGACTTGCCCAGGGTCATACTACTAGTAAATGTTAAATGTTTGAGGTCAGATTTGAACTCAGGTCGTCCTGACTTCTGCTCTGGTGCTATATCTACTGCACCAACTAAATGTCCTAACAGTAGTTTTTAAATGTCTGGTGATACTAGCTATGTGTGTACTTATAGAAAATACTTCTTATACAAAATTCAAAATTTAATTAAAATATTTTCTTTTTTCCTTTTCATTTTTTAAAAATTAAAGCTTTTTATTTTCAAAACATAAATATGGATAATTTTTCAACATTGATCCTTGCAAAATCTTGTTTTCCAAATTTCCCTCTCTTCCCTCCACCTCCCTTAGATGGCAAGTAATCCAACATATGTTAAATGTTAAAAAAAAAAAAATGTTAAATCCAATATGTATACATATTTACATAATTATTGTTTTGCACAAGAAAAATCATATCAAAAAGGAAAAAAAATGAGAAAGAAAACAAAATACAAGCAAGTAACAGCAAAAAGAGTGAAAATGTGATCCACACTCAGTTCCCACAGTCCTTTCTCTGGGTATAGATGGCCCTCTTCATCACAAGATCATTGGAACTGGCTTGAATCATCTCATTGTTGGAAAGAGCCACATCTATCAGGGTTGATCTTCCTATATAATCTTGTTGCTATGTACAGTGATCTCCTGGTTCTGCTCATTTCACTTAGCATCAGTTCATGCAAATCTTTCCAGACCTCTATGAAATCTTCCTGCTGATCATTTCTTATAGAACAATAATATTCCATAACTTATTGAGCCATTCTTCAACTAATGGGCATCCACTAAGTTTCCAGTAGGAATGTCATTTCTCAAAAAGAAATAATAGTGAAAGATTTGGGAAGTTCTTGCTGTTTTTAAGGTGTTAATGTTAGGTAATGTTCCACATCAGTAAAATCTGGACACCATTTTGCATTGGTATTTTCCAAAGCTTTTGTAAGAGTAGTTGTACTTTTAAATTGACTTTTAATTGAATTTGAGGTTTCCCCATCACAGTACAAATTCCCAATGATTTTTTTTTCTTATTGTAGCACATATCTGAATTAAAAATGTGTATACTTTTAAGTAGACTCAAGAAGAAACATCAGCTAAATTTTTTTCATTTTGATTACCTACATAGTTTGTATGTTGACTAAAGTTTTTAAAATATATTTTTGCTAATATTTTTTATAAATAAAAATGTAAGCTATATTTCCCTTTCAGAATTTTCAGTTTCCAATGGACCTGAAACACACTCTGTACCTGAAGATGAACAGGAACAAGGAGAAGGTAGTGAAGATGAATGGGAACAAGTTGGCCCCCGGAACAAAACATCAGTCACTCGGCAAGCTGACTTTATTCAGACTCCAATTACTGGCATCTTTGGGGGACACATAAGGTGCGTCACCTTTTAAAAAGATTTACCATTTATATGTAGCTGTTTTGGTACTTTGTCACCTTAATTTTATTTGGCTCCAGAATACTCCTATTACTCTTGAGAATTGCAAATTTGAAAGCAACCTCAAGGCCTGGCTTTCTACAGCACCCTCCTCCACTTCAGCATACCTCTAATTTTGGGAAGATAATTTTGTACAGTGACAGACATTTGCCTCTGGAACTTTCATCCATTGTTCCCGTTTCTCCCCCCAGGCAAAACTGAACAAGCCTAGTTCCTCTTTCAAAATGTCATATTTTAACTCAAGGCCTTTCACTCTCCTCATTGCTCTTTCTCTTCTGAATATTGTCCATCTTTCAATGTCCTCTGGAAATTGTGGCATGTAAGACAGAACACCAAGTTCTGGATGTGACCTGATCAGGAAGAGTGGGACAGCCATGCCATCTCAGCATGTCTGCCCCCTTAGGATTTTGAACTAGAGTTTAGCTGAACACTCTCTTGTACAGTTTATAACCACTTCCAGAAATGTAACCTATTCAAAAAGTAGTAGATTTGTAATGAGAAGACCTTTGTTCAAAGCCTGGCTTTGCTGTCTACTAGTTGTGGGACCATGGCAAGACACTTTCTTTGCTGAACTTCAGTTCTTTATCTAGAATTTAAGTTTGAATCAGATTATCTTTACAGCCTTTTCTACCTCAGAATTCTGTGATCCAATCTAGGAACCAAAACAAAAATCAGTCATGCCAGTGTGCTTTGGTAGAAAATGCAGAATCAAAGCTGTTGCTAAATAGTCAGGTCTAAGAGAGCACCTATTGTTTATTTTGCACACAGTGGGACCGAGCTAGAGTATTCTATGACATTAATTTCAAATGAACAAAACTTTTAAATATAAAAACAAATCAAAGAAAATAATTAGCCTAATTTTTTTATCATATTTGTTTTATGAAGGGAGAGATCTGTGCTTAAAATCCTACTCTATTTAGTTACCCAGCAGACCACAGAAACAACATTATGTTTTCTTTTCTGAGGCAAGATGAGAGAGCAAGAAATCAAGTTAACTGTTGGTACATTTGTCATTTTTCTTTTCTGTCATATTAGCCAGTCTCATGGGTAGAGAGGGTACCTTAAGAGTTGTTTTAATTTGCATTTCTTTAATCAGTAATGATTTAAAGCATTTTTCTTATAACTATTGATAGCTTTGATTTCGTCTTCTGATTATTGTCTGTTCTTATCCTTTGACCATTTTTCAAATGGAAAATGACTTTATTTTTATAAATTTGGCTCAGTTCTCTTATTTCTAATAAATTAGAAAAACTTGCTATAAAAATTTCCCCCACTTTCCTTACTTTCTTTGTAAATTTGTCTGCGTTGGCTTCTCTCCCTCTCCCCCCTCCCCCCCCCCCCAAATGTTTAAATTTATTGTAATCAAATTAATCCATTTCACTTCCCATGAACTTCTGTGCCTCTTGTTTGGTCTTCCCTTATCTGTACGTAGGAAATATTTCTGTGCTTCTTTAAAATTTACTTATAATATTACTCCTTTTGTCTAAATCCTGTATCTATTTTGACCTATCTTGGTATACAGTGTGAGACGTTGGTCTGTGTGTAGCTCTGCCAAATTACTTTCTAATTTTCCCAGCAGTTTTTGTCAAAAAGTGAGTTCTCTTAAAAGATTGGATCTTTTGTCTATCAAACATTGGGTCATTTATTACTGTGTATTGTGTGCCTAATCTGTTTTACTAATCAGTCATTCTGTTTCTTAGCCAGTAACAGATCGTTTTCATGATTACCACTCTGAAATCCAATGCTTTTAGACTACCTTTCTTCACTTTTTTTTTTTTAAATTGAGTCCCTTGATAGTCTTGACTCTTTACTTCCAATGGATTTTTTTTTAAAGCTCTATAAGTAATTCTTTGGTGGTGTGATATAATGCTGAATAAGTAGTTTAATCTTCTAGTGGCTCAACCTACTTACAAGCAAGTAACATGGCTCCAGTTGTTAAGGTTTGTCTTTATTTGTATGAAGAGTGTTTTGTAATTATGTTCGTATAATTCCTGAATATGTCTTGATAGGTAGACTTCTCAGTATTTTATGCTGTCTGCAGGAAATTCACTTTCAGAACATCTTGACAAAGGAGAATTTAACTGGAAAGAGTTGCAAACTGGTGATGGAATATATTAAAAGTGTTGTAGGGGAATCATATGAGTTGTATAATGTTCAACTTGGAGGAAATGATTTGCTCCATTTCAGATTATCTTTGTTATCTGGTCTTTTGAAATAGATTAAATTTTATCTTTCTTTTACCCTAATGATTAGCTTCAGGAGGTAGTAGCAGAGGTTAAGAGTTTCTTTAATCTTTGTTTTTCTATTCTTTTTAGATCTGTGGTTTATCAGCAGAGTTCAAAGGAATCTGCTACTTTGCAACCATTTTTTACCTTGCAATTGGATATCCAGTCTGAGAAGATACACACAGTCCAGGATGCATTGGAAAGTCTGGTGGCAAGAGAGTCTGTCCAAGGATATACCACAAAAACCAAGCAAGAGGTATTTCCTCAGACAGCAGACTGAGGGAGAGAACTCTGGGTTAGCCGGGGGAAGATGGCAGAGCAAGAATTTGAACCAAAGTCCCCAGATACAACTCCAGATTCATTGTTCTCTTCACTGCACTAGATTATTCAAAGCATCTCTGTTGGTATTAAAATTTATTTAGTTTTTTTTTTTTGGTATTGGAATTTAAAAATCAGGTCTTCAGAAGAGAGAATGTGGAAAAATTATTCTGTCCAAGCCATATGTTTAATTTTACTTTTCTTCCCTAAAATTAACAATAATTTGTCAGTTGTGTAATTATTACATTACTAAGTTAGCCTAAACTAAGACAATTTAGCCCAGTAGATTTTGGTTTCCTTGGATTTATTATAATGCCATTTAATAGTTTCCTTAATGTGAATTGAAAGTGCATTCAGTTTTAGACTCTCAGCATACAGTGATCCATGGTATTGTGTGACATTGGCCAAATTCACTCTCTAAATTTCAGTCAATTAACAAGTATTTACTAAGCTGCTGCCACCTGCCAAGCACTATGGCAGACCCTAGAGGTACAAATGCAAAAGATGAATTAATTCTTACTCAAGATGTTTATATTCTGTCAGAGATAAAAATATATAATTATTACAGATTTAAGATAAACAGAACAAATATAGGGTGGTTCCTGAGGGTGTTAGTTAGGAGGGATCAATAAAAACTTCAGGTAGGAAGAACTATTGCTTGAGTTGTATCTTGAAGGAATAAAAGGATTATGTGTAAGGAAGGAGGGCTTTCCTGGCTTTGACAATTGCCAGGGTAGAGGCACAGAGATGAAGATGGAACAGAGACTATCAGAATGTGTGACTTAACCAGAGAACACAAGGAGGGGCCTAATGTATGATAAAACTAGAAAGATAGATAGGGGCAAGAGAATAAGAGGCATTTATAGCCAAACAAGAATTTATACTTTATCCTAGAGGTAATAGGGAGAATTTTCTCTTTGTAAAAGGACAGGATTGAGCTAGATGATCCTTAAGATTCCTTTCCATTTTGATTTTTTAAAAAGTTCTTTGAACCTCTTGATTTATTCTAGTTGACTTTTATAAAGATTTGTGTTTCTATAATTAGGGCTCTCTAATTTGGAATAATTGGTTGGCTGGACTTTTTAATTAAGCTTCTGAGGGTGACATAAAATTTAAAGTTGAAACTACAACTTAAGGAGAGAAAACTACTTAAAGATATGAAAAATGGGAAGCAAGGAAAAAATATTTATAATTTAATCTGTACTGCTGAAGAAAAATAAGATGCTGCTGCTTTTTACAGTGATTTCTAGATGATATGGCCTGTACAATTAATTGATGATGCAATAACTGCTTTAAATAGTTCTTTATTTAATATCTGGAAGATAAAATTTAAAAATTCTTAGCCTGACATTTGAGATTCTTACACTTATTCCAAGCCATCTTTCTTGTCTTATTTCACACTATTTCCATGAATGCATATGTTCTAGCCAAAGTGAACTATTAATTAGCTGTCATATAGTATCATCTTTTGATGTTTTAATGTTTTCTTGAATTTTGTGTATTCAAAAGGCAGGGAGATCAGAGTTAAAATCTATCCTTAAATACTTAGTAGTTTTGTGACCTTGGAGAACTCACTTAACTACTGTCCATATTTGCCTCTGTTTCTCTATAGGTTCTCCTATAAAATAAAGATTATAATAGCATCTACTTTCCAGAATTTTTGTGGGAATTGAATGAGATAATACATGCAAAGCACTTTGCAAATCTTAAAATGCTATATCTATGCTAGTATCATCATTATTGTCCCTGTTATTCCTATAGACCTTGCCCCAGATACATTATCTCTTGTCAAATAAAATCTTTTTTTTTTGAAATAGCTCAAATATAATTTTTTACACTAAGGTATTCTAGATGTTCCCAGTGGAAACTGTGGTAGGGTAGAGCGACATATACACATGCATATATGTCTGTATATTTGTAAAAGTGTATGTAGGCACAGATGCATACACATACATACAATGTGCTCTCTATATTGTTATGCCTATGTCTACATACATAGATATTATATACATACATGAAACATACACATGTTTATATGAAATTATTTTATCCCTAGTCATTTTTTTCTATAGCACTTTGGTTCTTTCTCATACTATTTGTTATTGTGTCATATTCTCCATTAGTAGACTATAAAGTCCTTTATGATATCTTTTTTGTCTCTGATGCCTGGAGTAGGGTCAAATACAAATGGTTCCTTGCAGTCACATACTGACTTAGAAAATAAGAGATAACATTATTTATGATGTAGTTCTTTTTATTTTGTTAAGTATTTCCCATTTACATTTTGTTCTGATACTAGTTGTATTCAGTCTGGCTGAGAACGGAACAGATAATGTGCTTTCCACTCTAAAATAGTTATTTCTTAAAGTGAAAATCTGAAACCCATTGTAGAATTAGAATTGTATTTGAAAATACCATTTTCATTTTAGTTACAAACTGTAACTTGAAATTTATATTGTTGTTGAATTGTTTTTCTGTCATGTTTGACTCTTTGTGACTCTTTTGGAGGTTTTCTTGTAAAAGATACCAGAGTGGTTTGCCCATTTCCTTCTCCATTTCATTTGACAGATGAGGAAACTGAGGCAAATAGTGTTAAGTGATTTGTTCAGGGTCATACAGTTACTAAATGTCTGAGACCAGATTTGAACTCAGAAGAATCTTCCTGATTCTAGGCTAGCACTCTATCCACTGCACTACCCATCTGCCCTCTGAAATTCATGAGACTCAGTGAAAACATGAAAAACTCAATAAGAAAGAGTTTAGCATAAAATAATTTAATTTATAGAATAAAAGAAATTTCTGTAAAAAGTAATTTGTTTCCAAGATATGGGATAGACATTGAAACCAGTCTTTCAAAGAATATAACTTTCGTGGTACTTGATTATCATAGTCTCACTTTTTTACTAACTGGTAAAAATAAATTAATATTTTCCATTGGTCAGCATATCTTTGTTAAGCATCTCTTATGTGTAAGACAGTATGCCTCTGATGAAACACAAAAGCTCAATCTTGAGAGTCTCCCATAGGGGTAGGTATAGCTGTGTACAGAAGTTAATTGGCAAGAAAGATAACTGGTGATAGATGTTAAATGAATGACCTTTTCCTCTTAGTACTTAATATCTTTAAAGGATTTTATTTAGAGTTTTGCATTGTGGTCATATGAAAGTTTCTTTTATTTAGATAGTACCATCTAAAATTTTTAGTAAAGTTTTGATCAAAATAAAATGAGAAAGCAGAAAAATCATTTTAAAATTATTGAATTGATAGGAATATTGAAATATAACTGGAATATCACAGGTATATTAGAGAGAAATGTGATACCCAGTCAAGTACAGAAGTAGCACACATTGTTAAACCTAGAAGGTCCGGGCCAAGTGCACCTCAGACCATCCAGTCCAACTTCAATTTACAGAAAAGTGATCCCCCAAGTAACCCATGTAGCTGGTGGCCGAGCTGTGACTCCATCCATCACACTATCCTGCTTCATTCTCCTCTCCTTCCAGTCACCTTTTGTTCATTTTAACAAGAATAATTGTTTATGAGGAGTAACATGCAGAAGTGTGCACAAGAGTGGTTTTAAAAGTCGAGTCCTGCCCATGATATGACCCCAGGCACACTTCCAGCAGAACCCTAGCACCCTCAAATGTCAGGGTAGATGACAGGAGCCTGCTGGCAGCTCCCAGGCCAAAGAAGTCATAGGTTCAATAGAGAGAAGAGAGATGGGAGAGGTAGAGAAACATTCACACTTTTTTTCTGTGGAAACTCTCCCCTACAAGTTCAGCCATTTGCTGTTCTTTTGGCTCTACCAGAAGTCAGGGTCCAAATCATCTGTGGCATGTGGATTTCTGGAAAAGCTTAGAGTGTGAAACTAGTGTCAGAGCATATGGGTATCATTGGAGAACCTGCCCTACTCTGTGGGAGCTTTGTGTTTATCCCAGGTTGGCTGTAACATGATGAATTCTTCAGCCATAGTCATGTTGGAAGATTGTCCCCTCTGGGTCTGTGGGGTTAAAGGAGAAGTCAAGTCATAGGAGTGTTGAGAAGTAGTCAACTTCTTATTAACAAAGAGAACCAGTCAGTCACTCACTCTCTGTAATTCCTTTTGGTTTCAGTTTTCAGTTACTTTCCTTTTCTCAAACTCATTGCCCATGGCTACTGAAGCCAAGAGGGATCATTTCCCACCTCATTTCAGAGGAGGTGGGTCAGTTAGCAAGTAGGTTGTCTTGTGCTTTCAGACAAGCACAACGTATTCATGTGCCCTCTGTTTCTCAGGTTGAGATTAGTCGGAGAGTGACCCTGGAAAAGCTCCCCCCTGTTCTTGTTCTACACCTCAAACGGTTTGTGTATGAGAAGACTGGTGGATGCCAAAAGCTTATTAAAAATATCGAGTATCCTGTGGACTTGGAGATTAGCAGAGGTAATATTCAATATGGGAAACAGGTTTTTTAATTTTTTAAAAATATGTTACTTTAAAGATATATTGATTTAAGACCTTGGGTTTGACCCTTTCATGTTAACATTGAAAAAAGTTGTATTTTTAAAAAATCCTGTTAGATTTTCACAGAAACATTCTGACTGAATGTTATATATTTTTGAATACTGGATATTGTTTAGAGGAAGATTAGTGGGTATAAGTTTTATCAAAGAGGAAAAATTTTAACTTCACAAACCACAACCTACTATTTATTTATTTATTTATTTATTTATTTATTTATTTATTTATTTTTGCTTTGAAAAAGTGGAGGATTGGATTAGGGAAATGCCTAGTTATTGTTTATCATTATGCTATATTGATTTTTTTTTTTTACTGTAATCTTGTGCTTTCTCGGGTAAAAAACTGAGAACTTTATATTAATCTTATTTTACTGATTTTATTCTGGTGGCAAGTTAATATTGGAAAAGTTGTAAATGTGTTTTTAACTTTGCGTGTTATTGTCATTCAATGTTTAGGTTTTGTTTTTATGTTATGGCCATTAAACATGGAATTTAGTAATTTTCAACTTTAGCATAACTTCTGATACTATCCCTATCTGATTATTCTACATCTAAGTAGCCTCTGCTGAACTTCTCTTTTGATGCTTTATGATTAGGCTAACTCTGGTTTTTGAAATCTCTGCCAGTTGTTGAAGTTTTAACTGACCCTACCAAGCTTCCATTTTGGGTGTGCCATCTGAGAGCACCAGACTATCCAAGTTCAGTCTCATTAATGAAGAGTTAGTTATGCTTGTTCACAAAGCCAGCCTGTTAGACTAAAATCCCTTTAGACTATATGCCCGTAAAGGGGAAAATAAAAGCACATGTGGTTTGAAATTTACGAAATCCAGTAAACTAAGTAAAGTTGCATGATAGAGGTAAAGATAATAGGGTATTCTGGTTAAGTGAATGCAAGGCAGTTGCTTAGTGAACTCTGTTCTTGGGGTGCTTTCAGAGGGGTATAGCTACACTGACGAATCTAGGAATTTTTAGTCCGTTAATCAAAATAATCATTTGTTAGTTTCCATGTATTTTAAAAGACATCTAAGAAATTACAAAGTTACAGGGTTGTCCTGATGACTTTATTAGCTAATAAATATGCATCTAGATAGAAAAATAAAAATTTCCCCAAAGAGTTCTCACTGGAATAAAGCATGAAGAATCAGTAGAATCTTCAAAATGTATTTTCCAGAAGAAAAATAAGAGTGCAGTTATACAAATGTAAAGGTGAATTCTGGTAATGTATTGGGGCATTTGGAAAAGACGATAGATATAAACCTGAAGTTGCTTTGGGGTCATCTAATTAGAAGAAAAACATAGACATGACCTTGCTTATAAGAATCCCACTCAGAACACAAATACAGAAGTAATAGCAGAAAGTTTTAGTACATTACTTTTTATATGATGTCCAGCAATAAGTAAACCTGGTTGACATCTTAGATTTAATAGTGCTTTTACTGGGGGCCTAAGTAGACTCAGTAGGTGTGCTTTATGACATGAAGACAATTTCTGAAGTGACTTTTCCTTTTGGCAGTCTGAATGGATGTTCTTGAGGAGGCAGATCTGTGGTTTTGTTTTGTTTTGTTTTCCTGGCATAGACTTATTAATTCACTCTGGTGCACATTTCTTGATGTTTTTGTTAACTGGTAACCATTTTTTAAAAATTGAAAAAAACTTCACTATTGCTGTAGTAAGCAGGAATACTTTGGTCATGACCCAATTGTTAAACTACTTGAAAAATTTTACAGTTTTATGAAATACAACATAGCATTTTCTCTACTTGCATTTCTGATTTCCTTCTCAGGTTATTTTTACCTTATTTCGAAGTCTGATTTTTCTTGTGCAGCAAAATAACTGTATGGTTATGTATACATATATTGATTTAACATATACTTTAACATATTTAACATGTATGGATCTAACTGCCATCTGGAAGAGGAGGGTGGAAAGAAGGAGGGAAAAAGTTGGAATAGAAGGTTTTGCAAGGGTCAGTGCTGAAAAATTACCCATGCATATATCTTGTAAATAAAAAGCTATAATAAAAAAAAAGAGAAAAAAATTTTTTATAGTTTTTTGGGTGGTCTCCAGTGTTTTCTTATTTATATTGAATTCTTGACAAATTTCTAATGTTGTATTCAATGTTCCGAAATCTTCCAGTGCCTTAGAATTGCTGGCATTTTGTTTTTCAGAGCTGCTTTCTCCAGGTGTAAAAAATAAAAATTTTAAAGGTCACAGAAACTACCGACTTTTTGCAGGTATGTAAGTATGTGTAGTGTATTCAACAATAAAGTTTTTATAATTATATGGTTAAGGAATCACTATGTTCAATATACTTCACCTGGAAGTGTACTGTCATATGGAATTGTCAACTGGAAACCTAGGTTTTCATAATTTGATCATGATTTTTTGTCCTGAAATAGATCCAAAAGAGAATTTATCTCAAAATTAGAATTTTTGTGACCATTTGGCCATGTGAGACAGTAATTACAGTTGAAGGTTTTTCTGGGGTGATAGACTTCTGTAGAGAGAACTTTGCAGGTGACAAATGCTTAACTGTAGGATGGATGGATAGATATAATGTGCCCTATGATATGAATACTCTCTACCTTCAGGGAGCTTACCTTCTAGTGAAGGAAAATAAGAGAGATTCTAGAAAGCAAAGGGTGGGATCATATGGGATGTGGTGAAGGGAGTAATGTGAAGATCTGGATCCTACAAAAGGGGAACGCTCACCTCTCAAGAGCTGGGGGACTCAGAATGGAAGGATAGTAATTAGGAAGCACAGCATGATGTGTGAGTGAGTGAAAACTTTGTATAATAGACATTAGTTAGTGGAGGAATGAGCAAAATTGACCTCAAATTGTAGTTGCCATTACCATACCTGATACCGTGATAAAGCAAAAACAGTGCCAAAAAAGCCCCACAGTTCTTAAACTGAACTTGGTGTGTGTATATTTTTACAGAGATGAATCTGAATTTGAATATGCTTTCCTAGCACAGAGAAATGAGTGGTAATCACCAGTCTGCCAACTTAAACTTTTAAACATGGGTTCGTGCAAGCATTTCAGGCTTTCCTTTTCTGATAGTTTGTTGGATTTTACTATATTATCCATATTCTTGTGTAATCTCTTTTCTGACCAATTCTTATTTGTGAAAGTACTGCCCAGCACTCATGTCTGTAGTTTGATGAGGCATAGGACAAAGTAGGTGAAAGTGTGCCATAAATACACACATGACCACAACTATCTGAACACTGTGCTTTATGTTTGAGTTTACTGTTACAGGTTTGATTTGTAACTAATAGTTAATGGCAATCGTAGTTGTAGATGAAATCTGGTTAGGATGAAGATTTGTATTCCTGAAATAACATATCAGCTAAATAGATTAAATGAGAGTTCTGTGTGTCCTTTTATCAGACAAACATTTTATATCACTGTTTTTTCCTGAGATTTCATGTTTGAGGTAAAAATGCCTACTTAATTAAATATTCTGGTTAAAAGACTTGTAAGCTTCTAGATTTAGAACTGGAAGAGAGATTAGAAGTTATCTAGGCTAACGCCCTCATGGTCCAAATGAGCAAACATCTAGAGATGTTATATGGCCACATAACAAAAGCTGGGATTTGATCCTTGATCTTCAAAACTCCCAATCCAGTCTTTCTGTTCTAATTAGTATTTTGTAGTAGTTTTTTTTTTTTTTTTTCAATTTTGAGGAGGGGGGAAGAGTTTGCTCTTGTAAATAAATGTATTGAAATATTATGTAGTAGACATCTTCATTAATTAAGGTGTCTTGTTTTGAGTCAGAAAATTGTTGTACAGAAATTTTTATTTTGATTACTTGCACAGGATTTATAAATTGAGAAATTTTTCTTGTGCTTGAAGAGAGAAATGCTATAGCTTAACACACTCTCTTTTTTTTTTTTTTTTATAGTGGTCTATCATCATGGAAACAGTGCAACTGGTGGTCATTATACTACAGATGTCTTCCAAATTGGTCTAAATGGCTGGTTACGTATTGATGACCAGGCAGTCAAAGTGATAACCCAGTACCAGGTGGTGAAGCCTTCTGCTGAACGCACAGCCTACCTCCTGTACTATCGCCGAGTTGACCTGCTCTAAAACTTTTCTCTGTGCTGTGTGTGCAAGATACCTGCTTTCTAGAATACCAACTCTTACTAACTTTTTTTCCTCTCTCTAATGGCTCTATTGAGTGAAACTTTATTTCTCCTTTGCAACTATGGGATAGAATGGAAAAGAAATTAACTCCCTTGGAGTTTGTGCACAGCATAGTTTATGTTGATTTTTTAACTTCCAAATCAAAATCATTTGGTTGAAAGACTGTTGCTTGATTTAAAAAATACAAAAGCCCCTTTATTTCTGAATAATGCTGATTTCCTGTGGTGATAAAGGGGGATTTGCATCTAATTCCCAATTTAATTGCCTAGTAGAAGAAATCCTGCACCAGCAACAAAACTTGTGAATTTCTGTGAGAATGAATTTTATCTTTCCTTGTAAAAGTGAAAAACTTTTTAAAACACCTTCTCCTCCCTACCCCCTTTAGTTTTTGATAAAGGATAAAAATATGAGCCAGTTCTTAGAGGAGAAAGAATTCTTACTTTGAAAGAAAATGTACAGAAAGAACAAAAAATAAAGTTGCTGGTTCTAAATAGGAAAAGAATTTTTAATAATTATGCGATGGGAAACTGCTGAAGTATACATTGCAGATCAAATATTTGGAGTTAAGATGTTAGGCTAAATATAGATGGGTGATTATAACTTTATTGCTATTAAAGATTTCAAACTGCATTTATGCTTCTGTGTACACAAGATTTAAAAATGGGCAAAATAATGAAAGTTGATATTTCTTTGTCTGCTTTGTTTAATTTTGCTGTCTGCTCTTCTCTAATGTTGAGTTTCTAATTGTACACAGTTTAGTGATATCTAGAAATATAAAGTTGTCACCCATCAATAAAAATCACAAAGTTGGTTTAAAGAGGTGCGTGTTTCTTTGAATATAAGCGCCTTACCTCAGTATTCATTTTGAGAATTGTGTAAATTGGTGTTAAAATGAACACTGGACCTAGTCTAATAATAACTCACTTCTTGAATGCTTTGAAATTTATGAAGTATTGTAATACTTTATAAAATAGGCAGGGCAAGAATTCTTTCCATTTTACAGTTGGAAAAACTAAGACCAAGACATTAAGTGACTTTCCTAAGATCTCACATTAAATAAATGATAGTTCTTGTTTCTTGTCTATAAAAGCCTGACTAGAACTCAAAACAAATACTTTTCATTACAGCCAGCGTGATTTGGGTAAATAAAGGCACACGAGTATTATATAAAATGTACTACTTAAAAAATCTGAACTTAAGTCTAAATTATTTATTTAAAATCTTAAAGAACTACTTTAGCCTGGAGTCCCATAGGTGGCATTAAATCTTGAGTTGTCACCCTCAAATAGTAGTTTGAGAATAAAAGAAGCAAAGGAGTAAAGAGGAAAGGGGGACAATAATTATGTATCATTATTACATGATGATGTAATGTAATCATTACATCCCCATCTCCCAGTAGCTGTCAGAATCTTCGGCTTCTCGTATCAATATAGACTTTAGTCATTTGTTAAACCATGGTCCTGAATTTTTTTAAAAGGCCTGTGAAAATCCCTTGTGATGACCTGCAAACATTTTCAAGTGTAATCTGAATTAAAATGTAATTGGGAAATATTTATCAAAACACGAGTCTAAAATCTCAATAATGTTATGTTTTAAAACCAAGTTAATATGTGACCCACAAAGATCAAATTAGTGGCCTCTACTTCTATTGGAGTTTGATACCACTGGTCTAGCAGTCCTGTTTTTCTTATTGGAAAAAAATATGTGAGCAGATACAATTCAGATTCAACACTGGGTTTTCTTTCCTGAATTATAAATTATGTGTCATTCAGTTCCTTAAAACTTAAGGATTTATGGTTCTTAGAAGTCAAATTACTTGTAAGGAAAGTAGCTCTGCCAAAGATTATGTAAAATATAATTTTGAAGTACCTTATTAAAACACACATTCAGTTATTTGTGCTAAATCTGTTTCTCATGCTTGTTGTGGTATAGAGTACATGTTGTGTAATCTAAATGTAGTTTTTGTCCCCAAATCTCAGCATTATCGATAATTGTTTGGTTTTCTTTATCTTTCTCCCTTCTGAGCTTTCATTCATGGCATTATCTTCCCAAGATTCCTGAATTTCAGCTAGTTATTGAGCAATTGTTAGTGAATCAACCATTATTTATGTACCTGTGTATGTGTACATTTGCACACAGCTAAGTGCATACATAACCTGTGGGAAACAGATCCAGGATGAGGCCTTATCAAAGACATTTAAATATAAAAATTGTTTCCTAAGGTATTGATCTTGCCCCCAAAAGTCATTTTAATTTTAAAACTTCAAATATCACTTTCTGTGAGGAAGAAATGTTTGGAATTTAAGAGTAATAAATAAGTTCAAGTGTTACCAAATTCTAATTAATGTATTTATTGTTGTTGCCATCCCTGGATGTATCTAGGCATTAGTTTAGCCATTTAGTAGTTAATAGATTAACTTTTCTCTTAGTTTCCTGTATAGAAAGGCTCTTCCTACAAGAGAAATAAGGCTCGTAGTAACAGGAGTTTTGAAATTATTTCCTTCCCACCAGTGATCTGGATTGCATTATTATCGATCCCTTAGTCTATTTGTTTTTTTGTTTGAAATGTTGATCCAGGATTTTTTAAAGTCATAAAGTTCATTCAACTAGTAGAAGCAGCAAAATAGTTGATAACCATGAACTTCTTAACTTTAAACATATATATTTTTTAGAATTGGATTTGCTTTTCAGGTTATCCTGATAATGAAATATGTGTTTAATTGCTAAAAAGCCAACGAGAGCTTAGAAATATCTTGAATGGGTAGGTTAGAATTAAGAATTAGCCACAGATATTGCCAAAGTGGATAATTGGCCAAAGTGATTAAGAATTGATTGCCTAATGAATTGTTGTACCAGAGGTCCTCAAAGTGTGGAACCTGGAATCCAAGAAACACTTTCAAGGGATCTTCAAGGTTAAAACTATTCTTACTTATACTAATGTATTGATAGAACTCACAGAAGTAAAAGTTCTTTGGGGTCTTCAATTTTTTAAATGTATAAAGAGATCCTGAGACCAAAATGTTTGAGTACTATCAGTTCATACATTCCAATACTTGATAGCATTTCAGTCTTGTTCAGTACATCCAGATAAAAGACTTCCAAGATCCCAGAAGTGAATTGTTAACTTAGTGTAGATCTTTTCATATTGATCATTTCCTTGTTTTGCACTCAGAATGTGAGATTGCATTCCCATGACAGTAAATTACATTCTCATCTTCTGTGAGTTCAAAGAGATGCTATGTATGTGACAGAATTGTTTTTCTTTAATATTTAAATCCTTATTGAAAAGAAAGTGTTTTAGTGCATTTTGCACATTTTACAATATAGTTCTACTCTGTAGTAAGAGTCTGATGAAGTATCTACGTTGAAATGATAATCAGCTCACAAAAAGCAAACACAGTATTTTATTTCTTTTCCAGAAAAGGGCTTAGATGTTTTATTTTTTAAAGGGAGGGAAGAGGGAGAAAGGCTAATCTCTACACTTGTGCACAGGAGGTGCTCTTTTCTCTCTATCTGTCCTGTTTAATGAAATCATATGTTGTTGTTTCCACGGAGGCAGGGACACTGTCTTTTTTGTTTTGTATGAGTTATTGACTGTTTTATGACAATACATGGATACTAGTGAATATGAATATGTATTTGTATTTTCATTGGTTTAAGAAAAAGCCTGTGTGCCTAGTAAAGTAGGCTGTTCAAAAGTAAAATATTTAATAGTTAATTTAAACTTTCAAATCAGTTTCATTATTCATTGTGTAATAGCTGAAGGAAATTTTACCATCATTAAAGCTGCAATGAAACTGAAGTATGTAACTCCTGTAAGTCTCTCTCTATTTGACGTCAACTCAGTTCAACCACTTGAAAAGAGAAAAATTCGCTCAGCTGGTGGTTTGGTTTCGTTTGGTTTGATTTACCTGTTGTTGGCTGCAAATGAGTTTGCCCATTGGATTTTTCTCTATTGAATCGACTGAATAAAAGAATGTATTTTGGAGAGTGTGTAGTTTACTTCCATATCTATCAGTAAATTAGTAAATTAAGCTTCTTTGGGTAGATTTGTTATCAACTTGATAAAGTTTTAACATTTTCTTGGGGAATGTTAATATATGATTGTCAGGTAGAAACAGAAAATTTGCTGTCGCAAATGGTAGTTAGAGATCATCTGGTCCAAATGCCTCATTTTACTAATGAAATTGAGGCCCCAAAAATGAAAAGTAGAGATTACTCTTGTTTAGTCCTATGTCTCACACAACACTGGGAGTTAACAAAACACTCTTTACCCCCAACAGAGGTTCAAAGATGATCATCCCAAGACTACACAGTAGCAGATTTATCTAGGTCCCTTGATTTTCAGTCCATTGTTTTTTTATTGTTTTCACAGGCCAGACTAGTGTAATATAGTGGAAAGAGGCCGTAGATCTAAAGCCAAATCCAAGTTTTATTACTAATTCTACCTGTGATTCTGGGCAAGTCACTTCTGTGATCCCCAATTTCCTCTTTTTTATAGTAGATGACTACTCTTTCCTTTGATGCATTCTCATATACTGAGTTCACTATGAAGACAGAAATGTCGGTTGAAATTATTTTGAGAACACAAGTGACATTTCAATAGACTATTTGTTCTTCATTGAAAAATACATCAGATAATGGATGTGAATGACAGTGATGTTGCTTTAGTATTTTCATTTTTAAAAATTATCTTTAGCAAGTATTTAATAATTTTGTAATTTATTTTGTGACATTTAGAACAAATTAATTTGATTAATAGCATAGCACTATAAACATTTTATTTGTAGGGATTTCAAAACAAAATATAGCTGTCTTTTGGACATAAGGAATTAAATTGTTTTTTGGAAAAATCTTGACACCATCACTGCAATATTTTTTTAAATTAATATCCTATAAAGGAATATATGAAACCTCTACCTATCCTCTCAATGAAACTTAAAACTGTGGTAAGTACTTAATTTTGTATGGAATATGAATTTTGAATTTGCATTTTGATTTGCATTTGAGATCTAAGATTGTTTATATTCCTGTTTTAACCAATTCCTCTTTTTGTATGCTGTGATCATGGTTCGGGATAACAAGGTGCGGTGTAAGTGCTTATTTGCTAAATATGCTATTTTGTCAGAATAGTCTTTTACAGCTGAAAATGTCCATGCAATCAACTCCCAAGTTATATTTTAAGTCGTTGTATTTACATTAAAAATAATTTAAACTACTTTGGCTGCTGCTGTTTAATTTATTAGGGGTGTGTGTGTGTGTGTACGTGTGTGTGTGTATTATTTATATACTGTTTATTAAAGTTTATTAACTTTTCTCACACTAACCCAGTGAGGTAAGTAGTTTGTAATGTTACCCCTGTTTTATTAATGAGGAAAATAAAGTTTACAAAAGTGATGAGGCAGCAAAGAATGCCAGCTCTGGAGTTAGATCCATAGAATTAAAAATCCTAATCTGCCACCTAGTACCTTTGTGACCTCAAATCATTGCCCTTCTTGTTCTTCACTTTAATCAAGTATAAATGAGTTGGATCACATAACCTCTGAGGCCCTTTCCAGCCTCATATTTATGTCCTTTTATCCTGTGAGGTCATTTAACCATGTCCAGTTCTCCTGCAATATGAGTGGCTTTTGTGATTCTCTTGAATTCTTAATCTATGATATGACTTGCCTAATTTAGTAGACTTGAGATTTAATTCAGGACAGGATGAAATTGAACAGTGGGGTCAAACTCAAAAAGAACTGCATTCCTGCACCAGCATATTGACTTAGAAAACATTGTTGTATTATATATTTATATATTTTGTTAAGTATTTTCCAATCTCATCTTAACATGATTCAGGCCAGAATGGGGGTGGTTGGAGGTTATTTGCTGCTTGAGTTTGACACTAGTGGACTACAATTAGTGTCTTGGGTTCCTTCCGCTATTTATGAGACTTGTGATTGTAAAGTTAATTATAAGTAATTATATTTTCCCTTTGGGGCCCTTTGCAAATTTAAAAGAGGTTTATCTTATTTTCTGTGCTTAATTTTATTATATGCCACCTTTTAAATGTCTCTTATTTGTTTCTAATATCCTTAATAACTCAGGATTTCCATTGACATGGATTTATATTAAATGGTGATTAAGCTATCAACATTTTGGTGTAATCTTTACATGTCAGACCTGTGTCCCTCCATTTGGACTTTTTTCTTTTGAGAATTCTATTAAATTTTCAAAGAATTCATGCATACATTGCACAAATTATTCTCAAAAACAAATAAACAAAAAAGTATTTTTCTAGACTTTTAATGACCTTTAGTGAAACAAATATGGTTCTAATATCTAAACCAGGGAGGAATTAAAGCAAAGTAAGAGAATGACATATCAATATCAGTGAATGTTCAAACGTTTTTAAGACTAGCAATTTCTCAAAAATCATGATTAAATATAGCATCTTTTACTCAAAATACAAATTAAAGGCATATGAGGTTTTTTTTAAGTAAAACCAAAAGCAAACATAATATACAATAGAGAACTATTAGAAGCTTTCTCATTGAATATAAGGATTTACCTCTGATAGAGCTTAAACATATTAATAACAGCAGTCAAGAAAGCCTAAACATAAGCAAAGAGAAGTTAAACCCAGTAATTTAGTTAGAAAATAGAGTTGGTGAAGAAACAAATGGTAATTTTGGCAGTGTTGCAGACTACCTAATAAAATTTTAAAAATCAACAGTATTTCCATAATAAAATATGAGGTAATAATTAGAAAGGAAAGTTCCACTCAAAATTAACTACATAATGAATAAAGCATTTGGGATTCATTTTTACCAAAATGCATTCAGTGCCTTTGTAGGTTCAATTACAAACCCACCTATCCCTTAAAGAAGTAATGAATAAATAGACAAAGTGAATGTTCATGGATGAACCTTCCATACTTGAAACCTGTAATGGGCCATAATTCTGGAGAAAACTATTTGAAACAAGGATTCTTACAAGATGTTAACTCAGTTGAATTGATAAGACAATGGTTATCTAGTTTAGCATGTGAGTTCTCCAGTTCAGTATGATTGATTTAATCCTACAACAAGGTGTTAACTCAGGAGAATTAATATAATTATTCTCTAGTTTACATGTATTTAATGTAATTCTACAAATTGATACCTATTCTATATGAGATTGACATCCAGGATGATGTACTTGTAATAGAGTATATAAGAGTCAACAAGGATTGGGGGGGAGAGAATTCATTTTTGATCAAGCTCCTGGTGGCTCTCCCATTTCTCCGCTGAGACAAAGTCTCATCTGAAGCTCAAGAAAGCTAGCCAGGTCCCAGGTGAAGGAGGCAGACTGTGAAGGAGATAAAGTATTTGGACTTTATTCCTGGTTATTCTCATGATGATTACTCTGCTGAAACGAAGGCTGGTACCAAGACCTCCAGAAAGCTAACCAGAACATTACAGAAATCTATCTCCAGCTTGAGATGGCTGAAGTGGAGTTTTTTTTTTTTTTTTTAATAACTTTTTATTGACAGAACCCATGCCAGGGTAATTTTTTACATTATCTCTTGCACTCGCTTCTGTTCTGATTTTTCCCCTCCCTCCCTCTCTCCACCCCCTCCCCCAGATGGCAAGCAGTCCTATACATGTTAAATAGGTTACAGTATATCCTAGATACAATATATGTGTGCAGAACCAAACAGTTCTCTTGTTGCACAGGGAGAATTGGATTCAGAAGGTATAAATAACCCGGGAAGAAAAGCAAAAATGCAAGCAGTTTATATTAATTTCCCAGTGTTCTTTCTTTGAGTGTAGCTGCTTCTGTCCATTCTTGATCAATTGAAACTGAGTTAGGTCTATATCAAAGAGATCCACTTCCATCAGAATACATCCTCATACAGTATCGTTGAGGTATAAAATGATTGGCGATGTTTAAAAAAAAAAATCTTTTCACAGTTGTGGTTTAGAGATTGTCAAACAAGTCTAGGAACAAACAATTATCAAAACTAAACTGGATTATTTTGAGGGCATAAATTTTTAGGGCTTTTTGCCTACTCAAATCAGTAGGTCTGATTAGAGAGTCCACTGGCAAAAAAAACTTTGCATTAAATAACTGATAAGAGTCTAATATCCAAGATTTAGAGACATCTAACATATGTAAGACTCCAAATCTTCCTATTAATTAGTGATCAAAGAATAGGGAAAATTAGTTCTTATCTATTATCATATGAAAGATTGCTTCACATATCTAATAATAAAAAAACCAAAACCTCTAAGTTTAATCTCCCAGCAAATTGGCAAAGACGATAAAAGTTAGGAATAGTTAATATTGGACAGTTTATGGAAAGACATAAATTTGTGGATAGAGCCAAGAATTGGTACATCCAATTCTGAAGTTACAGAAACAAAATTACCAAAGCTTCTACATCCTTTGACCCAGAAATTCCACTTCTAACTATATATAACAATGTCATGGTCCCTTCAAAAGACAAACTACAATTTGTGATAGTCATTGCTCACTGGGGACCCAAATGGAAGGGTGTATTCGAGCAATGGCAGACAGTTTTGGGCAAAGTGAAAGATTGTGAGGAAAGCAAGACCAGTTCAGTTGCATTGTAACCAGAGTGAAGGGGAGTAATGTAAATAAAGACTGGAGACAATTTGGATAGCTTTTAGTGCCAGGCTAGGGACTTTTTATTGAACCATAGAATAAAGAGCCATTTGGAATCTGAATGATAGGTTCATCATAAGGATGTGTTTAGATTTGTACTTAAAGGAAATGATCTTGGCAACTGTGGGTTGAGTGGGACATAGTGCGGCAGGGACCAGTTAGGAAATGATTGCAATGATCTCAGAGAAGAGGCTATACTCTGAATGGTAGTCATATTAGTAGGGAAATGGGGACATACGTGAGAAATGGTCTGAAAGTTCTGTAGACAAGACGACAATAGGTTGAATATGTGAGTGGAGTGATTGAAAAGTGGAGAATGACAATGCTTGTCTGCATAACTGATGGATGTCAACTCTCCAAAGAAATAGGAAAGTTTTAAAAAAGTGGATTTGGGGGACGTTTCAGTCTGAGGCATGTTGAATTTGTAAGGGTTATGGGGTATCCTATATATTCAGCAGACTGTTGGTGATAGGACACTAGAGTTCTGGAGAGAGACCAGGATAGGATGTGCAGTTTGGAAATGTGTATATGTGTAGATAGATAACCTTTATGGCATATATACCCAGTAGAATTCCTAAGTCAAAACTCACATAATTTTTAGTTGTTGGGTTGGCCCAATTCACAGCTCCACTAATCATTTCAGTGCTTTTGCCTATGCCCCCCCCTTTTTTAACCGTTTCTGTCTTTTATCATCTCAATCCATTTATTGGAATCTTCCACTTCAACCGATGAGGAACTGTCTTGTTCAAGGTCACATGGGTGACAGAATCAGAATATGAATCAAATCGCAGCTTCAAATTCCACATACTCTGCTGTAGCACATGGTCTCCCCAGAAATAGATTTTTTTTAAAACAAACAAATTTTTTGTGACTTTTCAGCTGCATTCTTTAATGGAGATATGGTGTCCTGGATGAGACAAATTGAATTATTCTGTCTCTTCAATGTTCCATTTGTCCCATGCCTACTCTTGTTTACTCTGGTGGATTAAACTCTTAGTCATACTCCTCTCCTTTCTAATCTTCAGTATGTCTCTTTTTTTATCAACTTCCCGTCAAACACAAACCTTTCCGTAGCTCTTCCATCCCCTCAAATCATTATCCTTTTTCTTTTCATAGCCAAACTTCTTAAACAAACAAACCAATCCCCAAGCCTATTGATTATCTTTGCCTCCATTTTCTTTTCTCTCTCTTCTTTTAGAGGGATGGGGGACAGAAGTGGAACAGACCCATGATTTCAGCAATATCAGCAGCTCTACTTTCTTCTGTAATGCAGAACTCTAGGGCGTTGCCTGATGGACACTAAGCAGTCATCATTCTCTTCTCAGTCTTCCACAGTCTGGTCCCATTGAAACTGCCCTCTCCAAAGCCAGAATTGATTTGTCAAAGCAGTCGGACCATCACCCACGTCACCTTCTCTAACTTTGGGTGTCCCCAAAAGCTCCAGCCAGAGTCCTCTTTTCTTAACACACACACTGACGTAATCAGCTTCTACAGATTTAATGACCATTTCTATGCTGATGACTCCCAGAGATATATTTCCTTTCTTATTCTCTTTCCTGAGCTCTAGTAGCCAGTCACCATCTGCCTGCTTACTTGGCAAGTCCCTTAATCCTGCTTATCTCAGTTTCCAGTTGTTTTCCTACAACCAACAAATATCGAGAATTTGTGTTTGTGTATATACTTATACAAAATACCTATATGTATATATGTACATATCCATTTCTATCTATCATCTATGTCTCCTCTCATATTTCTAATTAGAAATCATCTCAAACTCCAACTAGCCAAAACAGAATTCATTTGATTTTCCCCCATCACAAACCGTAATTTTCTATGCTTTCCTTTTTCCATCGAGGACACCTCCACCATCTGCCCAATCAACCAGGTGTGCAATTTTAGCATCATCTTCAAATCTTTACCCTCACATATTCTCAGTTCTCCCTCCACAATCCCTCTTACATCTGGCCTCTTCTGTCCTCTCACACTAACCTAAGCCCTCATCACTTTTTGCCTCAGGAATTGCAACAACCTTTTAATTGATGTCCTACTGCCTCAAGTCTCTCAACCAATCCTCCACACAACTGCCAAGATGAGTTGAGTTTCCTAAAGTGCATATCTTACCATGGCATTCCATAACTCAGTTGACCCACATCACTTCTAGAATCAAAAATTACTTGCTGGCTTTTAGTCTTTCTCAACTTGTCCCCAACCTACTCTTCCAAACTTAATAGATATAAATCAGTCCTTTCCACACATTAATGGCTTCCTAAACTTAGCATTCTTTCTATATAATTCTCCAACCTCTACCTCTAGGCAGGAGCTATTATGATATTGAGTTATTATTCAATGGAATTACAAATGAATGTACATCCAGCATTTCATAAGGATAACATCATTAGAGAAAGACTGAAATCAAGAATGATACTCAATGCCTCTCAATGTTTGGGCTGACATCATCTTTCTTGCCGCCTCTCACAGTTAAGTAGGACAGAACATTTTCGTAAATGGATCACTTGTGAAATTAAGGGGTTTTGGTTTTTATATATTCCAAGTCAAATATAAAACATATGAACGTGAAGACTCATGTTAGCCATTTCAGTGTCTTTCACAATATTTTCCAGACCACTACCAACGCTGTTTGCAAGCAAGCCGACTCAAGCACCTAGCGTTTATGGGCTCCCTTAAATCTTCTTTTATTACTTTGGCAATGCTGATGCAGAAAAAAAATCCATTTTTCCCGAAAATATGCAAAAAGTCTAACACATCCATAATTTGCTACAACCCAAAACAAATGTCTCAAAAGACTAAAAAGTTGACAGGAATGTGTTCAAAAAATCCACTCCATCAGTTTGCTCAGGCATATACATGCAGAGTCACACAAACTTAAAACTGGAAGGGACCTTAGAAGTTATCTGGTCCAAGTCCCTAATTTTTATAGGTCAGGAGAGCAAGGTCCAGAAAGGTTAAGTGATCCAGGGTCATGCATTTAAGTAGCAATGTCAGGATTTGAACATAAGTCTAAATAGACTCCAGATCCACTGCTCTGTCCCCCACACCATGTTGATCCCTTGTACATCAGCTCCTAAAATGATTCTTTTGGCTAGTTCTTTAAAAAAATTTTTTTTATTAATTAAAGCTTTTTATTGACAAAACTTATGCCTGGGTAATTTTTCAACATTGACTCTTTTTTTTTAATAACTTTTTATTGACAGAACCCATGCCAGGGTAATTTTTTACAGCATTATCCCTTGCATTCACTTCTGTTTCGATTTTTCCCCTCCCTCCCTCCACCCCCTCCCCCAGATGGCAAGCAGTCCTTTACATGTTAAATAGATTACAGTATATCCTAGATACAATATATGTGTGCAGAACTGAACAGTTCTTTTGTTGCACAGGGAGAATTGGATTCAGAAGGTATAAATAATCCGGGAAGAAAAACAAAAATGCAAACAGTTTACACTCATTTCCCAGTGTTCTTCCTTTGGGTGTAGCTGCTTCTGTCCGTCATTGATCAATTAAAACTGAGTTAGATCTTCTCTTTATCGAAGAGATCCACTTCCATCAAAATACATCCTCAAACAGTATCATTGTTGAGGTATATAATGATCTCCTGGTTCTGTTCATTTCACTCAGCATCAGTTCATGTAAGTCTCGCCAAGCCTCTCTGTATTCATCCTGCTGGTCATTTCTTACAGAACAATAATATTCCATAATATTCATATACCACAATTTACTCAACCATTCTCCAATTGATGGGCAAACATTGACTCTTGTTCAGCCTTCTGTCCCCTCCTTACTTGCACTCCCCTAGATGGCAGGTAGTCCAATACATGTTAAATATGTTAAAATATATGTTACACCCAAAATATGTATACATATTTATACAGTTATCTTGCTGCACAAGAAAAATCAGATCAAGAAGGAAGAAAAAAATGAGAAAGAAAACAAAATGTTTTGGCTAGTTTTTAATTTGGTTTAATTTCATCTAGTCTCTGGCCACAATGCTGAAGACCAGAAAGCCTTATATCATTTAGGTAAGCCTCTGGAAATTTATTTAGTGAGGACAATAGAAGTGTTATAAATGATACTTAGCATATTTGATCCAGAAGATTTTTTTATTATTGATTTTTAGGGGGAATGGGTTAGGAGTTTCCGTTATGTATTATTCTCAACAGGATTCAACTAAATAAAAACACTGGATATAATTGGAATTAGAAACAAAAATACTCAGAAGAATAAAACAAAATTTTATAATTGAAGGTAACCTTTAGGCATTTTGGAAAAAGGCAAAATTTTCCAAAGAACAAAAATAAGACAACCAGACAGCTTTTGGATGTCAAAGAAGTTTTTTTGACATAGCTTGTAAATTGACAGACACCTTCCAGGTTCCAAAGTTAATTTCTAAAATCTGTCACTCCTTCACAGAGTGAAAATCTTCCAGCAAGCAAACTTTGTTTCAAAAATAAATTCTGAAGTTGGAAATTAAAGCAGACAAGCTGTTTCCTAGTACAGAAAGGAGTCATCTAAATTACTGGATCACTAATCTGAATTTCAAAAGGGAATGGTAACAAGTAATAACTGACTTTGATGCTCATGGCCCAAGTGAAGAGTGGAATGTGGCAAGAGTTTATTTCTAAGACACTCCCTTTATAATCTCTCCTTCTGTTTCCCATTGTAATTTCCTCTCCTTTCCCTGTTGTCTTCTTTCTTCTTTCCTTTCCAGTATCTTTTCTAATTATCTAAGCTAATAAAAGATACTGGACTTTTAGTGGACCATACCATAGAAATGAAGTTATTTTACATTATTTTATTCTTTGAATGAATGTGTACCAATGAACAATCACTGAAGAATTAAAAATGAATTTAACTAAGAGGACAATGGAGAATCACAGGATATGTAGGCTTATAAACCCTAACAAATAGGAAGCAAACAAAAGAGATGTGAAACAAATTTTCTTATCAAAGAAATGTGTGAATGAAAAAGATGGGCTGGTTATATTGTAAGCAATGGTTATCTTGTGAGCTCCATTGGTAAGGTTTCATGTTAAGAAAAATGGAAGATTCTCACTTTAGTAGATCATTTAGATGAGACTTGTAATTCTACTCACAGACCAGGTTGGCCAGTCTCTTTGCTTTACAGTTGAAACTAAGGCCTGGGGACATAGGCAACTTGCCCAAGTTCATACAAGTGATAAGATTTTGAGGTGAAATTTGAACACTGGTCCTCTGGTTCCAGAACCTATGCTTTTCTATTGCTCTCAAATAAAGCATCATAAAGAAGATCTGACTTCATCTGTCTCTGCCAGATTCTAGCTGTATGATCAGGGAGATGCTCTTAACCTTTCCATGTCATAGGGTAACTCACTAAGATGATAAAATTCAATGAATTGTTCTTATGCTTTCCTGATGAGATCACAGAATAGACTCCTCTCCTTTCTCCTTAAAAAATTAGTAAATTTGGAATTCCAGTATATATATATATATATATATATATTTCCATATTCCAAATATTTGCCTAATTTAGCAAATCACCAATTTGGTGGTAGGAATGATGGATCTTTTGGCCAAAGCACCATATATCTCTTGAATATATGTTGAGATCTAGATCTAGATCTAGATATCAATGCAGGGAGTCCCTACATTGAAGAATCCACAGACCCTTGAGTCATTAATTTATTTCAGGAGTATCTATGAGAACATGAAAAGAAGCAGAGGAAAGTCACTAATGCTTTGGTCAAAGTCTCTATAGATGATTTGCAAAAAGAGACAGATGACAATAGTATGGGATTAGCAGATTTGTGATCTAGCCTGGCCAAGAAGCATATCATATGCTCAGAGGGCTAAGTGACTTTGTAAAACAAGGCAGTAAATGGTAGAGATGGGATTTGAACCCACTTTCCCTGAATCCAATTTCAGGGCTCAAGTCTCTCCTTGATGAAATCACTAATCCAGTGACATTTCATTCACATAGACTGTAACACAGGCTCTGAATGAAGTCTTATTCCAAACCCAGGGCTCTCTCTACTGGCCACTCTTTCTCTTTGAGGTTGTTAACTCCAATTCTCCTGTCACTACAAATAAAGCAGTGGTTAATATTTTGGTTCAGAAAGGTCTTTTGTCTTCTTCTCCCTCTCCTCCACTGATGTTTTTGGGGATACGGTCTAAAGAGTTTAATAAAAGAGATAGTTTATAAACCGAGTCTTTTTTAAAAATTTAAAAATATTTTGTTTTGATTTTTTTAGGTTGTACATGTAAAAAATTATATATCTGTCATGTTAGAAGAGAAAAACCAGAACAAAAGGGAAAAAATCATAAGAAAAAAAAAGAAGGGGAAAAAAAAGATGAAAATAGTATATATTGATCCACATTCAGTCTCCATGATCCTCTCTTTGCATGCAGATGGTGTTTTCTTTTCAAAGTTTATTGGGATTGCCTTGGATAATTGAAATGCTGAGAAGAACTAAGTCTATCATAGTTGATCATCACACAATCTCGTTTCTGTGTACAATGTTTTTCTGGCTTTAAGCCACGTCTTAAATGAACTGTTAAAGATACAAGTATATTAGAATGTAAGCTATCTGAGAATAGAGAACGTTTCATTTTTTATTTTTGCATCCCCAATACCTATCACATAGTGGACATTTGATACATTTTTGTTGATTGACTGATTTCAGGGGCAACTTATATTGGAACCAATAAGCTACCATATTGGTTTGATTACAATTCACACCCCTAAACTAAGAGCTCTTTGGAAAGAAAAAGAAGCACTGAGTTGTCCTGAAAAATAATTCTGATTATAGACTACACTTAGCTTTTATGCAAACCAGACTTTGGGGGAAACGTGTGACCTATATTAGGACCAACATGGTATTCACTATTTGTCTTAAGCACCAAGTTACTCACTGTGTCTATAACAAATTTTATTCATAATATTTACTCTAATGAACTCATTCTCCACCACTACATCTCCAGGTCTTTCAGCCTCTGCCACTTACAAGCAGAATGAGAGGATTTCAGGGTTGGAAAGGACTCCAGTGACCAACTAATCAAACCCATAACTGAACAAGAGTCCCTTCTCCAACATTCCTAAGGGGTAGTCATCCAGGCTCTGCTTAAAAATTTTTAGTGAGAAGAAAGCTCCTATCTTTTGCTAGAGCTCATTTTATTTTGGGATCATTCTCATTATTAAATAAGTTTTCCCTCACATTAAGCTGAAATTTGAAATTTTCAACTTCTGCCCATTGTGTTTCATTCTGCCATCCGGAGTCAAATGGACCAACTCTACTTTCCCTTTGTAGTCCTCCAAATACTGAATGGGAGCTATCATTTCTTCCTTAAGCTTTGTTTTCTGTGACCTAAATTCCCCTATTTCTTCATGGACCTTCTTATAGAATGATCATGAAACCAATGACCATTCTGGTTCATCAAAATCCTTTTGACAATCTTGAGAAGTGAATAGAGAATATTCTAGATGTGGTCTGGACATTTATTCAATTCATTTGTCAACAGTAGGGTGACATTTTCTTCCCACTAAAAGTCCCAAATGATGGATTCACATGAATTGAGTTTATTTTCTAAAAGGAGTCTAAATGCAAACCAAAGACATCACGTTCTTTTTGCTTTCTGACTCATCATGACCACCCTCCAGATCAGAACTTGGGGGGGAATCTCTTAAATGAAACTGAGTTGTGCTTCATGTCTAGGTTTCCATCTTAAATAATTAACAGATATCCCTTCTAGAAAGTTAATCAATGTACAGAGTAGTCTATATGTCAGATATGGAGTAGTAATTTATTTCTCCCATCACAAAATAAATACTTAAAATGTGAAAGACTCATAAGCAAATATTGACAAATATTTCAAACATGAAACAGTGATTCATCTCTTCTATCATTCTGGGAGGGAGACTCTAAGGAGACTCATGAAACTATTGAACAGATATTTTACTTTCATATCTGATTTTTGCTTTCTGCCCAATGCACAAACCCAATCTTATAAACCCAGTCTTCTGGCTAGCCAAGTTTACTTGTTAGTTTGTTTTTTTAATTTTTCAGTCCAAATTTTCTCCATCCCTCTACCCTCTCTCCCACTCAATTGAGAAGGCAAGGAATTCAATATCTATTATATATACAAAGTTACCCAAAACATATTTCAACATTATTCATGTTGTGGAGGGATCAAGAAAAATAAAGAAAATATAGACTTCCATCTGTATTCAGAATTTGTTAGTTTACTCTCTAGTGGTAGATATAATTTTTCATAATGAGTCTTTTGAAATTGTCTTCAATCATCAAATTGATTAGAATAGTTAAGTCTTTCACAAGTGGGTATAGTTCTAACATTACCTTTATTGCATACAATGTTCTCCTAGTTCTGTTAATTTCATTTTTTACCAGTTCATATAAATCTTTCCAGGTGAACACAGTACTGGATACTATACTGCTTATGTAAACATAATTCCTGTATATACATATTCATATTCTAATTACTAATAGAAATTGTAAACAACAAAGCAAAGTCAGCTGGCTGTATCAGAATATAGAAATCAAATGACTATAGGCATTTATAAATATACAAATAAACAATAAATAAAACTATTAAAAGTCTGACCATATCAAGTCAACTGTCAAATGAACATGTCAAATATTTAATAAATAAGTATATTCACTATGAAACAATAAAACATGTACAATTACATTCAAGACACATTTCATACGAGCAACCTCCAATATTGTCCCCTGGACATATAACTATACCTATTTCTTCAGGTACACTTACAACATTGTAAGTGGGCCGAAGGACTAGTCTTTTGTCTCTTCCTGCTGATCTCCTTTCTCCTACACCTGAGCCAGAAAATGGTATGGACTGGCCAACAGGGTTATTGTAGACTCATTTGTCTGTACTTGCTGGGTTGACAGTAGGGATGGGTTGTATCTGTATCTTAGGAATCTATAGCAGCAATTCTGAACAAGAAAAAAAAAACTGCCTCTGGGTTCAATTCCCTTGCCTCGTAGCAGGAACCTAGTCTGGATTGAAAATATTACTTTCAGTGCCTAGATAATACTAATAACTAACATTTACATATGGCTTTAAACTTTCCAAAGTGATTTACAAATATGATCTTATAGGATCCCTTACAATAACACTAGGAGATAGGTAATCCCATCATACCCACTTTTCAGCTGAACACCCAGGGTCACACAGTTCAGACATGTCTAAGATCCGAACTTCTGATTCTAAGGCACTCCATTCACGGCACCATCTCACCATAT
Organism: Antechinus flavipes; assembly: GCF_016432865.1. NCBI lineage: Eukaryota > Metazoa > Chordata > Mammalia > Dasyuromorphia > Dasyuridae > Antechinus > Antechinus flavipes. Next base: position 57,734,372 of record NC_067399.1, on the reverse strand, counting down.
ATTTGGGTAATACAGTCTTTATAGTACTGGTAGATAGTCTCTGCTCAGCATTCAACAAGGAGACAGACCACCAAAATGACTTGTTTTTACAAATTTGGCTCAGTTCCCAATATAGTTCAGAAATTGGACTTTTATCAGAAAAATTCGCTAAAAAATTTCCCCCCAGTTTCTTGCTTCCTTTCTAATTTTGGATGCATGTAATTTTGTTTACGATGTCTTATGACTTTATCTTTTATTTGTTCATAAGTTCTTTCCTTATTCATAGACCTGACATTTTTTTTCTAAGATTCTTTAATTTGCTTATGATATCATCCTTTATCTCTAAATCATGTAACTATTTTGAACTTTTTCTGTTTACAGTGTGAGGCTCTGGTTTATACCTAATTTCTTCCACATTGCTTTCCAGTTTTTGTCACAGTAAATTTTTGTTCCAATAGTCAGGATTTTTGAGTTTATAAAACATCATGTTACTATAATCACTTACTTCTGCATATTGTCTACTGAATCTATTTCATTGACCAGTCACTTTATATCTAATCTAGTTTCAGATTGTTTTAATGATTACTATTTTGTAGTATAGTTTGAAATCTGATACTGCTAAGCTATCTTATTTCATTTCTTCATTGATTCCCTTGATATACTTGACTTATATTTTTCCAGTTGAATTTTGTTATTATTTTCCTCCTTTACTTTGAAAAGTAATTCCTTAGTAGTTTGATTGGTATTATCCTGAATAAGTAAATTAAGTTAGGAAGTATGATGATGTTTATATTGGCTTGGCCTGCCCATGGGCAATTATATTTACCTAAATACACACACACATATATGTGGAGATTGTTTTGTAATTGTGTTCCTAGTTTCTACATATATACCTTGTGTATGTCTTGATAGGTAGCCTTGATAGGTATACCACCTAAAGTTATCTTATGTGAAATTTATCTTTCCCTTGTGGTTTTTGTAGAAATACTTATGATTTAAGTGAGTTTATTTTATATTCTAAATTAATTGTTTTGACTGTTTTTTAGTTGATTCTCTAGGATTCTCTAAATATGCCATGATATATGTGCAAAAAGTGATAGCTTCATTGCCTATGCTTATTCCTTCAATTTCTTTTTCTTATTTTATTGCTATTGTAATGAGGGTGGTCTTAATGGAAAGGTTTTTAGTCTATATTCATTCCAGATAATGCTTACTCTTGATTTTAGATAGATGCTGGTTATCATTTTAAGAAAAACTTCTTTGATTCCTATGCTTTCTAGTGTATTTTTAATAGAAATGGAAATTGTATTTTGTGGAGTTTTTCTACAAACTGTATCTACTGCCATAATCATGTGATGTTCTTGATTTGTTATTGATTTGACCAATTGTATTTAAAGTTTTCCTAATATTGGACCGGTCTTGTATTCCTGGTATAAATTCAACCTGATTGCAGTGGATATATTTGGGTATATATTTTTTTGGGATATATTGCTGTAATTTCCTTGCTAAAATTTTATCTAAAGTTTTGTGTCAATATTCATTAGGGAAATTTCTCCATAGTTTTCCTTCTCCGGTTTTGCTCTTTGTTTTAAGTATCAAAACTAGATAGATAGATAGATAAATAGATAGAAATGTAGATAGGTAAATAGGTAGGTAAACGGATGGATGTCTGGATGAATGGATGGATAAATATAGATAGATGGATAGGTAACTAAATAGATATAGATACAGATATAATTTGTGTCAAAGAAAGAATTTGGTAGGACTCCTTCATTAATAAAGGTAACAAAGTGACTCAGTGGATAGAGCTAGGTCTGGAGACAGGAAGATCTAAATTCAAATCCTACCCCAGATACTTAATAGCTATGTGACCCTGGGCAAATCATTTAACCCTGTTTATTTTAATCCACTGGAGAAGGAAATAGTTAATCATACCATTATTTTTGTCAGGAAAATCCACAAAATTCACACAAATCATTATCCTACAAAAAGTCAGATATGACTGAACAACAATCTTAATTACCTTAATCTTAATTATTTTTTCATATTAATTCTAATATGGTATTAGAATTGATTATTATTTTGATGTTTGATAGAATGCTTTTTAAATCCATCTAGTCCTGGTGTTTTTTTTCCCCTTAGGTAGCTCATTTATGACATGTTCAATTTCTTTTTTTAAGATATGGTTATTTGTTATCTTTTTTTTTCTGTTAATATGGGTGACTTATTTTTTTTTATAAATAATTCATCCGTTTCATTTAAATGGTTAATTTTATGCACATGATATTGTGCAAAATAGTTCTTAATAAGTGTTTTACTTTGATTTTCATTGGTTGTGCATTCATCCTTTTTCATTTTTCATATTAGTAATTTGATTTTCTTTTTTCAAATCAAATTAGCCAATGTTCATCTATTTTTCATAAAACTAGCTCCTAGTTTTATTAGTTGATTTTTTTTTACTTTTGAATTTTATTAATCTCTCCTTTGATTTTTTTTAAGGATTTCAATTTTGATGTTTAACTGAAGATTTTTAATTTGTTGTTTCTGCAGTGTTTTTTTTTTCACTTGCATACCTAATTCATTGATCAGCTTCTTTTTTTGTAAATGTAAACATTTGAAGATAGAAATTTCTCCTAAGCAAGATCACATTTGCATGAGTGGGTTTGTTATTTCTATGGTTGGGTTTTTATGCTTATCCTTAGCCCTAGAATTAGGCGTTTTAAAATATTCACAAATGATTTTCATAATTTCCATCTAAAGTCTCAACATTATAGTCTGATTAAAGATGGAAAGGATCTTGATAGTTATAGAATCCAATACCTCTATTTCAAGAACCTTGCCTAACAATACATAGGTAGCAAGTGAATGGTAGGCAGAATCAAGAGCTGAAACTAGATCCTCAGATCCCAAATCTAGGGCTGATCACAAAATCATTGTTTTTGATAAATTCAATGTTCTTTGGTCCTGACACAGTGAAAGGATTTATATTGATTTTACTTATAGGGGATGGGGAAAAAATAAAAAACATCTGCCAAATATGGACCCACTTTTCATGAAATTCAAGAACCAGCTTCGGAATTAAACAGCAGTTCTGTTTAGTGTGGGTAACATGGAAATATCTAGTTCTAAGACTTAAAAGGCTCCTAAGACATCTTGGCCACCTAATAGCTTTTATAGAGTTCTATCTTGATGAGCTAAGCATAAGTGAATCCCAAACATAAGGATCAAGTTTTCCTTTAAATGTATATGGGTTTTCAACTTTGAGGGAAAATATGCATGGGAAAAATGCATCTTGGGTTTCATCAAAGATTTGGAAAACAATCTGAAGATGTTTTGCCAAACCAAGTTAATCTGGGCATTCCTGTTCTTCTTTCTCATTGATACTTAATGAATTTGGCTGGGTTAGGGGATATTTCAGTGCTGTATTATTCCTCTAAGAGCCTAGGAGGCATTGATTCTGGGAATTTTATTTTGTGGAAGTTAGGGATTGGGCAAAAGTAGGAGAGCTCTTGGGCCAAGTCAGATTTCCCCATCTTACTCATCAGTCCTGGGAAATCCACATCCTTAAGTGCATCTCTGTTTATCTACAACCTACCCCATCTCGGCAACCAGTAGCCTCCTAGACACTTTTTAGATATCCTGTTAACATCTTAAACTTCACAAGTTCCAAATTGAAACGATCATCTTTCCCCATCTTCCCTATTTTTGTTGATTCTGTGTATGTTTTGCAAGTTCTCTCCTCCCATTAGATTGTGTTCTAGTAAGTTAGCATGGGGGGGGGGTAGTCTAGTAGATAAAGCACTGGCTTGGAATAGGAAAACTCCTCTTCCAGAGTTCAAATCTGGTCTCACACATGCAGTAACTCTGTGACTCTGGGTGAGTTGCTTAACCCTGTTTTCCTCAATTTCTTCATCTGTAAAATGAACCAAAGGAAACCACTCACATTAGAAGTCTCAGGTAGATGCCTAGATTTATATATGAACTATCTTCATATCTTCATATATATCGTTCCACTACTTGCTCACTGAATGAACTTGAGTAAGTCCCTTTCATGCTCAGGGTCTCAATTTCCTCATGTGTAATGTGAGGCAGTTGGATTATATGAATCTAAAATTCCTTCCAGGTGGAACATTTCACTACCTATAATCTATTTGTTATATACATATATATTAGCTATATGTAATACATGCATACTTATAATATAGATACATATACATACATACACACACAAATTAGATATTCCTGATTCTATAATCCTGCATCCTTTCTTTGGAGAAGAACATAGTCTGAATGATTCCTTAGTGGGAGTCTGTAAAGTAAAGGGAATATTGTGCTGGCTTTGGAGTCAGACCACCAGGGCTTAAATCCCTTGTCTGACATTCCCTCCACCCTCATGACCTTGGATAAGTCACAACCTCCCTGGGCCTCCATTCCCTCGTCTATAAAATAAAAGGATTGGTTTAGATGGCCTATTGGGTCATTTCTAGTTTTAACTCTGTAGATGATCCTATGATCTTTTCACAAATCTCCCTAACAAAAATATAAATTCTCCAAGGCAAGGGACTATGTGTTATTTTCTATCTCCCCCAACACTAGTCCCAACACTTCCCTCCCCTAGCACTTAGGACAATACTTTGCGCATGCTTTCATAGTAGATGTTCAATAAATATTTAACAATGATAAGAAGTAACTTGTCTAAGGTCACATCTAGGAATGATGATGAAGAAGAAGAATAGAAGGAAAAGATGAAGGAGGAGGAGAAAAAGGAGCAGGAGGAAGAGGAAAGAAGAAGGAAGAGGAGGAGGAAAAGAGAAAGGAGGAGGAGGATGAAGGGAAGAAAGAGGAGGAGGGGGGAAGGAGGAGGAAGAGAAGAACAAGAACAAGGAGAAGATGAAGAGAAGAAAACAAAAGAAGAAGGAGAAGAAGAAAGGAAGAGAAGAGGAGAAAAGAAGAGATGAAAAGAAAATGGAAGAAAAGAAGAACAAGAAGCTGGAGAGAAGAAAACAAAAGAAGGAGAAGAAGAAGAGGAGAAAAGAAAAGATGAAAAGAAAATAGAAGAGAAGAAAAAGGAAGAGGAAAAAAGAAAAGATAAAAAGAAAATAGATGAGAAGAAGAAAAAGGAAAAGAAGAAGAAGAAGAAGAACAAGAACAACCACAAGAAGAAGAACAACAAGAAGAACAAGAAGAAGAACAAGAAGAATAAGAAGAAGATGGAAGTGATGATGGTGATTTTGACAAATTTTGTTGGGTTTTGTGACACAAGGCATTTACATACATTATCTCATTGGCTCTTCCTAACAACTCTGGAAAGATGTAGATCAAATATTATTATCCACCTTTGACTAATGAAGAGAGTCAGTGTTGTCCGGTGGAGCAAGACCCAAGTTCAAATTTTGCCCCTGACATTTGCTATGTGATTGTAAGCAAGTTGCTTAAACTCACTGAGCCACAGGCAGTTCTCTAAACCTTTAAGGTGGAGATATCTTTGATCTGGCAGATCAGGCTTGGTGCAAGAAGCTCCAGGCTAAAGAAATTATGAGTCCCTGAGGTTGAGCATTTTCCAGGAAAGAATGCTTTGAGAGGCGAAGTGAGTCAGAGTTATACAAGTATCAAGTGGCCAAGGAGAGATTCAAGCCTTGCTCTTCTGATATCGAGTCTCATGCTCTTTCCTTTAGACTCAGCAGATTTCTTTGACAAGTCAAATGTTGGTTATGCTAGGTACTTACATTTAAATGGGAAACAAAACAATATCTCTAGGAATATTGTCATTCTACTCTGAAATGTGTCAACTTAAGAGAAGAGTTTACATCACACTTACTCAATACGTGCATTGTTTCATACTATGTGCTTACTGATAACCTCAGGATCTAAGCATCTTTAATATACATAGGAACACTTCAATTACTGAGCAAGAGTGCATTTTCCAAATAACTGTGGGTGGGTCATTTATAAAACTAAATTACTCAGAGCAAAATTTTTCCTGGAAGGATATAGAAATGCCTAACTTATCTCTAGAACAAAATGAATGAAAAATCATCAATTAAGTACCCTTAGGTACTAGGAATTGTCCTAGACATAGAATGAAACAATCCCTACTCACAAGGAGCTTATGTTTTAGTTGGGGAGACAGTGTGCATAAAAATTGATAAAAAAATAGAAAGTTAATGACTAAATAAATACATACACACAAATCTGAGTACAACGTAGGTTGGGAGGGACGTTACTAACAGTTGGAAGGAATCTGGAAAAGCTTCATAGATAAGATAGTGTCTGAGTCCCATCTTAAAAGAAGAGAGAGATAGAAGTAAATTTCCAGCTGGGGACAAAGGCTAGCCCCCTAAAAGAGATGAGTCGGGATCCCCAAAAATGTTTTGGCTGGCTAGAAATTTGAGTAGAATCTAATAAAGTGAAATTTATTAGATAAATAAAAAGCCTTGTCCTTGGGTTCAAATAATCAGCTTCGTAAACACATAGACAAGGCGTGCAGTTCAACTGGACTTTTTAGTGAACATTAACATCAATGCAAGTCAAAAGCTAATACGGCAAGCAGAAAGACCTAAAGTACTTTTAGGCTATGTTAAGGAGTGCATGATGTTCAGGACTGGGGAGCAGTAGTTCTACTGTCATATTCCATGTAGGCAACACGTTTTTGGAGACACATTGGTAAACTGGAAGATGTTTAGGGCAGAGCAGCCAGGATAATTAGGATTTGGGGATCATGCCATGTGAGGATCAATGAAAGGAACTAGAGATAATTTAGTCTGGAGAAAAGACCATTTGAAGGAGGGCATGGGTACCATAGCTGTCTTCAAGCATTTAAAAAAATATCACCTAAAAGAGGGATTAACTTTTCTCTCCTTGGTCCTAGAATCCACTTCTACTAAGTGGGAAACGCAAAGAGACACATCTTAAGTCTCTAATACCCAGAGCTTTCTACTATGAAATGGACTTGGGGCAGTTAGATAATGCAGTGGATAGAGCATCGACCCTGGAGGACCTGAGTTCAAATCTGGTCTCAGACATGTAACATGTAACGTGGACAATTCATGTAATCCCAATCGCCTCACACACAAAGCACAGAACATTAGTCTCTGTCCCCCTCCTTATATATTGTCCTGATTGATGTCAGTGGGAAATCTCACTATGGCTCTCCCAACAGTTCCCCTCCAAACTCCATAGCACATTATCTGCATATCAGAGTTTACTGACTTCTTTCAGTTGCCAATATTGTCAGATTTTCCTACATTACATTCTACTTTCTTTTCCTCTTGGCTGCTTAACAGTGGAATACATTCTGTTTTTCTTGTGTGTTTTCTTTGACCAAAAAATCCAGAGGGTAGGATAACATTCTTACAGCCATCTAGTAACCATCTTTGCAATATTATTGGTTTGGGTATATTTTTGGAGGAGGTAAGAGGTACTTTGAGTTCAAATTCCATGCCATAAATACCTTTCTCTTCTTGAGTCTTGTTCCAAATGACTCACGTAATCCTTAATCAAATTTCTAAGAGGAAAAGTCAAATTTTGCCCAAGAACTTTAATTAAGTAGAGACTTTCAAAGACCAGGTATTGACACATATTTTCTCAGTTGGATATGTTAGCATCTAGGAGAGATTCTGTAGAATAATGAGGATGTCTTTGTTCACCCAGGAGAGGACCAATGTGCCTTATTGATTAGGGGGAGCACAGAGTTGAGAAGGAAAAATCCAGTGGTACGCTGCTAAATGTTGATCAATTGGTTCTCCCTCTCCTTCCCCCCAAAGTATGTAGGACACAATTTCCAGTTTAATCTGTAGAATTACCATTTTCTTCATCAGTTTCCCAAATGTTGGCCATCAACAAAACAATAAACCAAAATTTGCCAATTTCTAAGGTGTAAATGCTTGTACTGAAATTTTAACAATCCGCTTGGAGCCCAGACAAGCAGACTCCAACATGCTCCCCTACCCCAAAAGCCCTTTGATGTGAGGAAAGACAGACGCTTACTTAATATCCAAGCCAAGAAGGTGAGAGTGGGTCAGCACCAGGGTTTTCTTCAGAGAAATAAGACCCAAGGACATTCAGATGGAAATACGAAAACTGATTGTAGGAGGGGAGGTTAAGGCTAATAGGTCAGCACAATTTAGGAGTCAAGATATAAGGAGTATTAGGAAGATTGATTAACTCAATTTGTCATCCCCAAACTTCATCTTTTTCATAGAGTCAAGAGTCTTTCCGGACTCTTGCTTCCACTATTGCATTGTCATAAATTGAGTCCACTATGGATCTTCCTGACTTAGCTGCACTAATTAGGTCGTGGATTTAAAAAAGAAATAATAGAGAAATACAAGAATACCTTACCAAGGATGGCTCACTAGTTCAAATGCAACACAATTTTAGGCAAAACAAGATTTCAGGAGGCATTTGACGCTATAGGAACAATGTTAGAGATGGGAGAGCAGCTGCATAATATTTCCGTGTCATTTCACAACTTTAGAGTCAGATCTATTCATCACGTATCATTTTTGTTATTGTGAAACTAGTTTGGTGGAGGGAGTATAGAGTTTGCCTATACTTGTTAAAGTGATCAGTTTTAAAATGGTAATGATAAAATGTAAATTACAAATTCTATCTGAATTGAATTGAGTTCTATTCCTCCCCTAGCCAAGTGATTCAGAAATGAATTCATATTTGCATATCTAAAAATCTGATTACTCAAGAAATTTCAATTTGATTTTCCCCACAGCAATTCATATTTGGTATGATGTTCTACTTCAGAGTGTCACTCTAAGTTAATTGCAGCTGGACCCTCAAAGTGCCCCTGTCCATATTTTTGTCCTTGATGGCTTAAAGTGAAATATGTAGTCATGGAAGTAATTTCTCAAGTATTTATTATTGTGATCATTAAAAGGCTTTTTTTTCCTCTTCAGATTTTAGTTCATTTATCAGTTCTATGCAAATGACTCCCAAATCTCCTAAGGACTACAAATTCTCCTAATAGAATATAAACTCAATGAACTGAATTGCTTCTTTTCATCTTTGTAATCCTGTATTTCAGGCATATTGTAAATACTTAAGAAAGGCTTGTGGAATTAATCGAATCGAGCTCTCCAAGCCACCTTAGGTTCATCTGCTTTTGGGTCCTGGAATTTAGGATAGCCCATGGTATTTTGCTTGGTGGTTCTGGTTGCAAGTTAACTAGGATGTTACTTTAATTAAAGAACAGAAGGCCAGTTGAAGCATCTCATGCTTGAAGCCCCAGGGATGCTGGCGAATGAGATCTGCCAATGTCAGATCTGTGGATCTGGAAATTGTTATTTGATCTGTAGAAAAATATTCAAGAAGAAATAAGGACATTTCTGGTAAAAAAGCATTAATGAGGTACCATTTTAGAGCCAGATGACTCAGTGTTATAGGAGAGTAGTGTGTGGTCCTGCAGCACTTTTCTGGGCTTTCTTGCCAAATGGTAGATGGCCTGGAATTAAACATCTCTGCGTCTCTTTGGTTTGCTGGGTGAATCACTTTTGGGTACAAAGAAAAAGCTCATTTCCCAGACTATGTTGACTTTCTGAAATTATTTTGCAGAATGGTAAATTATTATTCAATTATTCTATACATATACTATGTGTAGCAGCCTTTTTGAGTAATAATCCCATCCCTCGATTTGAGCTAGCGCTTACAGGTTGGGTACACAGAAGAGTAATTACTTTTAGGTTTGGAGATAATATATTCTAATTAAACTGCAACTTGAGTCCCCACCAATGTGCTTCAATCTGCCACTAGATTGTAAATGGCAAAAGCCATTTACTTAAATGGCATAATAAGAGCAGTAGGTACATTATTCTCAAACTCACCTACAAATATATGTTTTGTTCATGGAGAAAATGGGCACAAACTCAGTTGCTCCCAAGGGCAGCTGAAGGCTCTACTGTCCATAGGTTTAAAAGGTTTGCAGCAATCTTCTGTTACAAAGATTTCCGTTTTTTCCGTTCTAGTCTCTTCCTTTAGTCCCAGCTTTGAGATTTGCCATCTCCTAGGTTAGATAAGAAAGAGCAAAGATTTAGCTTTTCCTTTGGATAACTTCCTACTTTAGGTTTGGGTCCCCTCAGGGAGAGATTTCACCCTAACATATGGTGACCACATAATGCATTTCCCCAAACTTCCCAAAATCTATAGTATAAATCTCAAGCCAGGCAATGATATTTGCTCAATAATCACTAAGCAGCTTTGGCATTCAAAGTTCTCTGTTGTTGTTGTTTTTTTAAACACTAAGATTTTCCTTTTTGATCTATGTAAAGAGAAAAGATATAAAATAATTTTACTGTGTCCATTGTGGGGCAGCTAGATGACACAGTGGATAGAGTGCTAGACTTGGAGTCAGGAAGACATTTCCTGAGTTCAAATCTAGCCTCAGACATTTTCTGGCTGTGTGACTCTGGGTAAATCAATTTGCCTCAGTTCCTCATCTGTAAAAATGCTTTGGAGAAGGAAATAGCAAAACTGCTTCAGTATCTTTGCCAAGAAAATCCTTAATGGGGTGATGAAGAGTGGGACAAGACTGAAATGATTGAATACCTACAAGAAATTCATTGTTTCTAAAGGTCTTTTCATATATACAAATGAACCACCTGGGGATTTAAGAAATTCTGACAACTGCAATTAAATATGATTGATTTCTTTGGTAATCTTACAAATTTATATTATGTGTTTAAAAGTAGGACTATTATCAGAGGTTCCTATCCTTCTCCAGACTCCCAGGGGGGTCCGTGATACAAAAAGTTAAGAATTCTTATTTTTATACTGATCCACTATCACTTAATAGTCTCACCCTCTACTAGTCAAGAGTGAGACCAGAATGGTCACATCTAAAAAGAGTTTAATATCTACAAAGTGCAAATGCAATAGTGGTGGGATGAACCCTAGCATCTCATTGTCTCTATAACTTGTCATAGGGACCTGAAATTACAAATAAAATTCTAAAGTATCCTTCAATGCTGCAAGGACCCATGATTCCCTCTAGTGGACACTTTTCTTTTTCCACTACTGATATACTTGGCAGCCCCTTTATTCATGCAATCAAATAGAATGAGAGAGAGGGGGGAGGGAGAGACACACACATTGAGAGAGAGAGAGAGAGAAACAGAGACAGAGACACAGAGACAGTGACCCAGAGACATACAGCAAGACAGAGAGACAGAGAGAGAGACACAGACACACACAGAGAGAGAGAGAGAGAGAGAAAGAGATGAGAGAGAGAGAGAAAGAGAGACAGAGACAGAGAGAGAGAGAGAGAGAGAAGGGAGCTGGAAAGGATATAGCTCCTTAGCTTTGTTTGTGACATAGACCTCCTGGGCAGACTGGAGAAGTCTATGGATCCCTTCTCAGAATGATGGTTTTTAAATGGACAAAATAAAATATAAAGAAAACCAACTATGTGGAATAGTGTTATTAAAATATTAAAAAAAAATTAAGATTAAGGTCCATAGTAGATGTGCCAGAACTTGCAATTCACTGTCATAATCTGTCAGAGCCCAGGAACTCCTCAACTACCATGATGAGGCAGAAATGAATAACAAATCTTTATTGTTGGAGAACACAATGACTGCTACCCAAAGAATTAGAAGGAAAAAACCAAACCAACAGCAGAATTGTGCAATGGATGGTTTCCCAAAGAAAAGAAGAAAGGGGACATGGCTTCCATTATGCACACTTCCTCATGGCATTTTTCTCCTGACAAGATCACAGATTCTTTGTATGGCTGTGGATGCTCTCTCTATTTTCCCACTTTGACTTGGCTTGAAAGCAAGTTAGTGTAACCCAGAACTGAGTAATTCTACTGATTAAAATGATCCAGAGCGTGTCTGAGATCCCACCTGCGTCTGTCCCCAGGTCAGAACAAGAGTTTGGGCTTGTAGGTATCACAGGCTGCTTACTCATTGAGAAGAAGCAAGCTTTATAATCCATAGGAATGTTTTACCGGAGCCAACATCCACCGCCTACTTGAGTTGGGCCTTTGGCTCAGCCCGATTGCTTTGAAAATTAAATTGGAATTGATCAAGTTCAGTCAAAAAAGGAAAAAAAAATATGGTCTCGGCTTTCATTTCCCTTAGCATGGGTAAGTGTAATTAATGGCCCTACCAGCTGCTCTCAGCGAGGAAGATAAAAATGTCTCTGCTTCATAGCCCAGCCAGGACTCCATTGATTACAAATGGGAAAAGCTGTCTGACAGCTGAATTTCTCTGTACCAGGTCAGGTTTATTGCCCGATTTCTGCCAATGAAGAATGAGCAGTCTGTGGCTGCGATGGTCATAGTGTCCTGGAATAGGAGCCCAGGGCTCTTGTTTCCCAAGTTCCAACCTTGATGGGGAGCTCTTGGCAATCCTTTTGCTGTGGAGAGTCCAGTACGCCATTTAATAGTCCCTACAAAAGTCCAGTGAGTGAACAACACAGCAAGAACAAATCATATTCTATAGGATAAGACATTTCTGGGTACCCGTGGGAGATGGAAATTTGGGAATTGAGTCCTAGAGTCTCAATTCTTACTTTAGCCAGATCTATGTCACATCCAGCTCAATGCTCTTTTTCTTTTTCTCTCCTTCTGACTTCTCTTCTTTTCTTTCCTTTTCAAAACAATTCTTTATTCAAGCCTTTTAAAAATACTATAGACATTTCCCTGTAGTCATCCCTCTGCCAGAGTCTGTCCCTGTAACAAAGAAAAACAAGGAAATAAAACTAAATAGCATAAATACCAAGTCTGAGGCCAGATGTATTCCCCCCCCCCCCCCCCCCGTGACCCCATCTGATTTACTATGTGAAAGACATGGTAGCATGCTGATGGTGCAATCAGAAAATTAAAAACAATTGTCACCTTCAAGGGGGAATATATTCCTGCGAGGGAACTTAATACTTAGCTACCTGATTATTTGATAGGAAGAGAACACTAGCTTTTGGAGGGGAGTGAATTGGGAAGGGTTTTCCATAGGAAGTCACACTGAAGCTGAGTCTTGTAAGAAGATAGGATCCCAGAGGTGGGAAGGGAATGTATCCTAGGCATGAGAGAACTTGGGTAAAGGCATTGAGATTGGAGATAGAATGCCACATCCAGGGACCAGCAGCTAGATCTGTTTGACGAGGGAAGTCATGGTGTGCCTAAAAAAGGGTGGCTTTTTTACTTGAAGAGTTTGCATTTTAACCTACAGGCAATAGGGCGGCCTTGAAAAGCATTCATTCATTCATTACCCATTTATTAAATAAGTCACTGGATCCGAAGGCAAAAATGAAACTACTTTTGCATTCAAGGAACTTCTTCCTTCATTCAATAGAACTATGTTAAATGTAATTGGGGGAGGGCACATTAACACTTGGGAGAGGTCTTGTGGAAGAGGGATAACATCCCTCTGTTAGGGCTTTAGACAGGTTATTTTGACATTGTCTTGAGGATAGATTAGAGGAAGAAGACATTGAAATCTGGGAATAAAGTCAGGAAAGTACTGTCTTGTCACTGGGGAAAGGGAGGAGAGAGGAGAGCAGGTGAGGGACTCTGAAGAAGAAAATGAGATTGATGATGACTTTTTGCAGCTCTGTCTCATTTCAATACAATTTATTTGCAAATCAAGACATCACTCTATGGCGAAATTGGTCATCTTTGAGAATGAAAGACCCACAACATTCACAACAGTTAAGTGAGAGAGATGGCCTTGTGAATAGAGAAAAAGAGATGGATATGAGAGATGTTCTCAAAACAATTTTAGAGTTGTTATAAGGGACTTTGTCCTTACTTTGGGTGTGTAAAAATTGTTGTTCAGTTCATGCCCAACTCTTCGAGACTCTATTTGGGATTTTCTTGGCAAAAATAATGGAAGGGTTGGCCATTTTCTTCTCCAGCTCATTTTACAGATGAGGAAACTGAGGCAAACAGAGTGAAGTGATTTGGCCAGGCTCGCACAGCTAAGTGTCTGAACTTAGCTTGATTTCTTTTTAAGAATTTGAACTTAGGAAGGTAAGTTTTCCTAATTCCAAGTCCAGCTTTCTATCCACTATGTCACTTAGGATAGGAGGGGTATGATATGACATTCTTGCCTTGGACACAAAATTAGCCAGTTACAGTGCTGTTTAATTCAATAATAATAATAATTAAATAATGATTAAACACCTATTACATATAATAGGAATACTCTTCAAAAGACAAAAAAAGCAATACATAGCCTACCCTTGAGGGGCTTACATTCCCTCTCCTAGCTAAGCTTCTGTTTTTCTGGACTTCAGGAGAATTCCTCAGCTGCAGGCTCATCCTGTAATCCTCTGCTTGGCCCCAGAGCTCAGAACTAGGAACAATGGGTAAACATCACAGAGAGGTAATTTTAAGCTTGATGTCAAGAAAAACTTTCTACTAATTAGAGAGAGATAAAAATAAAATGAATTTTCTTTCCCTGAAGGTCTTCATGGGGAAATTCTATAATTTCCTAATAGGTTTATGGAGGTTTATGGTTTTAGGGATCCTTTTGGGGAGGAATATATTAGCCTAGATGGCTACTGAGATCCCTTAAGTGTCTAAATTTCTATAATCGTCAGTAGGATTCAGTTTGGGGAAATAGGTAAACTTTCTCCCAACAGTGACAGTTCTCCTCAAATTTTACCACACAGTCCTCTACTGCTAGGGTGTAGCTGTCCCTGGGGAGATCGCCATCCTCCAGAGACCTATCTCTGTGTCTCTCCCAGGACAGCTTGCTGTCCTGAGTCCTGTGAAACTCTGAGCTAGAAGTTCTGAGGAGCTGGACAGTCCCTTTCCCAACTATATTCCATCATCCCTCTCATATTCAACTGAATTTGCTCCAGCTCCGTGAATTCTTGGCTAGGACTCAGATCTTCCCTGTCAAATGGTAAAATAAGAGAATTATGTCTGAAATCAAGCCCTCCTTCCTATCCTCGTGGTATGCTCTAGATACATTCTTCCAGTGGGACATTGATACACTAGCTAGACAGTATAGTCAGAAAGACCTGAATTCAAATGTGGCTTTAGATACTTACTAGCCGTGTGACCCTAGGTAGGTCACTTAATCCTGTTTACCTCAGTTTCCTCATATGGAGAAGGAAATGGCAAACCACTCCAGTATTTTTGCCAAAAAAGCTGCAAATTGGTCATAAAATTGGACACGACTGAAATGACTGGACCATAACAAATTTATCCCACATATATTTTGTTTTGTATACATTTTTTTGCATGTTGTTTCCTCCATTAGAGTGTAAGCTTGTTGAAGGGAGGAATTATCTTTTGCCTTCTTTAATATTTCCAGGACTTAGCACAGGGCCTGATACATACAAGTATACCTCATTTTATTGTTTCAGAAATAGGAAGTTTTGTGAACCATGGCTTGAGAAAGTCTAATGGTCCAACCTTCCCAACAGTATCTACTTATATTGTTTCTCTGTGTTATATTTTGGCAATTCTCCAAATATTTCAAACATTTTCATTATTTTAAATATGATTTTTAAAAGGCAATCAGTGTTAAATGACTTGTTCAGGATCACACAGCTAGTAAGTATCTGAGGCTGGATTTGATTTTGGTCCTTCTGACTCCAGGGCTGATGCTTTATCCACTGCTCTGCTTAGCTGCTCCATCAGCCATCTTTGATGTTATCATTGTAATCATTTTTGGGAGTCATGAATAGCACCTGTATAAGACAGTTAATTTATTTTTTATTTTTTTTCCTGAGGCAATTGGGGTTAAGTGACTTGCCCAGGGTCACACAGCTAGACAGTGTCTGAGACCAGATTTGAACTCGGGTCCTCCTGACTTCAGGGCTGGTGCTCTATCCACTGCACCACCTAGCTGCCCCAAGAAAGTTAATTTAATTGATAAATATTGTGACTCCTCACTTGCCATTCCCAATTTCCCTCCTCTCCTCAGGTCCCATGCCCCCTGAGACACAACAATCTTGGGCCAATTAATAAACTTACAATGACTTCTAAATGTTCAAGTGAAAGAAGGATTGTTGTCTTATTTTAAGAAATTGCCAGCGCCACTATCACTCTGATCAGCCAGCACCTATCAACATAGAGGCAAGACCCTCCAGAAACAAAACCTCCCTGACTCAACGAAGGCTCAGATGAGGATTAGCATTTTTTAAAAATATTTTTAATTAAGCAATAATAGACTATGATAAAGGGGAAACATAACTTGTATAGGGACTAGGAAACCAAAAAAACTGATGTGACTCATTTTATTGTGATAGTTCCTTTATTGTGGTGGTCTGGAACTAAACCTGCAATATCTTCAAGAAATGGCTATAGAAGGTGCTTAATAAATACTGAATGAATGATTGTTAGAAGCACAGTATATAAAGGTAATAAAAATTTCTGTCCTCATGGATCATACATTCTGTTGGCGGTATCTGCAACATGTACTCAAATGAGTAAATATAGGATGATTTGGGCATGAGGTAATCATTGACAACTGAGGAGTGGGGAGGGAATGGATCAGTCATTTTGTCCAAAACGTTTATTAAGCACAGAGTGATAAAGGAAGTTAGACAATTAGCCCTCTTAGAAAGCTCTCAGTTTAATGGAGGAGACAATATACAAATTTCTATGTCTATCTGAGCTGAGTCTGGAAGGAGAATGTGGATTGAGAATGTGGATTGGGAGAGGAAGAGGAGAGGAGGGAGGACAAATATAGAGGTGAATAATAAGAAATTCGTGGAATTTGTATTCATAGGCTTTTAATTACACAAGCTTCTGACTTCATAGTCTGAATTCATGGGCTTCTGACTTCATAGATTTGAATTCACAGGCTTCTGACTTCCTAGACTTTGAATTCACAGGTTTCTGACTTCATAATCTTTGAATTCACGGGCTTAGGACTTTATAGATTTGAATTCATAGACTTCTAATTTCATAGAATAGAATTATAGGCTAGAGTCAACTTATGAATGTACTTCAGTGCCAGGCTGGGGGAACCTATATTTTACCCCCAGAATGATCATGGAAGATTTTTATCTCTCAAGATTATTTTGAAGATAACATGGAATGAATCATGTGAAAAGCTATTATTATGAAAAGGAAACATGGCATAGACAACAAATCTCACATCCTACCTTTGACACCTACTGGCTGTATGACATTGGAGAAATCAGTGAAGCTCTCAGTGGCCTGAGTAAGTCCCAGAGCAGGGGCCAAGGAGTTCTTCACCCAGAGTATCCTATACTGGTGAAATCCTAAGCCTGCTAAAAAAAAAAAAAAATACTGTTCTGATTTTAGGCAGATGAATTTGCATAATCAGATCTGGGCTATAGGAAAACGACTTTGGTAGCTGTGTTTGAAAAGTTTAATAAGAAGATCCTTAAAATTCAGTGTTTTAGCTTTAAAATATGGGCAGTTGGGTGGTGCAGTGGAAATGACACTGAGTCTGGGCTCAAGAAGGTCTGAGCTATTCAAATATTTACTCTCTGTGTGTGACCCTAGGCAAGCTACTTAACCTCTCTCTGCCTCAGTTTCCTCATCTGTAAGATTGGGATAATAAAAATCACATATATCCCAGGGTTATATTTAGGATCAATTGAAATAATAATTATAAAGCACTTTGGACAGTACCTGGAAGATAGTTAGTGCTGTATAAATGCTAGCTATTAATATTAAAATTTTAGGATTTTAGGGGTAAAAAAAAAAAAGCAATGACTTTAATATTGAAAGCAGAAAATTCCAACTAAATAGAGGCAATAGAGAACAATGAGTGGTTGAATTTTCCATGACTGTGATCCTTACCCAGAGTTATGGGAAGGTTTGATTTTGGGTAAAAATTTCTTTGCTTTTGCTTTTGGAAACCCAAGTCACAGGTTTGTGAGGAAAACAATCTGACTATCCTCAAAAACTTGAAGAAAGCAAATCACTCAGTAATGTTTGCTTAAGGCAATTAGCCTTCAAATTATGTTTTTTTTTTAAATTATGGACTTCCCACAAAGGCTGACCATTATTGTCAGACCTGAGCAGTAGATTTCTGGTTGAAGCGGGGCCATGACCTCTTTTGCAAAATGACTATAGCCTAGTCTGGAGTTTCCTGAATGAATCATTTAAAAACTTCATAAAATAGTACAAGGCGAGGAGTACCCTATTAAAATTGTGACGTAAGTTTCTTTTCCTTTGTAATAATGAGGCTTAAAAAAATCCACCCAAACTTTTGCTCTTCTGTCGACAGCAGTCCAAAAATAATTGTGTGTAAAAGGTCAAATTTAAAGTGAAATAAGAAGAGGGACGGAAATCCTTTTTCATGGATACATTTGCATCTTTTACTTAAAAAAATGTGAAGGCCTTAGCAATGTATTTGTTATTGTTCACCTTCATTCTCAAAGAAGACCAAGGACATCAGAAGGGTTGTATTTTGAATTGCAAGTAAGTTAGATTTTAGTGAGGCAGTATTGTGCAAAGTCGTTAACCTCTAGAGTACTCACTGGGAGCCCAGAGGTTCAAATATTGATCCTAAAACTTAGTAGCTGTGTGAATTTGATCAAATAATTTAACATCTAAGACTCAGTTTCCTCATCTGTAAAAGTGGAAATACTATTAATCCTTATTCAGCCAGGTTGTTGTAAGACTCAAATGAGAGAACACATATAAGGCACTTTGCCCATCTTGAAGAGCTATGTTGTAGCTCTTAGCTGTTGTAATTATGACAACCATTTTAATGAATTATATCATATGTTAAAGTGGAAGTCTTTATGCTGGTCTGAAAATCAGAACACTCTAGCAGAGGTCCTCAAACTTTTTAAGTAGGGGGCCAGTTCACTGTCCCTCAGACTGTTGGAGGGCCGGACTATAGTAAAAACAAAAACTTTTTTTTTAATGGGCCTTTAAATAAAGAAACTTCATAGCCCTGGGTGAGGGGGATAAACATCCTCAGCTGCTGCATCTGGCCCGCGGCCATAGTTTGAGGACCCCTGGAGGAGCTAGTCCCAGCTCTGTGAGTTTAGGCATTTATAATTTAGCTTTACTTTTTATTCTTTTCTTCAGACTTGAAAGAATTGAAAATAACATGTTCACCTTGAAAATCAATTTTACAGTTTGAAAGATTAATCTGTATAGCATGAAACTTTATTAAGGTACAGTAAGGTCCTGTGGCAAGGTTAAGAAACAAAGCAAATTACACTTCCAAGTTCTTTTTGACTAATGGATTTTCCTCTCACACAAAAGAAGGAAAACATTAAAAATTGTTTTTTTTCTTACACAGTTGTGTAGAAATCCATACAAAAAACAACTGCTCCATTTTTTTTTATTAGTGTGTGCCTGTTAGTTGTAAGGTACAACCCTGTAAAGGCTGTAGGAATAATAGGGCACATTTCCTGTTTTAAAGGAGCTTCCAGGGGGCAGTTGAATGAGGCAGTGGGTAGAGAACTTTTCCTGAAGTCAGGAGGACCTGAGTTCATATTTGCTCTTAGATACTTAACATTTCCTGGCTGTGACCTCCAACAAATCACTTAACCCCAATTGCCTAGTTACCCCTCTAAATAAAGGAGTTTTCTAGTTGAGACAATGTAGAATTCTTATATTTCAGTGCTTTGTCTGAAAAAAGTTTCCCTTTACAAAAGAGAATTCAAGAATATAAAAATTGCTATGTTGATTCAGTACTCCAGGCCAGCCAGTCCAATGCTCTGTTTCTGGCTGAGAGATATATTTATGGAACCATATTTGAAGAAAAACAGTGAAAAACTCTTGTTCTGCTCATCTGGGCTTTGTTATTCCCTTTCTTTCCTTCATAATTTTATAGAATTCAAGAATTTCTCTCAACATCTTTGTTTTTATCCCAAATGGTTCACACACAATGGACTAGCTAATCCCCTCCATTATTTTAGAAATTCCCTTCTTTGAATCTCTGGTTTTTCTCTTTCTTGTCTGCAGCTACATTTGCACACAGAATTCCCAGTGCAGGACCACCATGGTTTTGTCCAACGGTTGCGTGATCTTTTGTGGTCAACATGCTTTCTGATGTGGTCCAACAACTCAATTGATGAATGTCTCCAAGAAATCATCATGAACTGCAAGTCTTTCTTGCCTTTTAACTGATAGCTTCAATCCCTTATATGATAAATATAGTAGGGGTCAATTTCTCCTGAATGCCTTATATTTGTGTAACAAATGACTCTCAATCGTGACTAGGATAGTGAATCAGTGAGGCCATGGGGAGACAAGGACTGTGTACAGGCTGACTTTTCCCAGAGTTCTTGGGTTTCTATTTCCTTTTATCTTGAAAACACTCTAACTTATGAATTCTATGATCCTGGAGCAGGAAAGACCCATTTTGGGTTTGGGGTTTTCCCTTCCAGGGGCTGGAAATATTGCAATGGCCCGACATACTGAAACAAGAATGGATATGACACCTGGAGAGCCCTCTGAAAATCCCGGTGAAGACCTAGAAAACGATAGAATTGTTTTTGTGGTTGTTGATGGTGGTCCTTTCTTTTCAAAAAAAAAAAAAAAAACCAATGACATCACAAGGGAGATGTCTTGACTTGTGCATGAACTGCACTGGAGTGAGGCAGACCTGCACAGAACCGAAGGAGATGAGAACAGGCAGGAGGGAACCAGATAAGACTGAAGAACCTTAGCTGTGGTGAGACCAGCCGCCGGATGTGTGCCAGCCCATCCCACAAGCAATCCCACCCTGTTCTTTCAGGACACTTGCTAAGGCAAATCTTGTCACGTCCCAAAAATCTGCAAAAACTCTAACCCTTGTTTCCTCAGTACAGCTGCTGAGAAAATTTCAGCAGGTTCTAAATGTGCCAAATCCTTTCTTTGTCTTTCCTTCCTTCTGCCATCTGGAAGGTGGTATGTTTGGGGGGAAGGTATGGGAAAGAGGTTAATACGGTTATTGTGACTTCTGCCATATGCTTTTTTTTAAAAGCTCTTTCCAATTTTATTTTGATTCATTATGGCTGCCATTATTTGCCTTAACCAGCCAACAAGGAGATATTAAGTGCTTCCACTTGTGCTAAGTGCTGGAGATAGAAAGAAGGGCAAAGATCAGAGATTCTGTCCTAAGAAAGCTCACAATTTGCTGGGACAATATAAATACAGAAAAAAATGTACACATAAATTATATACAAGTATAAATGGAAGATAATCTCATAGGTAAAAGACTACTGACATTTGGGTGGGAGAACAGGAGAGGCATCTTGTAAAAGAATTGTCTTTTTTAACTTTTGTTTTTTATTAAACCTTTTTATTTCCAAAACATATTCATGGGTAATTTTTCAAAATTAGTCCTTGAAAAACCTTATGTTCTAATTTTCCCCACTTGCCCTCACCCTCTCCCCTAGATGGCAAGTAATTCGATATATGTTAAACATGGTAAAATATATGTTAAATCCAATATATGCATACCTATTATTTATACAATTATTTTTCTACAATAACTGTATGGACATGTATACATATATTGCATTTAACATATACTTTAACATATATAACATGTATTGGTCTACCTGCCATCTGGGGGAGGGGATGGGGGAAAGGAGGGGAAAATTGGAACAAAAGGTTTTGCACTTGTCAATGCTGAAAAATTACCCATGCATATATCTTTTTTTTTAATTTTATAATAACTTTTTATTGACAGAACCCATGCCAGAGTAATTTTTTACAACATTATCCCTTGCACTTGCTTCTGTTCCGATTTTTCCCCTCCTTCTCTCCCCCCCTCCCCCAGATGGCAAGCAGTACTATATAGGTTAGATATGTTGCAGTATATCCTAGATACAATATATGTGTGCAGAACCAAACAGTTCTTTTGTTGCACAGGGAGAATTGGATTCAGAAGGTAAAAATAACCTGGGAAGAAAAACAAAAATGCAAATAGTTTACATTCATTTCCCAGTGTTCCTTCTCTGGGTGTAGCTGCTTCTGTCCATCATTGATCAATTGGAACTGAGTTAGATCTTCTCTTTGTCGAAGAAATCCACTTCCATCAGAATACATCCTCATACAGTATCGTTGTTGAGGTATATAATGATCTCCTGGTTCTGCTCATTTCACTCAGCATCAGTTCATGTAAGTCTCGCCAGTCCTCTCTGTATTCATCCTGCTGGTCATTTCTTACAGAACAATAATATTCCATAACATTCATATACCACAATTTACTCAACCATTCTCCAATTATGGGCATCCATTCATTTTCCAGCTTCTAGCCACTACAAACAGATCTGCCACAAACATTTTGACACATACAGGTCCCTTTCCCTTCTTTAGTATCTCTTTGGGGTATAAGCCCAGTAGAAACACTGCTGGATCAAAGGATATGCACAGTTTGATAACTTTTTGGGCATAATTCCAGATTCCATGCATATATCTTGTAAATAAAAAGCTATAATAATAATTTTTAAAAAACCTAGAGGGCCAAGTTTGCTATAAATAGTTTGACAATAAATATATATATAAAATTTTAAAAAATTATTTTGCTGTACAAGAAAAGTCAGATCAAAAAGGAAACAAATGATAAAGAAAATAAAATGTAAGCAAACAAACAAACAAAAAAAAAGAGTGAGAATGCTATGTTGTGATCCACCCTCCGTTTTCTCTCTGGGTACAGATGGCTCTCTTCGTCACAAAATCATGTCTCAATCATCTCATTGTTGGAAAAAGCCACATCCATCAGAATACATCCTCATATAGTATTGTTGTTGAAGTATATAATGATCTCCTGATTCTGCTCATTTCCCTTAGCATCAGTTCACATAAGTAAAAGCTGAGTCTTAAAGAAAAGCAAGGAAGCTAGTTTGCAGAAAGAAGGAAGGGCATTCCAAGCATGGGAAGAGCCAGAAACAGGAGATGGAGTGTTTATTTAAGGAGGTCAGCGTCACTAAATTATAGAGAAGGAGGATTAGAGTAAAGATCTGGAAAACTGGAAAAGTAGCAAGAAGCCAGGAAAGGAATTAAAAACCAAACAATATTTCACATTTGACCCTAGAGCTAATAGACGGCTCCTGCTGTTTTCTGTGTGTGGTGTGTTTGTGTTTGTAATATCATCAAATTTAAATTTTAAGATGCCCATTAAGAAAAATATATATACACAAATATACCATTTTAATTCTATGAATTAACACGAACAATGTGGGAATTGTTGAAATTCAACAATGTTGAAATGTGGGAATTGGGGGCTTATTCTAGAAATAAGGATTTCACTTTCCCTGTTTAATAATTGTTGAGAATATTCCAGGTCAGATTCCTAGATTTATCTAGAACTGGGGATGGGGGGATGGCTTGAGTCAGTGGCTTGGGAGAAAGTAAACCTTTGTGATAGGGAATAAGTAGCTCATGTGTAGCTGGAGTGCCATCTGGTGAGTAGCAAGGGCAGCTGAAGTCATTAGGAAAAGCTTACATGGATATGATCGTAATTTTTTAAAAAATTAGTTTCTTGAAAAGAAAAACTTTTATTATAGACCTTGTAGAGCTCCTCTCCTGAGTTTCATTATCTATTAGCTAATTATATATTGTATTCTTCAGATGATTGATTGGTAATTCATAAATTATGTACCAACTCTCAGCAGATTACAAAAAGCAGGGAAAGGAACCACTGATGGGAGCATGAGCTCTGGTAGCAACATTGGATTCTGAATCCCTACTATACCTCACCATGAAATTGAAACTGCTCTGCCACTTCTTTGCCCACTCTCCTAGTCTGGCCAGATCTTCTGCATTTTATCCCCATTATCTAAGCTTTTCAGTACCTTGCAAATCTATGTGTGTTGTGTGAACAGGAAGATTTCATTGAATATTCCTTTCCAATCACTTGTTTCATGTTTTTAAGGTCAGCCGTACTATGGATTGCTAAGGAATAATTTTGTTGTTGTTCAGTTTTGTGCAGCTCTTTGTTTCTTGGCAGAGATACTGGAGCGGTTTGCAATGTCCTTCTCCAGATAATTTACAAATGAGGAAACTGAGGCAAACAGGGTTAAGTGATTTGCCCAGGATCACACAGCTAATAAGTGTCTGAAGTCAGATTTTCCTGACTCCAGGACCAGTGTTCTATCCTCTGGGCCACTTAATTTCCTTAAGGAATAATACTTTTTGTATATCTACTTAGTGAAATTCTCATCCCCATTTCTCTTGTTTCCTCTCTTTCCTATTACTTTCCTGGACAAAATAATTTTCATGACAGGATAGTTCTTACTTCACTAATCAATTTAATTTAATTCAACAAAAATTTATCAAGTGTCTTCTAAATAAAAGGGACTGTTCAAGATTCTAGGGATTCCAAGACAGAAATCAAATAGTCACTGACTTCAAGGAGTATATATCAAAGAGATATTATATTTTGAGGAAACTCTCTTCTCCATCTCTCTGTTTCTGTTTCTGTCTCTCTCCCTTCCTCCCCTCTTTTCTCCCTCCTGCCTCCTTCTCTTTCTTCCTCTCCCTCCTTCCCTTCCTCCATATCCCTCTGTCTCTCTCTCTTTGCCTCTATCTGTCTGTCTCTGTCTGTGTCTCTGTTTCTATCTCTGTATCTCTATTTCTATCTCTCTCTGTGTCTGTCTCTCTGTTTTTTGTCTCTGTCTGTCTCTTTCTCTCTCTTCCCCCTCATGATTTGTACATGAACTGGATTTAAATGAGGCAGGACTATGCAAAGTTGTCAGCCTCACTTTCTCTCTCCCTCCTTCTCTTCCCTGTTTTTCTCCTTTCTGTCCCCTTTCCCCTCTCTTCCTTTATCTCTCCATCTCTTTCTTGGCAAAGATTCTGGAAAGGTTTGCCATTTCCTTTTCAAGCTCATTTTACAAATGAGGAAACATGGTTAAGTGACTTGGCCAAGGTCATGTAATTAGTTAAGTTTCTGAAACCAGATTTGAACCCCAAAAGATGAATCTTTCTGATTTCAGGGATGGTACTATCTCTACTGCACTCTATTTATCTATATTTGTGAATACACATACATACATACATATGTGTGTATATATATGTATATATATAGCAATATGTGTAAATAAATGCAAATTATATGCAAAATAATTTTTTAAAAGCAGACAGTATTAACAATTGGAAGAAGGAAGGAATCAAGAAAGATCTCCTGTCGGAAGAGGCACCTGAACTGAGTTTTGAAGGCAGGGAGGGAGTTGATGAGGTCTCATTGAAAAGGTGACACATTGCAGTTGTGGGAGTTATATAAAAGACACAGAAGTAAGAGCTGGAATATAAAATATAGGGAACCACTAGCAGGCCACTCCTTCACTGCAATGGAAGACATATGAAAAGGAATGAAGGGAACAAAGACTGAAAAATTAGGTGGAAGCCATATCGGAGAGCAGGAACTATTAAAGTCAATTTAAAGATTTTATTTCTCATCCAAGGAGTAGTAGGGAGCCATGAAATGGCTTGAGTTAGGGAGTGATATTAGTCAGAACTGTATTTCCATTTGGTGTGGATAATGGATTGGAGAGATGAGAGACTGGAAACAGATCAATCAACAGCCCAGTAGCTTTGGTGTGGAATTGAAACTCAGAGAAATTGTGTAATTATTGAATGGGTGTGACAAATACTACTGAAAACTGGATATTTCTCAGTTTTCATTGCGTTTTGCTTTTTTCCCCCTTAACTTTTTGGTCAAATCCAAGAGTCTCTTAAAAAAAAAAAAACACCTCAGGATATTTAAGAAACTCAGTAGTGTGTAGACAGATGCATGCCAGACCTAAAGCCTATCATGAATGTTGCACTGATTTTATTTTTAATCAGATAAAGGATGAGAGAGATGAGAGATCCAAACTGTACTTTTGCCTGAAATTAACTGGTATTTTGGTATGGGCAGGGATGGTAGTGAGCTGAGAAGCTCGAGCCATTATTCCCCAGCTGGCCATGCTAGGTCCTTTTTCCACTTTGTGCTTCATCGTGACCATACAAGCTTTTTCCTTTACCTCAGTCTCTCCATGATTTAATTTCAGCTTCAGAATCTCTGCCTTAGCAGCAAACACTATTCCTTATTCTATTTCTCAAGACTGATGCTTAAGAAAATCAGCAGACTTCTCCTTCCTAGAAGCAGACTTTCCACATGATAATAATGATAACTCATATCTGTTATTCAAAGGGCCTTATGAATTATCTCATTTGAGTAGATCTATAGGTATTATGGTTGCTATTTTAGAGATTCAGAGATAATAATTAATTTGCCGAAGGGTATATGAAGCAGGATGAGTGTTTGAGGGAGGATTCCAATCCAGCTCTTCTTTGCTACAGTTTCCTACTTCCTCTTTATTCTTTTCCTTCCACATTTGCCATGACAAAGAATGGATTAGGTTAAAACCAGTACTAGTAGTTGAATGGAGGAGCTGGGATAGGGATATGTCCACATGCAAGTGGGAAAGGTGTTAGCAGGGGATTGAAAGAACTTGAAAAAAACAATCTTGACAAAATTGCCAAAGAGATGCCTCTTGAAAGCCTTTGATGAATCCCGATGCCCTACTATATTAAATACAACTTCATTTCTAAGACTCTCCATAATCAAGCCCTATAAATTCTGGAATTTACTCTACCAATCCTAAACTGG
Organism: Antechinus flavipes; assembly: GCF_016432865.1. Lineage (NCBI taxonomy): Eukaryota > Metazoa > Chordata > Mammalia > Dasyuromorphia > Dasyuridae > Antechinus > Antechinus flavipes. The sequence goes on along the minus strand of NC_067399.1, from coordinate 57,707,904 downwards.
ACTTCCAAAGGAAGGCTGACTCCCTTCCCTTTGTGTAAGTCTGATGGTTGGGAATGTCTTTCTATTTTTATAATTTATGAGTCATATTTATTTATTTTTAAATAATTATAACTTTTTATTGACAGAACCCATACCTGGGTAATTTTTTTTAACAACATTATCCCTTGCACTCACTTCTGTTCTGACTTTTCTCCTTCTCCCTCCTCCCCTCCCCCAGATGGCAAGCAGTCCTATATATGTTAAATATGTTATAGTATATCCTAGATACAATGTATGTGTGCAGAACCTTGTTGCACAGGAAGAATTGGATTTAGAAGTTAAAAAATAACCTGGGAAGAAAAACAAAAATGCAAATAGTTTACATTCATTTCCCAATGTTTTTTCTTTGGGTGTAGCTGCTTCTGTCCATCATTGATCAATTGAAACTGAGTTAGATTTTCAATTTATGAGTCATATTATTCCCAAATATCATTTGACCAGTTAACATCTTCACTGATTTGTATACTGATCAGCTGATATTTCCTTAATATCATTGATAATCACTTAATACCAATTAGCCTTTTCAAAGGGATGTTTACTAAAAAGATGTGATTAAAAATCAAATTACAAAAATATCCTGAACTGGGGTGATTCTCCCTGTATAATTAGATCTTTGGGGAGAATTGTTGTTGTTTCTCCTTTGTTCCCTAAGAGGACATCATGAGGGTGGTGTCCTGCCGATTAATTGGCTTTAAGTGAGGCAGGACTGTGCAAAACTGTCATCCTCCCTCTCTCTTCCAGAGTTATTGAAGTCCAATGGCAAGATAAAGCTTAAGACAATTGATAATGGTACCTTGGGGAGTCAATATGTCAAATTTAAAATGGTGGCTTAAATTTTCCTCTCTGAACCAGAGTCCACCCTCCTCTATCACCTTGACCTTCAGGGAGAGTGGACTCCAACTTAAAATGATAGCTTTGAAGTATTCCTCTCACCAAGTTCATTTTTGGGTTTGACATAGCCAATGGACCAATTGATCCTTTGCTTTCAGAACATGGTGTCTTGGTTGCTGGGCTGATTCACCATTAGATTGATAAGTCAGTTGTACTTCCAAGTGTGCTGGTTCACTGGACTCGGCTGTTGTAGCTATAGTAGGATCTACTACAGGTTTTTACACTGGACCTTTTGTGACTCTTCCAAATTTTTGGAGCCCTAAAGGTCATAGCCTAGACTGTTCCATCTTTGACATTCATTCATTATGACTAAGAAAGAATAAACACCACAGAGGGTGAAGAAACCCAAAAATGTATATTTTTGACTATTTAACAACCAGGTGAGGGAAGGGACATCTCCAGAGGTTTTACATCATTTCTTCAACTCCATTTGAAATGTACCAGGGTGATTAAAGTTTTCTATTGGACTTAGTTCTGGCTCAGCAAGCAATTAGAAGCTTTTCCTCACTACATCACATTAACAAGACACATTTATAGAATATGGATACCTGCACATACTCAGAAGCAGTGAGTAGCCTTCTCCATTGAGGATCATCATGGTTTTTTTTCCCCTTAAACCTGGATCTCTCCATCTCACTTGGGTTAGAAATGTAGGGGCTACTCATGGCTTGATCCCATGCTTAGAGGTACAGGAATTTTGACCTGCTCTGTTTCATCTGAGCTGGTTCATCCCTTCTTGGTCAATATGTCATTCAACATTTGTTTCTGGTGGTTTTTCAGTTGATTCTCTAGGATTCTCCAAGTATACTATCATAACATCTGCAAAGAGTGATAATTTTGTTTCTTACTCTAATTCCTTCAATTTTTTTCTTCACTCAATATTTATTAAGTGCCTATTAGGTGCCAGACATGATACTAGGCATAATTAAGCAAACTGGTACCTCCTAACTTCCAGGGCTCAATTTACTAATAATGTCAATTGGGAGTATATAAACACCCAATTAGTCTTTCTCTCTGAAGCTCAGAGTTTCTGAACTTAAGAACATCAGCTTTTCCAATATCCAAAATTATAGGCGCTTGCAGTCATATATTTCCCAAAGCAACTTTCCATAGACATGCAGCGGAATCTATTGAGCATTTTTGAAAAATTGAGTTCCTATTGGACAATCTCCTATCACATCAGCATCCAGTGGACTTGAATTAGAATTTGTTATTCTTAGGTAATTCCAAGGTTGTGCTTGTAAATGTTTAACTATTAGTTCTTAAAAAAAAAAAAGATGAGATCAATGTGTACTTTTACATTTAACTTGCATTATTAAGATTTTATACATTACTTTCTTAAGTCTAGACAATCAAGGAAACAATATATTAAGTCCTAATTTGTAGCTTGTCAGTTTCTGAGATGTAAATGCTCACACTGAAAATTTAACAATCCACTCTTAGTTTTAGCTCACTCTAGCACATTCTTACATTCATCACTGATCTTCTGAGAATGTAATAGTAAAAATATACCCTGGCTGATTGATTAGTAAAGAAAAAAAGTGGGCTGGAGAAAGAAAAGGAGGAGAGGAGAGACACAAAAGAAAGATAAGGGCAGTGAAGAAAGTAGAAAACATACAAGGGAAGAAAATAATAGATTTTGAACTATTTCTTTAGACTACTTTTACCAGAATCATCTTAAAGAGCCAGGATCATACAGCCATTATTGATTTTAGAGGAAGAAAGGAGGACTTTCTATTGATTTTACTGATCAAAAATAATTCTAGAAAATGTTAACTTGGTGGCTACATTTAAATTCTCAGCCTTTAGGCAAAAAAAAAACCCCACCAAACAATTAGAAAGAGCTTCTGATGGCCAGATTTGGGAATAGTGTAACAATGGGGTCCCAGAAATAGTTATAGAACATATAAAAATCTAATAACTGAATGGGGTTGGGGGAGTTTCCAGATGGCTCTGGTGCAAATGGAACAATGAACCATGGTTTTAGACTTGGTAACAAATGAACCCTTTGTTACTTAAAAACAAATAGATCTCCCTCCATCCCATCTAGACTTAAGAAAGTAATGTAGAAAATTCCATCCCTTCTCTTTCTCTCATCCCTCTCCTTTTTTTGGTGTAAGTGAAATAAATGTTTTAGACAAGTGCTCCCATCTTTTGGAAGTATCCTCTGTAACTACTGGGTTTATTTTGGAGGATATCTATCAAGTCACTCACTATTCCTTAGTCCATTCAACTTGAAAACTGTTACTCAAATTTCTGAGAATTCATAGAAACAACCAAGAGAAGAAGGGAGGGAAAGGGATAGAGTTGTGGGAGGTAGAAAACAGACAGAAATAGAAAGACAAATGGAGACAGAAACAGAGAGAGAAAGAGGGGAAGAATAGAGAGATAGAGAGACAGACAGAAAGAGAGAGAGTACAGAGAGAGACACACAGAGAGAGGAGAGACAGAGAGAAGAAAACAAAGAAGAAGAAGAAGAAGAAGAAGAAGAAGAAGAAGAAGAAGAAGAGAAGAAGAAGAAGAAGAAGAAGAAGAAGAAGAAGAAGAAGAAGAAGAAGAAGAAGAAGAAGAAGAAAAGAAAGAAAGAAAGAAGAGAGGAGAGACAGAGAGAGAAGAGAGAAAGAGTGAGAGAGAGAGAGAGAAGAAACAGAGAGGAGAGACAGAGAGAGACATACAAAGAGACAGACAGAGAAGAGAAACAGAGAAAGAGAGAGGAGAGACACAGAGAGAAAGAAGAACAAGAAGAAATAGAGAAGAGAGAGAGAGGAGAGAGAGAGACAGACAAAAAGACACAGAGGGGAGAGAGAGAGAGAAAGAGAGAGAGAGAGAGAGAGAGAGAGAGAGAGAGAGAGAGAGAGAAGGAGGGAGAGAGATGGCAATTCTCTAGAGCTGGAGAAAGCTGAAAGGCAGTGGTATTTTGAGGAAAAGATTTTATCAATAGAAAGAAAAAAAGGCAGAGACAGATACAGAGACAGAGAAGAATGGAGATAGTGGGAGAAAGAGAGACAGAAACACACTAATCAGCTATCATCTGTCTTTTTTTTTTATCCTGGGACTCATTGCTTCTATTAGGGGACTGTGTCTAGAAGCTTGAACCACTGTGGGAACAGGGGCAGATGTGGTCATGGTTTATACAAAGCAGCGATCTCCCTGTGCCAGGCTCGCTGGCTGCCTATCATCGAGGAGAGGACTATTCCCTGCCTGACGGGGCAGACTGTCAAGCTGTAGCATTGCTGACGAATGAAACGATTGCTGGGAAACTTTCCTGATGTCATTTTGACATCACTCTTTTTTTTTTCTTTGTCAGATCCCTCTGAACTAGAACTCTTGGCAGTCTTTGGCAATCCATTCCTGAAATTCTCCTCATGAATTTTCCTTTTTCTCATCTTCACCTCTAACCTCTTCCCATCTTTCCCACTCAACTTCCCTACCATCTTGTGAGCTGTCAAGGTCCTGATAGTTTCTATCAGAGGATTTTTGATAGAATCCTGGGGATTCCTCTTTAGTCTGGTGTCTTAGTGAGATGGAGGGGCTGAAAAGACTGGTGAAGACTTTGGAAAAGTAACAAACATCCAGAGGAAGAAAATTCATGAATACCTTATATGGGACCCAATGGGTATAACCAAACAAATGTCTGATAATTTATAGGATTCAAAGAAAGGTCATCTTCTCCAATTTTCTGACCCTTCTGACCCTCACTTTATAAAGATGGAAACTGATTTCATGAGGGTAAGTGATTTCCTCAAGTTCACACAACTAAGAAGAGGCAAAGCTAGGATTCAAGTCTAGCTAGTCCCTCCATCCTCTCATACCCCCTAATTCCTCTCATCCCCTTCCTTTTTCCAGATCCAGTGCTCTCTCCTCTGGAATACATTGTTTTTCTTGATCAATAAACGTTTGTTAATTAGTGCTATGTGCCAATGCCATAACTAGGGTGGAGGTGAGAAGACTTTATCTAAATTTAGAGGACCTGGAAACTCCAGTAGAACATTGTAGAAATAATTTAGCTAGGAACCCAGTTAACAATAATAGATAAAGGAGAAAGCTCCTAGAATGTGAATTTCAAGGTGGCTGCTTCCCAGGTGAGCTTTTCTTTGGCCCCAACTTTTCTTCTTCTCCCTCAACTGAGTTGAGGGCACATTAGTTCTGTTACAGTTCCCCAATGTACAACATTAGGGGTGCTCTAAGCATACTTTGGGCTCTGTCTGGGGACCCTGTGGGCAGGATTCTGGTGCTTTTCCAGCCCAGTAAAACTGCAAGAAGAGGTATGAAGAAGGGGGTCGAAATGTGAAAGGGGGGAAAGTTGATGAGGAGAAAGCTAGTGTGAGTGAGGGACAGAACACTAGAGACTTAAACAGACATTAAGCTGTTGAGGCTGAAGGAGAAATTTAGGGAGGAAGGGAAAAGGAAACCTGCTGATAATGTATGTATAGAAAAGTTGGAGAGAATGGGGGAGGGGAGGCTGTCCAGAGTGCGGGGCGGAGGGGTAACTGGTGTGAGGAAGAGACAAGTTGGGGAGCGTAAAGCTGGGGAGGGGAGAGAAGGGAATTGCTGAGGGGGACAAAACCGCCCAATCGCAAGGCCTGCGGACCTCCTCTCCTCCGGGAATTCGGACGGAGACGTTTCCACACCTCTGGAGGAGTAAGGGACTCATTTCCAGCCGCCTGGAGGACTGTAGGGGTGGAAGATCTTCCCTTGCCTCTCCCTATACCCTGAATCCTCGCCTTGTTAAGGCGGACTGGGTGTCAAGCGGACGCCCTTGGAGGTGGGCAGAGACTTCCCCAAGCAGGGCTAGAAGTACTGCCCGTCTTCCACCCCTCACCTCCATTCTCCCTCAGTCTTCAACTCCTCGCCCCCACGGCGTTCAATCCCCCCATTCTCCGCACGTCTCGCGATCCCCTTCATCCCCCATCCCTCCATCCTCTCACATCCCCTAACTCCTCTCATCCCCTTCCTTTTAAGCTCCCAGTTCCCGAGTCCCAGTAACTCTCTGGGAGCCCTCCATCTCTGAGCTTCTTATTTCCTTAGTTCCCCAATCCCCGTACCCTTACCCCCACCCTGCCTCCCTTACTTCCAGTCTCCTAATTTCCTCCCTCCTTTCATCTCTTTAATCTCTCAACCCTCTTCTTCCCCTTCCCCCCCACCACAACCCTCACCCTCTTCTTCCCACTCTCCCCAGCTCGGCTAAGGGGCGGAGCCGTAAGGAGAGCGAACCTTTCTGGGAGCCTCCTCATCCTCCCGCTCCCCCTAACCCCCCTTGCCCTGCCCTCCCACTGGTCTCGGAGGAACCGAGCCCGCCCTCCGGGGAGAAGGCGGGGCCTAGAACCTGAGCATATAGGGCAGGAGGCGGCGGGGGCCGCTCCTCACTGGCAGCTGGCTGCTGAGACCTACGGGGCATCCTCCGGCTCCGCTCGGCTGCAGCCCACTGGGATTCTCTGCGAGGACCCACGGAGAGTCAGAGGCTCCGGGGAGGTGAGTGCTCGCCTGCCGTCCCCTTCCGACCCTTCATGAAGCCTCCGTTTGCTTGTGGAGGACTGAGCGCTCATTCATTCCCCCCTGTTCTAATCAAACCCTTAGAACTTTGCTTTTAGACAACTTAAAAAGCAGCCCAGGACGAGAAGCAGCTGGAGGAAGGCTGGATGCTGACCTGGAAGACCGCCCCCCGGTTCAAATTTTGCTCTGCTGCTTATCCCTGTGCCTCAGTTTCCACGTCTTTAAACTAGATGACCTCTTCCAGCTCCAAATCTTTGCTCACATTTTATCTTCAAGTTTTCACCCTGGCACATAGCAATAATAACTCTAGTTCAAGTTTTTAGAGCATTTCCAAAGGCAGTGGTAGAAAAAGTATCGTCCAGAGTCTGGGCTGTAGTTCTTAAATGCTTCTTGACTGCCTATCCCCCCATTAGACAGATGAGATTGAAATTAGTCAAATGATTTTTAGGGCCAGGAAGAAACGACGTAAAATTTAGAGATTGCTCTCCTGACAATTCTAGAAGACAGGTAGTAAAATCTCGATTGCTTCTGTTTTACAAATAAAGAAACTGAGATACAGAAGGGTAAAAATCATCAGTCCAGAACCCTACAGCTACTAAGTATGAGGATCGGGACTCAGATCCAAGCTCTCTGGCTTCCCAGAGCATGTCTGTTTTCAGTATATTATCATTTAATCCAGTCCTTTCATTTTATAGCAAGGGACATTGAGGCACAGAGAGATAAGATGGTAGAATTAGAGATCATGTGGTCCAAACCTTCTTTTTACAGATGAAGAAAATGTGACTTAGAGAGTTTAATAAAGACAACTTAAGGAATAAGTTACAAAGGCAGGATCTGAACCTGCACTTGGTGCCCTTAGTGCTAGACCACGTGTGGTAGTAGGAGGTGATCAGGTGGCAGTGACGATGGTGACATGGTTCGGTTAGGGAGCGCTGTCCATTCAGGTGTGTGCAAGGATGGTTGGACACATCTGATACATCTGCCCATGTATCAAGGTCCAAAAGATTTTGAATGAACAAATGAAGTTGTTGTTCTGTCAGCTTCTATCATCATTTTGGGAAGACCTTCTAGGTGTTAGCCACTGGGAAGGCAAAGAAATCTCCTGATGGGCTGATCATCTAGCTGAGGAGAGAGACAATGGACTTGCAAAGATCTATTATGGTATAAGGTAATATAAGCTAAATCTAGGATGAATTGTATAGTCAATAACTGTAAGACATCAGGGGTAGCAGGGATCACCAAGGACTGGTACCTAGAAAGTATCTTGGGGGACATGGGTCTGAGTCTGGCTTTACAAGAACAGTGGGACTTAAGGTAAGTTACCTTAATTTAAAATCAATTTGAATTCTGGACAAGCTGTTGCTCCTCCCCCCCCCCCCCTTCATAAAACAGAGTGTACTTGTGTAAATGACAGTCTTCACTTTCAACTAATGCTGAATTCAAACCTTGTATGATGTTTGGCCACTCCTATGTAGAGTATGTATATTTTGGTACAAACTTAACTACTCACCATGAGACTCAGGGCTTCCACTGAGTACATTCTCTTGGGTTTTCATTAGTTCTTTTGTGTGAAATGGGTGGGTTAAGTGGATCCTTGCCCAGAGTGGTCACTGTGAGCAAAAGGGGTGCCCGTGCCAAAAAGAGACATTGCTGGGGGTTTATACACGGTGCTCACTCTGAGGGTACCTGGAATTTTGCCTCTGGCTTAGTTGAATGTCGTGCACTCATCCCTTAATGCCTCCTGCCTTCTTTCTCTCCCTTTACTCTCACATTCAACTTCATCCAATTTGGGGGACAGTTCTGAAAGCACCAACTACAGGGGGCATGCCAGTGTGGGTGTTGGGGAAAGAGCATTGCTTTGGAGCTGGAATATCTGCGTTCTTATTGCCACTTATTACTTGTGAAATCTTAGAAGAGCCGCCCTATTCTTGAAAGTCTTGTAAATAATAATTAAGCATAGCTGGGGATCCAACCAGAATTTTTAAAATAAGAAATTTAACCTAGATGACTATGAAAGGCTCTCTCTATAGGATCTACGATTGTCATCCAACCAAGCAGAATTTTGTAGGGAGCCTATAATTTAAGACTTTCACACAGGGGAGATTTGTTGCTCTGAATGGGGGGAAGGGGGGGGTGAAGCCTGGAGTGGTTTGGGGAAAGGGATGAGTGTAAGGAATAAAGTTCTGCCACACACTCTGGAAAACCTATAACCCTGCCAGAAGGGTCTGAGTTTAGAGAGATTTTGAAAGGAAGTAACTGAGGGTTGAGTTTGCTTGGTCCACTTGGAAGTGGGTGGAGCAACAGAATAGTAAATTTGCTTAGAGAACTGATCACATTCATTCCATCTCTCCAAGATAAGAAAATACCATTCCTGTAGGGCATCGCCACCTGGGCTGTTGTGCTAAATTTGACAGTTTTTGTTTGGGAAGGAAACCCTTCACACAATAGTGACCCGTCCTGGCCTCCACGGATCTGGAAAATACCTTGACTTTGTCACCAGCGGTGATTTGTTCTGTATGTGAGGTGCCTCTGTGTCTGACTGCTTGGGGCCTAGGAGACCATTTCTGCAGACTCATTGGTTTCTGATCAATCCCAGATGTGCTCGAATGGCATCACTCAGTTGAGGCTGATGGATTTTAAAGGAAGAAAAATACAGTCTGGGTATTTTTTTTTCAGTTTGTTCAGCTGAATAGATGCTCATAACTTCATGTGACAGGAATCTGAGAGCATCTATTAAACCCTCAAACTAAGCACATCTTGTTCTGGGGTGGGGAGGGGGGCAGGATTCAGGGAGGGAGGGATTTTGTTCCTTTTCCTTCCCTTTCTTACACTGGAAACTTTATAACGACAGTCCCAGAGAAAGCCTAATGTCTTGAGAGAGGTGATTAAGTTCCCCCACTGGGTCCTGCTTCTTTGAACAGAGAATGGATCTCTTCCTGCTCCCTCATTACCCCCATAAGCCTTTCTTTGTGGTTCTGGCTGTATAATCCTGGTCAGTCCCAGAACAGACTCTGCTTTTGAAAGGACTGTGCCTTATATTCTGGGGAGATGACCTTTTGGGTTAGTCTGTCAGAAATTTATCTTCCCTAGATTGCTACAAACCACAGTTTCAGAAATGTGGCTCTGCTGGGATTGAGCAACTTCTAGACAGTATATTTTCAAAGGCTGTTTACTATGGGAGAGATAGTATGGCACAATAGGTAGAAAACTGTCACCTAGACCTCAGACATTTTCTAGTTCTCTGATTCTAGGCAAACTTTCTGAGGCTCAGTGTGAAAATGGAACTAATAGAGGCTCCAAAATAGTGGCTCAGTAGAGTCCTGGAGCAGAACCTGAGTTCAAATGCAGCCTCAGATACTTTCTAGCTGTGGGACCCTAAGCAAATCATTTAATCCCAATTGTTCCCTCCCCCAAATAAAAGAAATAATAAAAGACCTTCCCTCACATAGTGGTCCTAAATATCACATGAGATAATCTATGTAAAGTTTTGCACAGACCTTAAAGCATTATATAAACATCAGCTCCTCTTATTTTAAAGAGTTAGCTTTGTAGTCAACTTTGAGTTCAAATCCTGCCTTGGACACATAGTGACTGTGTGATCCTTGTCAAGTCACTTAAGTTTTCAGGCTACAATTTAAAGAGGGCCAGTTACAGACAGTTTCAGGTTGTGTGTCTGCCTGTCTGGTTTCAGTACAGGAGAGCGGTGAAATCACAGGACTGCGTGCTAGATGCTGAAGAGCCCTCCTCTTGAAATACCCATGACCCAGAAATCTCCATTTCTGGGAAGTCTCCCTTTCTACTTGGCACAGAATGGCAATATGTCCAAAAAGGTCAGTCTTCTATTTTGGAGCTTTTTAAACTTTTTTTTAAAGAAATGTCAGAGCTAGTTCAGCTGAAGAAACCACGTGAATGGAAAAGACCCATTTCTACTTGATCAGGACCTTTATATCCAACTTTAAAGTTTGGTGAAATGTAAGATAGTCACGTCTCAGGAGCCCTGTCCCACATCTCCTGTGCTGTCTAATTGTCCTGGAACTTCAGTTTCTTCGCCTATAAAATGAGGTCCCATCCATGATTTTCCACTCTCCCTCAATCTTCCTCCCCTACCTCCACCTCCATTTATAATCAGTTACTATGATAGCTGGGTGGTAGAGAAGAGAGAATGCTGGACTTGGAGTCAGGAAAACCCGAGTTCAAATTTATCTTCAGGGAGTTACTAGCTGAGTTACTCTGGGCAAGTCATTTTATCTCTATCTGCCTCAGTTTCCTCATCTGCAGAATGGGGGATAATCACAACATAAACTTTCTAGAGATAGCACAGTGTTTGGCACATAGTAGGTGCTTAATAAATGCTTATTTCCTTCCCTCTAATATCAACTCTATGATATCTCTCATTTCTACCTCTTTTTGTCCACCTATACTGCAACCTGGGTCAGATCCTCATTTTTTTTCCCCCTCATCATCTCTTACCTAGACTATTGAAATGATTTCTTATTCACTTATCCCCTAAAGTTGTCAAATTCATTTTTATATAAATATGTATATGCACACATATAGATCCATATGTGTATATGAATGCAGTTTTATAGTTGGACATTGCAACTATAAGGCATATATACATGTATGCAAATACATTAACACATGTATATAATACACATATGTGTATATGCATATACGTATATATGGTTTTAGTGGTTGTTTTTTGGTTTGTTTATTTTTTAACTGACTCTCTCTAGCTTTCCCAGACTGAAAATAGTTTGGCTAATACAGATTGGCAGGGGAACTTTGAACTGCTCCATTCCTCGACAGATGCATCCCTTCTTAGGCAGCCATAGTTGCTGGATTTAGTGTAGACATATAGTGACATTTAGATAGCACCTACTATGTGCTGGGCACTGTGCTAAGTACCTTACAAATGTCTCATTTGATTCTGAGCTCAAGTGATTCAATAGCCTCAGGCTCTCCAACATTAGGAATGCTAGGCTCACTCCATGGCTCCAGTCCAAATGAAGATTCTAAAAGTACAGGAATGACCATATTACTCCCGTGCTCAAGAAGTTGCATTGACTCCCTATGCTTCTAGGATGAAATACAAATGCTTCTGCTCTATTTAATTTATTTAGTATTAATTAATTAAAATAAAATTTATTTTAAAAATATTTAAATTTTTATTTACTTAGAAATTTTATCTATTTATTTAATATTATATTATTTTATAATAAAAATAATAATTTTAAATTTTATTTATTTATATCACAATCTGATTTTAGCTTACCCCCTTCGCATAGTCAGGTAGCAAACATTTATTAAGTATCTGCTGCATGCCAGGTCCTGTGCTAAGGCCAGAGTTATAAAAAGAAGCAACAAATAGTCCTTACTCTCAAGGAGTTCACAGTCTAATGGAACTAAATTTATGTTCTATCCAAAACTACCTTCTTGTACCCCACACTAACATTTAATTTCCTTCTGCCATGTGTCTGCACTGGCTGCTAGCTGGCACAGTGGATAGAGTGCCAGGTCCAGTGTCAGGAAAACCTGAGTTCAAATATGACTTCAGACACTTACTAGCGGTGTGACTCTGGGAAAGTCATTTAACCTTGTTTGCTTCCGTTTCCTCATCTGTAAAATGAGCTGGAGAGGCCATGGCAAACCACTTCAGAAAACCCCAAGTGGCAAAGGGGTACAGTCTGTGCAGACATAATTCAGTTGTTTTCAGTGTCCAACTGAAGGACAAAGGACAAGGACCTTTCCTTGTCCCCCACCCCTAAGCCTGAAATGTTTTCTCTTCTCACCTCTTCCTCATGGAACCCTCTGTTTTTTAAAGACTCAGCTCTGGTACAATCTTTTACAATAGGTATTTCCCCATTCCCCTTAGGACTTGTACCCCAGTTATCTTGCATTTATCCCTTATCTGTCTTTGAGAGCAGAATGGTCTCATTTTTGAGCTCTAACACAGTACCCAGCACAGAGTAGGTGATTAATAAATGCTTATTGGATTGAGGGGATTAGAAAAGCTGGCCTGCAAAGTTCCTTCCTGTTCCAAAACTAGAATCCCTTAGTCCTCTTAAAGCAGGGTTCCCTAATTTGGAGGTCAGAATCTTTTAGAAGATCTGGAAAGTCTTGGGAAAGCTCCAAGCTGGTTTGCTAGGATTCTCAAAGGGCTCCCAGCCCCCTTCAAAGACTTACTGAGCCTGATACGGCTTCTTTGTTTTTTACTGTATTACTGTCAGCCCTCATTCCTCCCTAACCTTTTTGCATTTCCCACTTCAAGCATAAAAAGATTGAGACCTGCCAGAGATTTTAGAGATCATCTAATATGAATCCCCTATCCCATTTTACAGAATAAAAAACTGAGGTGCCACAAGGTTAATTTTTTTGCCCGTGATCACACAGGCCATAAATATCAAAAGTAAGATTTGAACCTGGGTCCTTGTTAGCTGTAGAATTAATATTCTTTCTACTGTACAATACTGCCTCCAAGTCCTGGGTTCCGCCTCAGTTCCGAAGCTATTATCAGTGTAACTTTGGGCCAATCATTTCTCAGTCAACGTTTATTAAGGCATTGTGCCTCTCTGGGACTCAGTTTCCCCTTCTGTAAGATGATGAAAATAGAGTAGATGACCTCTCTAATCACTTCCAGTTCCATATACAGATCCTATGCTTTTTTTTTTTTTTTTTAAGAATCTAGACAAAAGGGGCAGCTAGATGGCTCAGTGGATAGAGTCCTGGCCCTGAAGTCAGGAGGACCTGTGTTCAAATCTAGCTTCAGACATTTAATTCCCAGCTGTGTGACCGTAGGCAAGTCACTTAACCTTAATTGCCTCAGCAAAATAAATAAATAAAAGAAAAAGAAAACAAGCTTAAAAAAAAGAATCTGAATCTTAAAAAAAAAAGAAGAAAAAGAAGAAGAACCTAGACAAAGACCACCAAAGTATCTATAAAATTCTTTGTACTCCTTGTATAACATGTAATTTATATATAAGTATTATTCTTGACAATGTTGCCAGTCACATGCTGCTATGAGAGAAATAATTATTAATTACTAGTGATTTGGGAAAATTGAGTTATCCCTTTCTTTTCTTTTCAAGACCTCAGTCTCTGAAGGTGGAGTTAAATGTCTCTTCCATCCAACCCAACCCTACAAGGATTCTTTAACTTCAGGTGTATTCCATTCAATGAAACTTGGGTGGAGACAGATCCTTTTGTTTGCATCAAAGCTTCTTAAATTGTGGGTCTCAGCTCCGTATGAGGTTACATAACTATATGTGGGGAGCATGAAAAATTTAGCAGTAGTTAAAGATATTAAATATTCCACCAAGATTTAATTCTTTACGTAAAAATAAAGCCCATCCATCTTATTGGTATGCAAGTTTGCTTTCATCTTAGATAAGTAGTGAAATTATATGTATAGCAAACAATTGTTTTAAAATAAATTTCTTTATGATTTATCATCAATAAATTTTATGTACCAGGGTGGAGAAAAAATTTCTTGGGCGAAAATGGATTGCAAGTGGAAAAAGTTTAAGAAGCCCTGGACTAGATAGCCCAAGAGTAGGGATGGTGATGGTGGTCTGAGTATGGAGATAATTTCTCTCTCCAAGGGTGATTTGATGTTACTCTCAGCCCCTCTTCTTCCACTGTGTTAACCAATCAGAGTTGAGTGCCACTCCTCTTCCAAAAGAATACACAAACTCTATTATTTTTAGTTTAAGAGGATTGACCAAATGACCATCCTTTTTACTAATAACCTGGTGGTCTAATTAATACCATGATTAAATTACCCAGAAACTATGTCTCTTGAACTTTTTAAATCACCACCTCCCCTTAGGATATAAGCTTCTGGAGGATAAGGATTATTTCATTTTTGCTTTGTGGCCCTGGAACCTAGTATTGAGCCTAGTACATGAGCACTCATGGAATTTTAAGTCTTTGTAGAACAAAATATATTAAGGGAATCTCTAATTACTGGTCTTGTGGGAGAGAAGAATTGGATCTGCTGAGTGTAGAATACCCTTAGGGTAAAGAAAGGAGCCAAGGAATTTTTTTCTTTTCTTTTTTTTTCCTTTTTGCTGCGCAATTGGGGTTAAGTGACTTGCCTAGGGTCATACAGCTAGAAAATAATTAAATGTCTGAGTTCAAATTTGAACTCAGGCCCTCCTGACTTCAGGGCTGGTGCTCTATCCACTGTGCCATCTAGCTGCCCCTAGAATTTTTTTCCAATATTGGAAATTGATCTTATTTTATACCACCAAATCTTTGCATTTTGGTAATACAAATCTCACTTGTATTTTGGAGGGAAAATATCACTAACAACAGTTTTTTTTTCCCCTAAAAGCAGTTTGAGAAGCAGTTGTATATGAGAATACTAATAATGATAGCTAGCATTTATATCACACTTTAAGTTTGTATAGTGCTTTACACATTATTTTAGTCAGTTCTTACAATAACTCTGAGAAGTAGACTGTTATTATCCTGTTTTACAGAAAAAGAAACTGAGACAGAAAGTGGTGAAGTGATTTGACTAGGTAGAAGGTGTCTGAGGCGGTTTGAACTCAGTGCTTTATGCACTATGGCACCACTTAGCTATTATTAAAAGTGCAAGCTGTGGTATAAATATTGCCTCTTCTTAGGAGACCATTTACTATGCTCAGGACAAGCCCGCTCTTCTACTGATGTTCTGTGATTTGTCTCCAAGTGTGCAAAAGTTTGGCAAACTTTCATCCTTTGCTTTGTTCAAATAGGGAAGAGGCAGTTATCCTTGTACAGCTGGCCCAGATAGTTCAGAGCTAAGTCAAATAGTAAAGATGGGTGTGGGGTTGGTTTTATTTTTTTAGGAGCTAAAACTTTGATTTTCCTCCAGGGTTGAGATGTTTTATGCACAAGTTGACTTCTTCAGGTGGAGGAGAAGTTGTTAGCATATTTATAAGCACCAGAAGGTCTGCCTTTCCCAAGAAGAATATATTGCTTGTTTCTAGACTTCTGATGTGAAAATCTTTTTTTCCTTGTGCATTATAAGCTTTTTGTAATGTTCCTACATTGTGCAATAAGACTAATAATCAATGCATCAAGAAAGCTGATTATTTCTGATCATTTATTCAAAAAGTACTTAATACCGGCTATATGCTCAGCATTTTCTTGGGTGTGAAGGGATGTAGAAGTCATTGCCCCAGTTCTGAGAACATAAAATTGACTTGGAAAGAAAATACAGATATAGGTGAGAAAACTGGAGAACAGCCCAGGGGAGTTATTTAAGTGTAGTATTAATTCTACTCTAAAGACTGTAAGAGTTAGAAGACCCCGAGGAATCACCTTTAGAGCCCAGGGGCTCTTAAATTTTTTATGTGCCTAACCCTTCTGGCAATCAGTCTGATGAAACTGCTTCACAGAATCATGTTTTTAAATGCATAAATTAAAATGCAGGGGATTAAAAAGAAAATCATTTATCTCAAAGTTATTAATTTTTAAAAAAAGCTCATAGCTCCCAGATTGATGATCCCTGGTTATAACCCTTAAGTTATTCCTGATCTAGATAGTCAAAATCTCTCATTTTATATATCAGAAAACTCGGGGAAAGTGACTAGACAAAAATTAAATAGGAAACAATAACAACGTTGAAAGTTGAATCCAAATTCAAATTCTACTTCTTCTTTAGCATAATGATCACAGATCACAGATCATCTCTGATGTGTAGCTACTCTGTCCTTGAGGTGGACTCAAGATGGGGACCACTTACTTATGTCCTAGGAAGAATGGAGAGAGGCTAAACAAATATGGTAGGAGATAGGAATCCAAGTTTGGAAATCACTTTTTCCAATTCAATTCAAATCTAATATTTTAATATTGGTTATAAGCAAGAAATTTGAAATTATAATTATGCTGTCTTTACTTTTAAGAGATTTTCTTTGACTTTAATTAATCTCAAAGATAACTTTCAGTGAAGCATTTGGGCATTTCATTCATTCATCTCTTCATAAACGTTTAGCAGTAAAGCAGTATGGCAAATATTCACAAACATTTAAGAGGGAAGGAGTATGGCAAATAATAGGAGTGAAGCAGTGATTGGAGCTGCTGATGATCTGAGTTCTAATCTTGCTATTGAAAACCCTGGTCAAAGACCTTGATTTACAAGTACCTAGAAAACACTCTGAAATACCAAGTTGCTGAGAAAGTATCAACTTGCCTTTGTAGAAGAAATTTCCTCATCTGAGAGTTCCCTATAGAACTTAGGGAACTGAGAGTTCCCTAAGAAATCACAGGACTAATCCCCATCTCTATGATAATTTCGTGTTGTTACAGTTGAACGGTTCAGTCATTTCAATAATTTTCCAACTCTTTGTGACTTCAATAGGGTTTTCTTTGTAGAGATACTGGAGCTGTTTTCCACTTCCTTCTCCTGCTCATTTTACAGGCGAGGAAATCTGAAGCAAAAGGGGAAATGACCTATCTAGTGTAACATGAGCTAATATGTGTCTGAGATCACATTTGAATTTGGATCTTTCTGACTTTAAATCCAGTGCTCTATCCACTGTAGTCTATTTGCAGAGTGCTAGGCCAGATTTTTAAGGAAAAAGTGAACAACAAATACATTGTGGACCCTGCCCTCATGGAGCTGATAATTTAATAGGGATGGATAAATAATACAAATTAGAACATGAAAAGAACATGTGAGGAGTACAAAAATGCTAAGATCAGGTAAGTGAGAAATCACTTCTGGCTGGGAATATCAAGGCTTCTTGGAAGGGTTGCATTTGAAATGGGACATGTAGTGTCTGAAAGGCATTCCCTTTCTCTCTCCCTCCTAGTTAATTTAGTAGTGAATGAGACCACCCCCCCAAAAAAATCTTATTTTGCCACAAAGTGTTTAGGACAGGTTCCTATTGCAAAGGCTTATGATAAGTTCATACAATGTAATATCCAACTATAAACTCTCCGGGAGAAGCATCTGAAAGAAGGAATTATTCGCCAAATTGGATCAAAATTCTCACTTTCTCCTGCCTTCCCTCCCCCACCCCATCTTCAACACAGCCAATTTGTTCTCATTTTAAGGAAAGTACCACTAGGCAGAAAATGGGGCCAGACTGTATTTATTCCTGAGAAACTTCAAGTCTTATGCTTTATGGGTAGAGAAGAGGTATTTTCAGATATACTTTGGCATTGCTGAACAAAGTGCTCTCTCAAACTACTGAATCAACTGGGCACTGTCTGAGTAGTCGGCTCAGGGATGTGTGTGTGTGTGTGTGTGTGTGTGTGTGTGTGTGTGTGTGTGTGTGTGTGTGTTTCAAACTCATTGGTCTATCACTGCTTGAGTTTCTGAGTTCACTTAAATGTAATATCTATAATAATCATTCAGATAAATGTATATATACACTATATATATACATATATACACACATAAATATACATACTTACACACTGTGCACAGTACATAGCTATGCACATATGTATCTATATATATGAATATACACACATATATTTTGTTATTTTTGTTCAGTCTTTTCAATCATGTTTGACTCTTGGTGACCCCATTTGGGATTTTCTTGGCAAAGATTGGAGTGGTTTGCCATTTCCTTCTCCAATTCATTTAACAGATGAGGAAATAGAGATAAACAGGATTAAGCGACCCAGTCACACAGCTAGTAAATGTCTGAAGCTAGATTTGAACTCAGATTTTCCTGCGGCCTGCTCTAGAGCTCTGTCCATGGTGCCATCTAACTGTTTATACACATATACATACATACACATACATATATTTTCATACGCATATATATATATAATATCCCCAAAGTCTAATAAAGCTTAAGCTTTAACTACACCCTCATCTATGAATACATGCATGCATACATATAGAAATACAGAAAATACTTTAGAACCATTGAATTTCGAGCTTTTTCCTTCAGCCTTTTCATTTACAGATGTAGAAACTCATACCCAGAGAGAACTTGCCCAAAGTCACATGCCTAATATGGGTAGGATTGTAGGTTTTTTGTTTTTATTTTTGTTAATTTAGCCTTTTGACATTGACCATTGCCATCCACTCTGGGTCTTACATAATAGCTAGTATTTATCACAGGTCTGTAAGTTTTACAAAGCAGTTTACAGATGTTATCTACTTGAAGGGAGGTAGATACTGTTATTATACCCATTCTACAGATGAAGAAACTGAAGTCTAAAAGAGGTTGTGACTTGCCCTAGTTCCAACTTGTAAATGTATAAATAGGATTTGAACTCGTCTTCCAAAATCCAAATTCATTATCTACAGTTATACCTAGCTTCCTGGTACCAGAATTTTTCATTTTCACATCAATTTGTATAATTCTGAAGTCTTTAAGACCTTTTGGATCATGTGCTATTGTACATTAGTAATAACCATCATGTAAGAGCAACCCTGAATGCTTGGGTCTGCTCTCACAGAACTTTTAAAAAATAATATTTCCCCCAATTGCATGTAAAAAAATTAATATTTATTTTTGAAAATTCCCTCACTCACTCTCCTTTCTCCTCCCTGAGATGGTAAGCAATTTGATAAAAGTCATACATGTGCAAGCATGCAAAACATTTCCATATAAGTGAAAGAAAACACAGACTGCCTCCCTCTAAACACACACACACACACACAATATATATATATATAAAGTGAAAAATAGTATGCTTTGAGCTGCATTCAGATTCTACCAGTTCTTTTTCTGGAGGTAGATTACATTTTTCATCAACTCTCACATTACTAATACATCTCTCTGAAGACCAGTTAAGTTGGCAGAGTATAGTAGTCTACATGAATGGCACTAGTCAGGCACACACTTAATCCAGTAAATCAACTTGGGATTTCATATTTTCATTTCTTTGGACTGTGCTAGTACAACAAATGATCACATCATAACTGAGAACATCACTTAAATTTTTTTTCTAATTCTCAGTTTAGTAAACATCAGATAAAAATGAACATTTCCATCAGAATGTATTATATATAACTTATTTTTCCTTTTAAGTATATAAATACATTGAACATAAAACATTCAAAGATTTTCTATTTATGGGTGTTTTCCTCTTGCCTTGCTTCTGTTCTCTTTTGTACATTTAAATAGGTTTCAATGACTATTCCTCCACCTTTCCTCTTTTTTTTTTGTACTGCTGTTTTGAAACCTTCCTTCCTCTCCCATTTATTCTCTCATCATGGAGAAGAAAAAATTCTGCTAAACGAGATTCTTTTTTTTATTAAAGTATTTTATTTTTCAAAATATATGAATGGACAATTCTTCAACATTAGCCCTTATAAAACCTTGTGTTCCAGTTTCTCCCCCTTCTCCTACCCTTTCCCCTAGATGGGAAGTAATCTAATATATGTTAAACATGGTAGAAATATGTTAAACCCCATATATGCATACATATTTATACAATTATCTTATACACAATATTCTTGTAACAAGTAAACAAAGTAAAGCAAAACAAATTCCCACATTGGCTGAATCAAAAAATGTATTACAATTCATTTGGGACATTGTCTATCAAGCCCCTGTTAGGAGATAGGTAGAAGGCTTCATTGCTTTCTGATCATGACCATTGCATTGATTAGGGTTCTTAAATCTTTTTTTTTTACAGCACTGTTATATTATTATGGTTCTGATCACTTCACTCTGCATCAGTTCATACAAGGCATCAGGGATTTTTTTGCATATGTCCTTTCACCATTTCTTGTAGTGCAGTGATTTTCTATTACATATTTGATGGACACTCCTCCCCTTCATTTTTATTTCTTTGCTGTCACAGAAAGAACTGCTTTAAAACTTTTGGTACCCATGGGTTTTCTTCTTCTTTCTTCTCCTTTTCTTCCTCCTCCTCCTTCTTTGTCTTTTTTTTTTTTTATAAATGTCAGATATAGCTTTAACAGTTGTATTGTTGGATTAGTCAAAGGATGTGTACACTCCCGTAACTTTCAGGGCACCTTTTAGGGAACAGTTCTAGTGATTTCAGAATGACTGAACCAATTCACAGCCATACCAAACAGTGTATCAACATACCTGTTTTCCCACAACCCCTTGAAAAATTGCCTCTTTTTGTTACCTTTGCCAATCTGGTAGATGTGAAGTACAACTTTAGAGTTACTTTAATTTTCATTTCTCTAATTACCAGTTATTTGGAGCATTTTTTATGTAGCCAAAAATTGTGTGAATTTTTTTCCTTTGAGAAAAACATTTCTAATTCTAGTCCCAATGCCCAGAACTCATCCCAAGGTCTTCTAAAAGTCCTAATGTCCTAATCACTTGAGTCAATAACATTAGTCTCCTATTTGGTCTTCTATCTTCATCTCTCCTCATCCCAGTACACATTTGTGTTTAGTTATCTCACTTTCCTCCTCCAAAAGCTTCATTGACTCCCTGTTACCTCTAGAATTAAATATAACCCCTCGGTTATTTAAAGCTCTTCACAGCCTAACTCAATTCTTACCCTTCCAGTTTTCTTGCACATTATTCTGCAGCTCTAAATTTATGATCCCTTGAATATACTTTGCAATCCAACCATACCAACCTACTCACAGTTCTGAACAAACATTTCTCCATCTTCTATCCCTGTGCCTTTGTAGTAGCAGTCCCTCATGCCTTCAGTGGCCATCCTCCTCACTTCTGCTTTTTAGAATCTGCATTCAGAACTCAACTCAAGTACAACCTTTTATATAAAACATTTGCTGAAATTGTACTCTTTTATAAAATACCTTGTATTCATTTTAGAAGTGTTATCTATACCTTTACATATGTATATGTTTTCTCCTCTATTAGAATGTCAATTTATCTTTATCTCTCTAGATTTTAGCACAGTGCTTGGTATATGAAATGCTTATTTGTTTGGTTGATTGAACCTGAAAGGGGCAGCCACCCTCCCCATTTAACAGATGAGAAAATTGAGACTCAGAAAAGTCACATTATTTATTAGAGGGAAGCAAGTTAAAGCAGGCACTTATTTGTTTCTTTCCATATCCTAGATAATATCAAAGTACAACTATACCAAGTACAGCACTTTCTGTTTGTACTTTTTTTTTTCATAAAAGTGATTCATTCCTGCCAAGTCTAGCCTTAGTTGTATTTACCACCATCTAGTATTGACCCAGATAGTTTGAAATTGAGGTCTCTGCCCAGTGTCTGAAGAGGTCTCCCGCAGTTTGGGAGTGCGGTGGGGGTGTCTGTTGCTACTTCATTCTTGGAATTTCTGGGTGGTTTGGAGGAATAGTTTGGAAAGCTGTCCTTTGCCTCATTCGGGCTCTCTCAAATTTCTGGTTCTTGTCTGGGCATTGATTATCCTGGAGAAGAGAAAGAGCAAGGGGAATTCCCTGCTTTCTGGGCACTGCCATTGCTAAGGCAAATTCAATAGGAAAAATAAATGGAAATTTCAGACGAAATCCACAGAATCTTTGAAAGAAGACTTTGTAATTGGAGCTGTCTGGGCTCTGGAATCAGGAAGGTCTGGTTCAAATATCACTTCCCAAATGCACTGGAGGTGTAACCATAGACAGGTCACATGGTCTCTGCATCTGTTTTCTCGTTTATAATTGAATGGGGCGCAGGGAGAGAGGGAAGGCATCTTGCAAACAATTATGTATAAACAATTTGTGAGCAGGATAAATCAGAAATAATCTCGGAGGGAAGGCAATGACATCAAGTAAGTATTGTTAATTCACATTTTAAAACAAGAAAACCGAGGCAAGGTGAAAAGGAAATGAATCAGGATTATAGTAAAGTCAGAATTACATCCTAAGTCTCACTCAAATCTATAACTCTTCCCCCCCTTTTCTATCACTTGCTTCCACTTGATAACTCTTATTGAATCTTTCTCCTCTGCTTGTTGAATTGGATTCCCCAGCACAGTACTAGGTTTTGTGGGATATTCAGAAGAAGACTTGGCCCTGGCCAGCAGGGACCTTACAATTTAGTCGGGACAGGACATGATTAGCAAAAATAATAAAAGGTTATATTATAACTAAAGATTAAGTTGTATAGTACAGTTTCAACAAGAGTTGAGAGATAGGAAAAATCCAAGTAAAAAAAAAAAACAAACTATGGCTGGCCTTTTAACCTGGTTTTTGAAGGAAGCCTCTATAAGACAGATGGAGCCTTCAGGCTCTAGTAAGAAGCCCACATCATTAAATTAGAGTTGGAGTTCTATCTTTTAACCCCGAGAGTAATCCTTCTGGCAGGTTCTCCTAAACATAAAAAGAATCTATTGCAGACAAGATGAAACAACTCATTCCCATCTTCATATTATCTTCTCCTCTATAAGAGTTCAAGAAGGTGACCTCATTCCTAGGCAATGTATCTATGTCCAGGAGAAACTCTAGTGCGTCATCCTGCATGGGAGATTTAAAGGCTTTGGTATCATGGCATTTCACTTAAAGCTTAAATCTGGAGCATGAGCTCTGCCTTTGCCAGCTGTTGGCAGGCCCCACAGTCACTGGAGTCTTGCTTTTAGCCTCTGCCCCCAAATGCTTTGTAAACTTTTGCAAAGTCATCTACTACTGCCTATCTGCTTATGTAATAAGCAGTTGCTTTAACAAATATTTCATAGTTTTTTCTTTGTGGCATTTTAATTTCCCCTAAGCTCTGTATCCTCCCTCGCCCTGGTGCTCTATTCCCCCACAATATGATTTCAAACAGCTTGTGTCAGAAGGACAGGACTAAGATGATAGCTTCTGGTTGTAATTCATCCCAGAGGGGTGTGATGATTAAGAGAGATAGTGGTGAGTGATAAGGTGCATAAGGTGAAAGGTCAGAGGACCATGATTCTTTCCCCCAGTTGTCCCCAGTTGAGAAAATGAGCAATAACTATTCTTGCTATCTCAGAGGCTGACAAAACTTGTGTTTGTGGAGTTGGAAGGAGAAGGTTTTATAGTGTCTCTATTCAAATCCAAATCTGAGAATAGTCATCTCTGAACTACTAGCTGGTCACCAGATGAAGTGAAACGATGGCCAGCTCTTGTGATTTGTGGCTATGTGAGAGAAATGTCATCCTAATGTCAAAGCTATCAAATCTCTGAACCTGAGGTCCCTGTGACACAGTTATTCTAGCTGACCAAGAAAGAGAATTCTTTCAGCCACGTGTCCTCTAATGGGCAAAAAGGCATCAAAAAAGAATGTTGATACAAAGAATAGATCATCTTAACTTTGGAAATCCTGTCTTCCCTCAATACCTTGATGAGATATGGTATATATTGGTTATTTTCAAGACTTTGCCCCTGATGGCCATGGCAGTGGTCCTCAAACTACAGCCCGTGGGCAAGATGCAGCAGCTGAGGATGATTATCCTCCTCACCCTGGGCTATGAAGTTTCTTTATTTAAAGGCCCACAAAACAAAAGTTTTTTTTTTTTTTTACTTAAGTCCAGTCCTCCAACAGTCTGACGGACAGTGAACTGGCCCCCTATTTAAAAAGTTTGAGGACCCCTGGAATAAACACTCCACAAATGCTTGTTAACTGATTGTTTTGATGTTAGAACGTTCACTGATTCTTAAGGTTGAGCTTCTGGCTGCATTGTACAGAAATGAAGGGAAGAGAAGGGATGTCTACACAATTGACTTTCAAAATTGGTTCTCTAATATTCTGTATAGAGGGTTGGTAGAAATGTTCTGATTGAGTCCATTAGCAATCCACTATCCCTGGGTATATATACTCTAAAGTGGCCTGATTGTTTAAGGGGTCATGGCCACTTTGAAACCTGTGGTACTCTCCCACCAATCCAGTTGAACTATCCTGTGAATATTTTTTCAGGATGCTAAGTATTGCAATGGAAAGAACACTGGATTTTAAGTCAAAGGACCTGAATTCACATCTCCTCTCTGTCACCTCTATCTGTAAAGCTTTGAGCAAATAATTAGATCTCTCTGGATTCTAGATTCCTTCTTGCAGCTCTAAATCTATGATACTGCCACGGCACAAAACATTTTTAGAACTCCTATTTTGGAATTGTTTCCAGATCCTACACGCCAAATAGCCTCAGTGGTGTCCACCTGTCATCTTTGAGTTTTGGAAATAACTAAAAAAATTTCAGAGACATATAAAATTGAGACCAAGTTAAGTGATAGTAATTTGATTTAAAATGAGATGTGGCTATAATAATGAGACTGGTTTTTTTTTTTTAAATCAACCATCATCTGGTTCTTTTTAACAATGAGGTTATTCAAAGCAACTCCAATAAATTTGTGATAGAAAGAGCCATCCTCATTCAGAGAGAGAATATAGAGACTGAATATGAATCAAAACATAGTATTTTCACCTTTTTGGTTGTTTGCTTGTTTTTTTTTTCTTTCTCATTTTTTCCCTTGTGATCTGATTTTTTTTTTTGCACAGCATGACAAATGTGAAAATATGTTTAGAAGAGTTGCACATGTTTAACCTATATTGGATTGCTTTCTGTCTTGGGGAGGTAGAAAGAGGAGAGAGGGAGAAAAATTTGGAACTCAAAGTTTTGCAAAAGTAAATATTGAAAATTATCTTTGCATGTATTAAAAAAAAGTAAAATACTATTAAAAATTTGACCCTATCTTAAAGAACATAGATTTAAACTGAAAAAGATCTTGGAGAGCTATACAGTCCAAAGTTTAGAAAACTGAGATTTAGATATACTGAGTTACTCATCTAAGTTCACATAGGTAATAAGTGAGCCTCAGAGCTCAAATCAAGGTCTTTTGACTTCAATATCAAGAGTTATCAGTGCAATTTCACTTGCTCCCACTCCCACCAATCCCTCAATATGTAATTCATTAGAAGAGGAGAAAACACTTTTGGATATATGAATCTAGCCTTTAAGTTTTATTACTTTATGCTTTTGACTTATAAAGTTTAGGTGTTATCAAAATGGTTTTTATGCTTTCACATGGTTGTTGAGGTGAAAAATAATGAATGCAGGCTAACTTGCTTTGGTGTCCTTAACAAGGACCCCTCCGAAGCTACTCTAGCTTCAAGACATGCTTTGAGTCAGGATCTACTAAAAATCCTACCAAATCAACTTCTACCAACCAGAGGATATGTTAGCTCAAAGCAAGAAACATTTAATGTAAAAACAAGGGAAATCCTATTTAAACACACGGGAATACACTTTCTTACAAATTTCCATGCCACTTGTGCAAGAAGGAGCATGTATGGGAACATGTGTTGGCTGGGGAATACATGTAGGAGAGTTCATATGCATAAATACCATGTATAACGAAAGTAATAAATATTTCTGGGGCCAATTCCCAGCTGGAGCCCCTTTCTGTCTTGGGTAAGGCTGATTGCTGCCTTTTTTTTTTTTTAAATGCTCTGCAAGCTTCTGGTGTTCTCTACTTCCTTTTTCTTCCACCAGCTAGTCCTGAGCAGCTGTGTTCTCAGTTTTCATCTGCTGGTTCTCCTCCAAAACTGCAGCAACAATGAGGTCAGTGCTCCACAGGGGTGGTTGCTCAACTTTTAATTTAGCCTTTAGCCTTTGGGGTTATTTTGGCTCTTCTATGAGTCAGACACACAGCTGCATTCAGCCAACCACCAAAAGTCCTAGGCTTAGAATTAATCTTGACTTCTGAACTTCTTTGCTTCTGCCTCAACTACTATGCCTTGAATTCATTTTGTATTTAGACTTATGGTGAATACCTTTGTTTCAGCCCACTTTTTAGTAGTGTAAGTCCACGTAAATCAGATCAAAAGCTTTACTCAGCAAGATTAGAAAGAAGAGGGAAGGTAGTATATTTTGCAGTAGAGTAAGTTGAAAGAAGAGTCTAGGAATATGCTGGAGAAATATTGCCAGACTAGTTGAGATTCCAATGGAATACTGGAAAGAATGTACATTTTTCCCTTCATTCCCAGAAATGTCACATCAAAAAGCGGTACTTCTGGGAAGGTTGTCCAAATGTCGAGCCAAATATACTGTGTTTGGATTATGTTTATTTATATCTGCCACAGTTAACCTCGGGGATTTTGACATTTCTTCTCATTGACCCTATTCTCCCCCAATATTGTGCTGGAGAATTCCCATGGCCCAGTTTTCTCCCTTAACTATATTAACATGGCTTTTTTCTCCTTTGAGTTGTACTTGCTTCATCCTACTTCATCCACTCTTAATTTTTTCTCCTTGTTATTCCTTTGAGTTATAAACCCAGTTTAAAATATGTCAGAATTGAAGTGGACCTCAAAGAAAATCTAGTCTAGGACTTCTTCAGGGGGCCAGTGTGTAGATTTCAGGAAGTTTATGAGTATGGAAGGGAGTGATGGTGGTAGATTATTCCCATGTTTCAGTATAATTAATTTTCTTTGTCATACTGTGTATTTTATTTTGTGCATTAAAAATCATTGTTTGGATTTCAGTAGAGTGTCAAATGGGCACATGACACAAAAAAGTTAACAACTGATCTAGTCCCATTCCCTCATTTTATATGGCAAGCAACTGAGGCAGTGACTAGTCCATGATTAAATATTCTGGGCCATTAGCAGAGCTAGGACTTGAATCCAGGGCTTTTTGTTCCAAGTCATTCCCTTCTCTCCCCCATGCCCCACATGTATACCACATGTATCCTTATCTGGTTTCAATCTTTACCTCATCAGTTACTTTGATTCACTTTTTTTTGAGGCAGTCAAAATTAAGCGACTTGCTCAGGGTCACACAACTACTTTCTGTACAGAACAAATGTGCTTGATTGATGCTAGGGGAGATACAAAGTTATATAAGACATGGTCTCTGCCTTTAGAGATATTACAGTTTAATGCAAGATAAGACTTTAGGGGGTTGATCTTTGACTAACTCCTAGTCCAGAAGGCTCAGAATGTAAAGGATTAACAAAGTATTTAAACTAGTTGTGAAGAGAGCTTATGTCCTGACTCCTTTGGAATATGTGAACTCAGTGGCACTCAGCCAACCACTGAAAGCCCTTGGCTTAGATTAATCTTTATTTTTGAACTTCTTTGCTTCTGCCTCAACTGCTACACCTTAATTCTCTGATAGAATTAAATGGATCAATCTCATTGAACAAACAGGACTTTAAATAGCTAAGCCATAAGGACAATTGAGTCCGAGGGAATTTAGCACTTTATGGAAAAGAGCTTTGCAGGGAGTGAAGAGGAGAGGATTTTTTTAATCCCCATCCCTCCTTGACCATGATGCCTTCTTTTTCTTTCTTTTCTTTTCTTTTTCTTTTTTAAAAAGTTTCAAAATATATACAAATATAGTTTTCAACTTCACCTTTGTAAGACCTTGTGTTCCAATTTTTTCTCCCTTCCTTCCTCCTCCCTCTTCCCTAGACAGCAAGTAATCCACTATATGTTAAATATGTACAAATCTTTTATACATATTTCCACAATTACATGATATCTTCTTCATATGATATCTTGCCCAGAGAAAGATACCCCACCTAGCAGTTTGAGTTCATCAGTTTGAGCCACCAGTATATGAGGAACCTGGTTCCTAAGGAATCCCTCTTTGAGAGGAGTAGAGAGAAGAGAATACTTCTTTCTTCTTATGTAGTCTGGCCATGTTGATTTAAAGTGGAGTGACTTGACTTGTAGGAGGAGTCATCAATCAAGTATGGAGCAGGGACATGTGTTCTAGATGTGGAGTGAAAAATCACCACGGGAGGAAATAACTTCAAGAAACCAGACTCCTGGCAGCAGAGAAAAGAGCTGACTGTGAAGAAGAACAGATCCTGGGAACCCAGCCAAGCGGCACTTCCAGCAAAGATGCTCCAAAGAAGACTCTTATGAAGAGAAAAAGGATCTTCAGACCTTAGAGCAGGGGTCCTCAAACTATGGCCCGCGGGCCAGATGCAGCAGCTGAGGACATTCATCCTCCTCACCTAGGGCTATGAAGTTTCTTTATTTAAAGGCCCACAAAACAAAGTTTTTGTTTTGACTATAGTCCGGCCCTCCAACAGTCTGAGGGACAGTGAACTGGCCCCCTATTTTAAAAGTTTGAGGACCCCTGCTTAAAAGTGTCACTAACTATGAGTTACTTTAGCCCAAGTGTGTCTTCCTACATCTATCTGTACCTCACTACTACTGTACTTTTTAATTTTATGTCTGTTTTTCCCACTGATGCTATGGGAGACCATGCACTGAATTTATTGGGGTGGAGGAATATTTTATGCCATTTGATCAAATGCTTTTGCTGAGAGCTCATTAAGGGTATTGGCTGATTTTTCATGGAAAATATACTGGTGAACTTTTGAGGTATCTCTGGTACTTTGTCAGCAAATGTGAGTGTAAATTGAGAGAAGAATCCAGAAAGGGGTTTTACTACATAGACACATAAGATTGCATAGGTACATTGTTCAATTCAGTCATTTTTCAGGCTTCTCTGATGTTTTGGTGACATCAAACCCCCCATTTGGGGTTTGCTTGGCAAAGATACTGGAATAGTTTGCCATCTTCTTCTCCAGCTCATTTTACAGATGAAGAAACTGAGGCAGAGTTGAGTGACTTGTTCGGGGTTACATAGCTAAAGCTGGATTTGAATTCAGATTTTCTTGACTCTAGGCCTTTAGTCTATCCACTGTGTTACCTAGTTGCCCAAAGTACAATAAACAAACCAATCAGAGATATTATTTCTAAATTTGTCAAAGCTTAAGTCAATTGAAGATAGAGACTGAGTTGAGTATTCAGAGGTTTGTGAGATAAAAAAAAATTTTTGAGAACTCATCTGTAGTTATCTTAATATAATGATAAAGTTATCAAGCAGATGAAACAGACTTAGAGTATCAGTAGGGAATATGACTAAATTTTCAACATACCTCACACTTTGCCTCAATCCTGGATCCCTTCAAAGCTACCCAAGTTCAAAATGCACCAATGTTGATTTTGTTATGTTTTCTATTTCTTTATGATTTCTTTGGTTTTATCTTCTATGTCTAGTCTTTTATGGGACAGAACTCTTTGGGATAGCTCTCTTTACTTATCTAATATTTATCTTCCTGTAGAATTCCAAGTCATCAAAATGAATCCTTTCTTAAATGGGCTAGAACAGGGAGGGATTCTTAATCTGGGATTCACAAACTGGGATTGTTTGGTTTTTAATAAATTGAGAATTATGTTTCAACTTAACTGATTTCCTTTGTAATATATATTTTATTTTTATTTAGTTAAAAATATTATTCTGAGAAGGGATCTATAGAGTCCAGAGTTGACACCAGGGTGTTGGAGAGGTCCAATATACCAAAAAAAAAGGATTAAGAACATTTGGTCTGGAGCCTTCATTTGTTAGGAAACTCAGAAGTGAGTTTTTCCTCACAGGTGAAATCACATTAGTTAGATCCTGAGGCAAATTCCCTTAAAAAATTTGATTTATTCAATAGTTGTTTCTGAGATGATTGGTTGAATGATGGATCATTCTGGATAAATAGGAAACTTTCTTTAAAACTAGAAAATATAAAGTCTGGAGAATGTGAGATAATGTCATTATTAGAGTTTTTGCTCTGACTTCTATTTGGAATCTAAGCAGTCTTACTTTCTAGGAATCCTTCCTGGGACATCAGATACTGGATCTGGATTAATGCTAATCTGTGTTCCTCATTGCTTTTTCTTCTGTTTAATTCTAGGTCTATTAAGGACATTTTAATCACCCTCCAGGAGACAAGTGCTGGAAGTATTGCCTCAAAACAGGAGCATAGGGTCATTGTAATTCCTGCTATAAAATTAGACCATGAGTCCCTCCCGGTTTTGTATTGTCTTCCTGGGATTAGCAGTTTTAATATGTCAAACACAGGGGTTTGTCCTGCCCAATGCCACTCATTTGGAGAATTTTCTGAGAAAATATCAGGATAACCAGCCTCATTCCAGAGGCAAAAGAGCCATCCCCAGAGCAGACAAGGAAGAGATACTTATGCTTCACAACAAACTGAGAGGCCAGGTCTACCCATCAGCCTCAAACATGGAATATATGGTAAGTGTTCTGCAAAGGAGGAAGGGCTGGGGCAGAAAGTCTAGCTTCGTTTCTTCCCTTTTTAGCTTCTCTGCAGGTGTTTTTCTTCAAAGATGACCAATGATCTCAATGTCTCTTTATAACTTTTTTTTTTTTCAGGATCCTTTACCTTATAAATATCTAACACTATTGCCTGATTCTTTCCTTCATCTGGAAAACTCTCCTCTCTTCCCCTCAGTAATACCTAACACTCCTCATTATTCTGATGCTTCCTTGATTCTTTTTCTTTGGTTAATCATATTTTCATGAAATATTTTATTCTTATGTTACTTCCATCTCTGAATCTGAAAATTATAATGACTCTTGTTTGGTGATCTTTGTTTTCCCCCTCTATTTTCCTTTCTGGCTAATTCCTTGGTCTTTGCATTGGGAAAGAACCTTAGAAAACATTAAGACCAACCTCTTAATTTTATTCATGAGGGAACCGAAGCATAGAGAATGAAGACACATGACTATCTCTTTCCCTCTAACTTTGAATTTTCTCCCATAGTTTCCGATCACTATTCCCTTTCCTCTTTTTCCACTCCCAGAATGGACCTGGAGAATGGAGAAAATTAAAATCAGACAGAGTAGTGGATTGGTAGCCCCATCCAAGTCTCATTTTCTCTCTTTTTTTTTTAATTAAAAAATTTCCCCTTTCTTTTTGGCCCTGTAATTCCTGACAGTGTATGGTAGGTCTTCCTGAAATATGTCTTTGGAAAACTTGCTTCATAAAAGGAAAGGGAAAAACAGGAAAGTGAAGACAGAGTGAATGTTGTATGAGCTCCGAGTTTGGTCTTCTTAGTCATTCTAGCCTTATTGGCTAGAAGCAGGGATCCTTAGAATTCTTCATTCACACCATAATAATGGGCAGTGGCCTGGGGAAGGAAGAATGATTCTGGATATGTCCTGAGTGAGGAAATAGAAGGCCCCAAGAAGAAGATGTTTTCATTGGCCGGAGGTTTTAACTCCACCCTAATTGTACAATATTCCCTAGATGGTTTATTGGGAACAGTTGCTCATTTTTTCCCCTTTTCTACTGGTTTTTCCTGGAGAATTTAGGGCACTAAAGAGAAGTTTAAATAGCACAAAGAAAGAAGTTTGCTGTAAATTAGTGCCACTTGCAAAGGCCATGATTTTTTTTTTGTATCTCCCTATTTATTTAATGTTCTGTAGGTTATAGTTTAATGCCTTGAATCTTTTATTTTGATCCTGTTTCAGTTTGTTTCAGTGTAAGGAGACTTCCTGGGGCTGAGATCCAGAGACATACCAGAATAGCCTTAGAACCTTGTCTTAAGGGAGAACCAAAAAACTTAGAAAATCATGGGATGTAAAACTGGAAAGGACCTGAAATGTCATCTATCCCCCACTTTTAACAGTTGAGGAAACTAAGGTCCAGAGGAATCAATTGACTTACCCACAGTCACACAGATGTGACAGAGCCAGGAATAGAACGACAGTCCTCCAACTTCAAATCTAGTGCATCATCCCCAGCATCACCGTTAGAGAGCGCACAGTCCAAACCCTTAATTTAGACTAAGGAACTGAGGCTCAAAGGAGAGAATCCCCAAAGTAAAGAAGAGAGCTGAAATTTGAATTAAACTCCCTGAATCTTAATTCAGGTTTCCCTCACTGGACTGTGAATCCTCCAGAGACTTGTTTCTGCACATAAAGACAGAGGAAAAGGGGACATCCAGAGACCTTGTTGCTGATTTGTGAAGTAGTTAAGCTTTAGCCATCTATCTCCATCAACTGATTCCCCTGGCTTCCTTCAGAGCCCAGTCCAAGCCCTGCCTTCCCCAGTCCTCCTTTACCTTAGCTTTCCTTCTGTGCTTACCTCCAATGAATCCTGTTTGTGCAATTTGTGGTTTATGTATCATCCCTTCCCACCCTCACCTTCCAAAAGGCTGTGAGTTCCTAGAGAGTAGAGATTTGGCTTTGCCTTTTTTTTTTTCTGTATCCCCAGCACAGTGTTTGGCATATAGCAGTGGTTCTCAAAGTATGGTCTAGCGAATCCTGGGGAATCTCTGAAACCCTTTTAGAGGGTCTACAAATTCAAAAATAGTTTTTATTTCCAATATGGTAAATGTCTATAAATATAACCCAGATAAACAAAAACGCTCTGGAGAGATCCTCAATAATTTTTAATAGGATAAAGATACTGAAAACAAAAGTTTGAGTACCACTGGCTTATAGTAATAAACGCTTATTGACTTGATTTAGGAATTTTGGACACAATCATAGAGAACCATCATCTGGCCCAGTTCCCTTATCTTACACATTAGGAGATCCAAGCCTAGAGAGCACATGCTCAGAGTTAAAGTGGGGAACATCCCAGAGATGGTCTGATTAATTTAATTGATTTATTATGTTGGATTTAAATGACCACTGTTAAAGCTACTAGAGGTAGTTAAAGCTAGATTTTTAAAAGCAGAATCATTTGACAAATGCTCCCCAGGTTTTATAGTCACTCATTCAGCAAATATGTATCCAGCCCTTTGTTTTGGGTCCTGTGCTGGGTGTGGGTAAAATAAGAAAATATATGGCTGATCCAGTCAGAGTCCCTTCCCTTGGAAGCTTATGGTCAGGTGGCAGTGACAAAAAAATGAGCCTTAAAAACTTAAAATACACTAGCAGATAGTAATGGAAGTGAGCTCACAGAGCAGTTTGTCATAAGTACAGGGTTACAGGGACTTTTATCTGGGTCTTGGAATTTGCCAACATTAATAGCCCTTTTCTGGCTAGAAACAAGAGTTTAACACCTAGTTAATGAGATCAGGTTAGGATAGGAATAGGAGAGAAAGAAACAAGCATTTATTAAGCACCTACTATAAGCCCAGGTACTGTGCTAAGGTCTTTATA
This sequence comes from Antechinus flavipes, assembly GCF_016432865.1. NCBI lineage: Eukaryota > Metazoa > Chordata > Mammalia > Dasyuromorphia > Dasyuridae > Antechinus > Antechinus flavipes. The sequence continues at coordinate 57,674,724 of NC_067399.1, read as the reverse complement.
AATATCTCCTTTGACCCTCTCAACAACCCTGGGAGGTAGATGTTATTATTATCCCCATTTTACAGTTAAGGAAACTGAGTCACTGGGAGATTTGCTCAGAGACAGGTATTTGAGGTCAGGCTTGTTCCTGACTCCAGACCCATAATTCTATCCAGTATGTTAAGACTCCTTGACTAGATCTGTGATTGGTGTGGAGAACTCTCTCTATCTATGAAGGTTAGCTTCTTATTTGAAACACAATGGTCTTGAAAGTTGTCTAGAGCATTGAAAAATTAAATGATTTGCCTAGGATCCCATAGTCAGTATCAGAAATCCCCAAGACAAGATTTAGGTTAAATAGTACAGACACAAGAGGCTAGCAAACTTGGGAAGAAGCTGCGATCAGAAGGTTAGCATGATTGGGTTAAGCTCCCTGGAGAAGGTGAGAATTAAAACTAAGTAGGGAGGGACAGGGGAAAAGTAAGGGCTCAGGATTTCCTTTGAATTGCTTGTGTGAAAGTAATGGGTTTATAACGCTGCTGGTCAGGATTAATGGAGAATGAATCCCGTGGTTCTCCTTTGACAAGTTTTTGTTATAGACCAGATGTCTCCTTCTTCTTGTACATTCTCAAGTGAGAAAGCTGCCAAGACCAAAAATACTCTTTCTAGTCCCTTCACTTCCTTCTCCTTTATTAGGTTATTTCTTTAGTTTTTTTTCTTTCCCCCTGAGGAACAGTAGTAAAGGTTATGGTCTGTGGCCAAAAGTTAGCAAAGTCCACTTTGATAATGAGCCGAAGATAAAAAAACAATAAACGGCAGTTTCTCAAACGCCTTAAGGTTGGCTCAACCAGATGTGAAGGAACCAAGACTCTACTCTGCCTTCAGAGTTTTAAAAGGGATTTCCATTTTTGCATAAGTCGCACATCCATGAGTGGGCTGGAGATTAATGGCTTGCTTGACCCTACTGGAGGAAGATTTCAATCACTTTGGGAAGCACATTCCAAAGTGGGAAATTCAATAAAGAGATGGTATATTTTGCTAGACTGAAGCAGATTGTATAAGGTGGAATTTTTCCTGCCTACATGTTAGAAGAGTTATAGCTGATATTGATAGTGTAGCCTAAGGTTTGCATGTTACAGATACTATCTCATTCGATTGTCCCAATAAACACGAGAAGTGAAGGTGAGAGATATTGTTATTTTCATTTCACAATTAAGGGAACTGAGACTTGTCTATAGTCATTGAATTCATTAATAGAGTAGTTGACAGTTGAACCTAAGCCTTGTCTGGTTCTCAGTTCTCTAAGCCATGTCCACTCAGATAAAAGAGTAAGAGCATCCCTGGGCACTGCTAAGTTGGGTGTAGTAGAAAAAGCATTGGCTATGGATAAAACAGCTGAGGGCCATAGTCCTCTATGGACTCTATAATCCATAGAGTACTGGACTTGGAAGTTAGAAGATCTGAGTTCAAATCCTGCCTCAGATACTTACTAGCTACAAATGCCGCTTTTTCAGCCTCAGTTTCCTCATATATAAAATAAGGATAATAATAGGACCTAATTCAGAGAGTTCAAGCAATCAAGAAACATTTAACAGCATTTCCTTTGTACCAAGCACTGCTCTAAGTGCTGTCAAACAAGCTAATATGTGTAAAGTATTTGGTAAACCTTGAAATGCTATCTTCCTTCTCCCCTTCCCTTGCCCTTCCTCCCCTTCTTCCTCCTCTTCCTCTTTTTCTTTCTCTTCTTCCCCCTCCTCTTCTTTCTTCTCTTTTCCCTCCTTCTCCTCCTCTTTCTTCTTCTCCTTCTCCTTCTCCTTGTCACTGTTATTCTATTATTTGGATTTTACAAACCTGCGTAGAATCTGAGTTCTGCTACATTCTTTGGTGTACTTGCCTCTTCCCTGGATCTCAGCTTCCTCCTTTATAAAATGAAGGAGGATAGACTTATGTGGTCTCCAATATTCCTTCTCACTCAAAACACTATATAATCTTTAGCCACTCAGAAAATGACATTGCAACAGGAAGGTCCTAGTGATACAATCTTGTGGATCTGATTTCCAAAAACCAATTTTACATGTGTTATTCTCCTGAATAATTCAGCTACGTATAACTTAAAGCAATTGACTTACCATAAGCCAAAAGACACATAGAGCTGGAGAAGAGAAATGGCCCCCATTGAGTTTGTTTATCTTCTTTCTTGATGAATCAGGAGTTCTGGGACTCTTCTTGGAGAAGGAAAATCAGATTTATCTTTAGCTTAGGGTCTCTGTTCTTTGCTTGGCCCCTTTCCAAACCACAGTAGATTCTGGCAATATATAAGGAAGGGGAGCAATACTTTAACAAATCCAGGACTGATTTTTTTGGTACTAACTTTCAAGATCTCATGCGTCATAAGGGAGTGGCTTATTGTTACCCCTGGTATTCTTCCATGAAGATGACTTTATTCAGAATTGTTATTTTTTCCCTTTAAAAATTTTCAAAAGACAGCTCCTTCATTTTAGAATGGTTAGATGTGGAAATACATGGAATCTGACTTATGAACGTTATCAAAGATAATAGGATTTTGATGTTGGATTCTTAGGCTTTTAAGCTGTTTATTTTATTGAATAAACTGAGAATGAATTGAGAAACTGAGGCCTAGATGATTTAGGAGCCTATCTATGCTCATCTGGTGAGTGGGGATGGAATGAGAGAATGAGGACACTTTTCACTTAAGGAACTTGTTTTGTTGTCTCTTATCAGCCACTCCATCCACTTTCCTATTTTTAGGGAAGGCCCTCCTACCTAACCATGACAATACTGTCTTTTCTGTTTAGAACAGCTAAAAAGGATCCAACAAGCTGCATCAAGTGGTTTCTCTAAAGACCAAATAACACCTTTTGGTTGTCTGGTTTGTCAATCTTATAAATAATTACCATTTGCTTTTGCCTGTTTTTTGTTTTTTCTTTCTCATATAGACCTGGGATGATGAGTTGGAAAGGTCAGCGGCAGCTTGGGCCCACGAATGTATCTGGGAACATGGACCTGCTACCCTCCTTGTGTCCATTGGCCAGAATCTGGCTGTCCATTGGGGAAGGTAAGAAGCAGAAAGCATCATCTAGGTTACTTTCATGATCTCTTATTATAGCTGTCAGTGGTTAATCCAGGCAACTGATGAAGCAAAGATTACAGGATTGGATCTATTTGTGGACCATTCAGTTTGGTTTTGATTTGTCACATGGCCTTGGGGTAGGGGTATTATGGAACTATTACATCAAATGCTGATGGTCAAGAGCAATGGTTCTCAAACTTTTGTTCTCAGTATCTTCATGTTGTTAAAAAAAAAAAACTATTGAGGATCTGTTCAAAGAGTTTTCATTCACATGGGTTATACTTATAGCTATTTACTATATTAGAAATAAAAAATGATTTTGAATTTGTAGACCCTCTGAAAGGGTTTCAGAGACCCCAACAATTCTTTGGACTACACTTTGAGGACCACTGGCCAAGAGAATAGCCCAGTATTTTCCATTTGTATTACTGAAAACCAATTCTGGGTACATACCCTGCTCATATTGTGGCCAAAGGATCATCTTCATACACAGTACATCATGGATGTATTACTGAAAGTCACATTGATTGATGGGAAATGGGTACAGACATGACTCTTCTTGCCCTCGTTGGGAAGAGGAACATTCCAGGGATGGGCTGAATTAGTTTCATAGTTTTAGATCCTAGCGGAGGAATCTGTCTGTTCTGAGTAGGATGATTAAGTGAATGTTAATGGGATGAGAGATGACAAAGATTACCATCCTAAATTTCTAACCTTATCTCACATTATTACAATGGAAGGAACACTGGTTTGGAAATCAGGGGACTTGGGGACAACTATTAGCTTTGTGTGACTTTAAGCACTAACCTCACCTTCTGGTCCTCAGTTTCCACATCTTTGAAATAAGAGTTTAAACTATATTGCCTTGAAGATCCTTTTCAGCTCTAAATCTATGATGCTGCTTTCCTCCTGTGTATGCTCCAATTAAGTAGCCAAACTGGACTAGCTTTGCTCTTAGGAGCATGGCTTATGCTCTGCCATTTTGCCCGCACTATTCCTCGTATCTAGAATATTTTCCTTTTCCCTCTTCACCTGCAGAATCCCTCTCCATCCTTTGAAGCTCAGCTTACTTAGCACTTCTTCCAGGAAGTTTTCCCCTCCTGCTGTAGTTGCTAATGGTTATTGTTCTTGAGTTCTTTACAACTCTCCAATGCACTTATAAAATTCTGTGTGCTATGGTGATATCTGTGCCTATGTGTATCCTTTCATGCCATTGGACATTCCGTGAGGAGCTTATTTTAACTTGGAATCACCCTCCATGCAGGGTTCTGAAGAGTAGCTACTGAACATATGTTGATATTTTCCCTTTATATTCTATCTTTTCCAGTTGGAATTTTTAATGGATTTTTAAAAAATTTGTTAGATATTTTCTTTTATTTGAAACACAAATGTTATTTTTTTCCCTTTTTTCCTCTGCTGCTTCCTCTCCATTTTCATTTTTGAGGCTAATTTTGTACAAGGATTTTACATTTGGAGATAAGGAATGCTTGCCATGTTTTTCCAGTTAATCCTAAGTGCCTGTCACAATGGTAATGAGTCTCAACATACATTTATTAAGCACTTATTATGTGCCAGAAACTGTGCTAAAGTATTGAGGATACAAAATAAGGCAAAAACATGGTGCCCATCCTCAAGGAACTCACGTAATCTCATGATGTTCTCAGAGAGAATCAATACATTGTCTTGAATCTTGGGAGAAAAGGCTCCAAAAGGAACTGATGTTTCCCTAAAAGCTCAACATGTATCTTAATTTTCTGAGTGGGTGTTCTGAAGAGATGGAATGTCTTTGTAAGCATCGCTGACCACTACCATCATGCTCTTGGTCCCAACAGTCATTGTTACAAGACCTCTAAACCGCCCCATTTACCACATTGCTCTTAAATGGTCATTCCTTATCCTAGTTTTTCCTTTATTGAAACCACATTGTTTATACTTGCTGGCCATAGACCTCCACCTCATCTCTGCCCCTGCCCCCCTTCCAAGATTTGCAGTCAGTTTATTTTCTTTCCTGGTAAGGTATCAGTGCCAGCCTGGCAAATGGAATAATTTGTCACTATAAAATGAGTGATACCTCTAGTTTCTGCTCAGAATAACTTACCTGACCAGGGTACAATAACAGAGTCTGGTTCTTCCCTTGGGATTCCTGCCATGGAGAGCAGAGGAAAGTGGAAAAATTCAGTTGGACATGTGTGTGTGAGAGAGAGAATGATGTAGAGATGTAGATATCGGAAAACTTCCAGAGACTTGATCAAATTTTCCAGTCTTTACCTGGGTTCTTGATATCATATAAACAAATTGAGCAGCATTAATTATTCATTAGTGAGGTTTCTTAGCTGTTACTTGAATTTTTTTTTTTTTTTGGTTCTGAACTAAATGAACACCAAGAAAGGGGAATATTTCCATATACAAAGTAAAACAGAAAAAAAAGGATTCTATTTGAAACCACAGATCTGTATTATCTAGTTTGTTTTTTTTAAGTATTTAATAAATTCCACATGGTACTTTCTCTTTTTTTAATGTTACTTTCAAAGTTGCCTTGCTTGTTTCTGTTTCCCTCTGAACTTTCTTTTTTTCCTCTTCTGTGCATTTTTAAAGATAATTAAATGACCCTCTTTTATTTTTTTTCTTTGTCTTTTTGGAAACACTATTGACTTTTTTCCCTTAAAACTGTGATATGTGATATGTCCCTTTGGAATTAAAATTATAGAATATTAGGGCTGGCAGGGTCTTAGAAATCATCTGCAGGGCAGCTAGGTTGCATAGTAGATAGAGCACCAGCCCTGAAGTCAAGAGGATCTGAGTTTAAATCTGGTCTCAGACACTTAATATGTCTTAGTTGTGTGACCCTGGGCAAGTCACTTAACCCCAATTCCTCATCAAAAAAAAAAAAAAAGAAAGAAAGAAATCATTTGCTAATTTCAGCTACCTATATTATCTTGGAGCAAGTCATTTAACCTTGTGGTCTTTGGTTATTTCTTCTGCAAAACGAAAGGATGGGACCAAATTACCTCTAAAGCCCCTTCAAGGACTCAATCTGTGGTTTTGTACAAACTCCACATTGTATAGATAAGAAAACTGAAAAACAGAAAGGACTCAAGTTCACCCATCAAATGAATGACAGAACCAGGATGAGAATCTAGGATTTTGTGTTTTTTTTCCCCCCATCAATAAATGTTTCTTCTTTGCGAGGTGCTACTTTTTTTTCATTTTTCTTTTTCTTTCCTGTACTTCTTACAGAGCAAATAATTTCTTATTGTTTCTCTATCATTTCTTTCCTTTGTGGTACAAAAATGAATGGGTTATAGAAACGCATGACTGTTTATAACTTCTCCCCAATCATTTTCTCTTTGCTTGCTCTGGCTGATAATAAAAAATAAAGTGCAGAAACTGTGTTGCAATTTTTTTCACTCATTTTATTTAAAATGATCTTTTTTGTGGATTTTTCAGAGAACCTTGATATCAGTCAGCACTCAAATATGATTTTCCTGGGGTTTGAAGGCATTTCCCCTTTGGGAAGTTCAGATGTTTGGCTGGAAGAAAAGATTTAATGGGAATATGATAACTGTTGTTACGTCTTTGCAGGATTGGTCTATACTAGAGGGACTAGTAAATTCTCATGGACCACCAAAGCTAATTCCAGGATCAGTGGATGGAAATTATAGGGTTTTATCTAACAAAAAAAGTCCTATCTGAAAATGAAATCATTAATCATGATTAATTTTTATCATAAATCATATTTAATGAAAACAATACAAAATCTCCCTAATTATTAGAACAATCTAAAGATAGAATGAGCTTCCTTCTATAGTAGTGAGTTTCACAGAACTTAGGGTCTTCAAGCAGAGGGTAGCTGACTATTTTGGGTGAAAACAGGATTTATGCTTTGAGTAGGGGTCCAGCTAAGTGTTTTGAAGCCCCTCATAATTCTGTGACTCTATGAATTCATGTTCAAAATAATGAACATTATTTTGAACATGATCAAAATAACACGTCTAATGTGTAAGGTTTTCTGCATTGTCACCAAAATAGTTCTGATCCCACAGGTATCGTTCACCAGCATTCCATGTCCAGTCATGGTATGACGAAGTCAAAGATTACACATATCCTTACCCCCATGAATGTAATCCTTGGTGTCCAGAGAGGTGCTCGGGACCTATGTGCACTCATTATACCCAGGTAAGAAGCTAGTCAAGGTCTGAGATCTTAGCTAATATGGATCATCAAATGGCAGATACAGATATTTTGGTAGAAATTTTGGAAACCAATGACTACTTCCCCATTTTAACAAGGGAGAAAGAGTAGTTGAGGGACGATTCACTGCTCAGAAAAATGAATAATAAGAATAAACAGCTCTTTGAAGTATACTGACATCAGACTCAATTCCTTGGCACAGAGGTAGCTGGGTGACTCAGTGGATAGAGCACTGGGCCTGGAATCAAATCTTGCCTCAGACACTTAGTTGGTGCATGATCTTCTGCAAATCCCTTAATTTCTGTCAGTTTTTTTAACTGTAAAATGGGGGATAATAATAGCATGTACCTCCCAGCTTTGTTGTGAGGATTGAAGGGGATCATATTTGTAAATAGAGAATAGATTGTCCCAAAAATTTAATAAATGCTTATTTTTTCCTTTTCTTTCCTAAAAAAATTATTTATTTTGTAATTTTGTATCTTAAGGGCAATCTTGCTGCCAAATTGTGAAGCATGAAGGCATTTTGAATTTTGGTGCTCTTGCATATCTCTTCTAGTACCCTTCTCTATCTATGGCTTATCTCCTCCCTTACCTTAGCTATATCTATTCAGGTGTTAACAATGAGATTTTAAAGTACCACCTTTCCCAAGAGTATTTGCCTTTTGCCAGAAGAGATTCAAGAAGACCAGAAAGATTTTAGAACTCAAGAGGAATCTAATGGTGGGATTTAAAATACTTATGAAAAGTAGGGGAGGAGGCAAACTACTTGGACAGTGGCCCCTGCTCAGTGTGTTTGTCAATCACACCGTGTTTGTTGACCATCTGCTTGCAAGCCCCCCTGAGAACACGACAAATCTTCACTAGCACTGACTTGCTCCTCGGGGTCTGACATACATGCCATGTTTGTTTCTTTTCCAGATAGTTTGGGCGACTACCAACAAGGTTGGCTGTGCTGTGAACACCTGCAGGAGGATAAATGTTTGGGGAGACGTGTGGGAGAATGCGATCTATCTCGTCTGCAATTATTCTCCAAAGTAAGAAAGATGATAAGAAATGGCTTTTTGATGATCTCAAAATACACAGCAAGAGAGCATCATTGTTATTAGCCCATGCTTTGTAAAACTTCAGTGGTAATTAACTGATTATGACTTAGAGCTAGAAAGGTTCTTAGAATCCATTGAGTCTAACTCCTTCTTTTATAGAGGGAGAAACTGAGTCACAGAGAGGTAGATTTCCTCAAAGTCACACAGAAAATCTAGAATTTGAACACTGGACTTCTGGCTCCAAAGCTACCTCTCTTTCCATTGAACTGTATGGCCTCTCCATATTGGATTTAGTTTTATCTCTTTGATAGAAAAGGTAGAGACTATAGTTTATAGATAGGATTGTATAGATTATTTAGGTCATTCTCCTCAGTGAACAGACGAAAAAACTGAGACACAGAAAAAAGAAGTCCCTTGCCTAAAGTCAAACAAACAGCAACCCTTCAAAACGGACCTGTTCTACCTAAATCTTCCCTTCTTCAGCCCAAGCATCCTTAGTCCCTTTCTCTGCTCTGCCAATGGCAAGGCTTCCAGTCCCTTTCACCGGACACATGGCTTCCTTTATTGCATCTCCTAGAAGTGAGCAGCCAAAGCCTTCTTTGTCCCCCCGACACACACGTACACACTCACCAGCATCTTCCATGGGGTAGCTGGGTGGGGATGATTTTCTCATTCATTCATGCATTTGAAGTGAATGGTAGTTGTCGATGAATGGGAAATCTGGGCTGTAGATGAGAGAACAGCTAAACTAGTTTGTAGCCTGCTGTTTTGAAAGGATTGGCTAACATGGAAACATCCTCATTTGGTTTTCCGTCAGACTTGGCTGTGGTAGGGTGGGCCATAGCTGAGGTTGGAAGGAAAGTGAAGTCCTCGGAGAATACTTTGCATATCTGTGGTAGCATTTTAGGGGCAGGCTCAGCAGAGAGCAGCACGGGTTACATCACTGCCTGGGGAGTATAGAGTACAGAAAATTCCTTAATAGGAGACAATTTACTTGTCTTTTTTTTCCCTCCCCTCCCCTCCTCCAGCCACTCTTAAGACATATATTCCAATGTACACTGATTAGTCCTGCCTTAATAGAGACAACTCTTCCATTGTTCAGAATCTCCAAGGATGGATCAGCTCACGTTTTAGCCCTTATAGCCCCTACCATGGCTAAGCGTGGAAATAAAAAGGGAGTTATAGTCTCTGGCCTAGTGAAGCCAGCTCAGATAGAAAAGGGAGCCTATCTACTGGCAAAAAAAAAAAAATGCTCAGCAGAACTTGAAAACACTCTGCCCAATGAGTTCAGCCCAGTGAGAGGAGACATGACTTTTTACTTTGAAATATTATAAAACCCTCCCAAGACTTCTTAGAGAACCTTCAAAGCAACCAACATTTGTCTCTCCATTCATCCACAAAGTCATTCAGTGCTTACTATGTGTCATGCACTGGGCTAAGTCCTGGGGATACAAAGAAAGGTAAAAGTGCAGTTTTTGTCCTTGAGGAGCTCGCATTCCAGTGCGGGAAATACTATGCAAATAACTGCATATGACAAGTAGACATTATGAATGGGACTTAACCCCAGAAGATCTGCTGATCAGATTAAAGGGGGTTTTTTAATTATTATTTTGGTATGATTTTTTTTCTTGTTAAAAATTGTGGATCATATCCATTAAATGTTTCATTTTGCTGTGGTGGCCATGGTTTAACTTTTTTTTTTTTAATGACAGTTTTTGTTTCTTATACCACAACAATTTCTCTTTATACCTCTCTTAATTTTTATTTTCTCCCTTTTAATAATAAAAAACAGGCAGGGTATGGGGAACATGCCTGTAATTCTTGCTATAGGAGATGCTGTGTCTGGAGGGCCTTGAGCTAGTAAGTTCTTAACTATAATCAGTGGACTAAAGTTGATTGGACGGCCATATAAAACCCCTCATTAATAAATGAGTCCATGGGAACAGGGGTTCAGTAGGCTATGTAGGGAGAAGTCAATTGACTTTGGCTGGTAATAGAGCAAGTCAAAGCTTCTGTGACAATCAAAGTGTGTCCTGACTTGTGGGGCAAAATAGAGAGACGTAATCTTAAGAACAAAACCAAACCAAACCATAAAAATAAATGTATTTTAAAAAGCAGAGAAACAATTAAGCAAATCTGACTGTTAGCTTGTATCATATTATCTATCTGTAGGCTCTCCTGTCCCTACTAAAAAGTGGGTTCTTGAGATACTAGTGACATAAGCTTGGACAGGTTCTCATAACCTCCTAAGTTTTTTTCATGCTTTAAATATATATATATATATAATATATATATATATATTATATATATATATATATATATATATATATATATATAAAATATATATATATATATATGATATATATATATAATATATATATATACACACACACATATATATGTATATATGTGTGTGTGTATACAAATATATATATAATCTACCCCCTAATAAAACCTTCTTTTGTAATTAACAAAAAATGAGATCAAGGAAGACAAATTGACCATGTTAAGAACAAAACCAAACCAAACCATAAAAATAAATGTATTAAAAAAAAAACAACAACAACAGAGAAACAATTAAGCAAATCTGATTGTTAGCTTGTGCTTAATTCTATATCTGTGGGTCATCCTGTCTCTACCAAGAGAAGTGTGTTTTGTCATCAGTTTTCTGGAGCATTAGATTGATCAGATTTCTGATGTCCCTTAATGCTGTTTCCTTTTGAGTTATCATGGCCATTGACAATATGTTCTTGTGGTTTTGTTTGCTTCTTTTTTGTATCAGCTCACACAAGTCCTCCTAAGATTCTCTGAAATCCTCATGGTCAACATTTCTTAAGGCACAATAAGTCTTTTACACTCATATACCACAATTTGTTGGCCATTCCCAGGCTTGTGGGCACTCATTTTATCGTCATTCTGCATGATGTATTTTGAGAACGTCTGTGGGTCTATTGTATCAAGGCAGTATTTTATACAGTATTTCAAAACATGCTAGAAGCTGATAAATGACTTTCGCTTTTGAGAAGAATCCTATTCCTAGAAAGTTGGCTATGACACACATTTCTAAAATGAATCACAGATATCCTCTGACTTCCAGTAAAATTTCAAGGATGTGTATCCACGTTGCCGAGGGTTCTCACCTTTTTCTGATGACAGCAAGAGCCAGAGAGAGAAAAATGGAAAGAAAGATATTCTTGTTATTAGATAATAACTTCAAACATGATGAAATGGAAAAAAGGATGGATAGACAGAGAGTTAGATAGATAGGTAGAAAGAAAAAGAGATGAAAGAAAGAATGGAAGGATGGAGACAAACAGAATCCTTCCTATTACATACTCTGTCCCTCTTGAACAGTGTGCTGGAATAGTCAGGTGATCTAAAATTAAATTTTGGCTTTGCTATTTACTACTTGTGGAATGTTATACAAGTTATTTACTCTTTCCAGACCTCAGACTAGGCCTTGACTGTAAAGTAATGAGGTCTTAAAGGTCCTTTTTAATTCAAATATCAATGCTCCTACAGATTTTAAACTTCAATATATAAATTTAATATAAGTATTAATACAAATTTAAATGTATATAAATTTAATGCAACTATTAAATGTAAATTTAAACATATATTTTTCTCAATTAGCAAATATTTATTTCTCCTATTAACTTTAAAACTTTTTAACGTTAAACTTTAAAAAAATACACATGATAAAACAAATAAATTCCTGCATTGGCCATGTCCAAAAATATCTGACTCATTCTCTGTCCTGAGTCTATCACTTCACTGGGGATTCTGTTTCACCTCAGGTCCTTTGGAATCTGGGAGGTCAGTAAGTTTCTTTTTTTTTTAATTTTATAATAATTTTTATTGACAGAACCCATACCAGGGTAAATTTTTTACAACATTATTCCTTGCACTTGCTTCTGTTCCTATTTTTCCCCTCTCTCCCTCCACCCCCTCCCCTAGATGGCAAGCAGTCCTATATATGTTAGATATGTTGCAGTATATCCTAGATACAATATATGTTTGCAGAACCGAACAGTTCTCTTGTTGCACAGGGAGAATTGGATTCAGAGAGGTCAATAAGTTTCAATTGTTCAGTTGTTTCAGGGTTCTTTCTGACTTTTATAACCCAGTTGGGGTTTTTTTGGCAAAGATACTGGAGTGTTTTGCCATTTCCTTCTCAGCTCATTTTACAGATGAGGAAACTAAGGCAAGCTGGATTAAGTGACTTACCCAGTATCTGAGGCCATATTTGAGCTCAGACCTTCCTGATTCCAGGCCGTGCCATCTAGCTGCTCTAAGCATTTGTTAAGCACCTATTATCTGCCGGACACTGTGCTGTGCACCAAGTTCTGAAGTCCTACAAAGGGTTTACAAAGTTGCTAGTACGGTATGAGTTGTTCTCTTGTGAACCTCTGCTTTTTGACATTTAAGGCTGGGAACCCTGCTTTTTCATTTCTGAAATGGCTTGAAGAGGGGAAAATTCTGCAGACTCTAAAATGGAAAGACGTTTCAGCCCAGCGTGTGTTGGGTGCCGTTTCTGTCCTGGGACTAAAGAAACATTGGTGGATTTGTGGCTAGGTTGGTATTCCAGGGCAAACACAAACTGTGACTACACAGTTGTGGGATGAAAAGGGCCCCACTGTATCTCCGTCCATCCGTTTACTCAGCCACGTCTATGCTCGAAAGCTTCAGACTATAAGTTCATGGAAAGAGCCGAGGCCAGAAACTTTTTTTTTGTCTTCCGTTTTGAATACTGTCTGCCATCCTACAAACAGTGGAAACATTCATTCCCCCCTAATTCCTACTGCCTTTGGGGTTGTACTTTCATGGGGTTTCAGAGTCAGGTACCTAGCGTGTCCATGGCAATGAACTCGAGAAGATCTTGGAGGTTTGTCTGATGGTGATTTTCTGCTTCTTTTCAGGGGAAATTGGATTGGAGAAGCTCCATATAGAAATGGCCGGCCCTGCTCTGAATGTCCACCCAGTTACGGTGGAGGCTGCAGGAATAACCTCTGCTATCGTGGTATGAGCCTTTCAATGAGAAATATTTTACTGATGACTTTTGATTTGACATTGCATTTATTTCTGACAATTATGGCCCCCCTCCCCTTTCAAGGAATTTCCTTGAAATAATAAAAAACCCATTTAGGCTCCCCCAGCCCAAATTACAATGAGTAATTCTCTGGATGGCATTTATGATGTTCTGCCCCAGTGGTCTCTCACTTCTCTGTTAAAAGAAAGAGTTTACTATTTATTTTCTAGGACTATTATTGACATCAACTGAAAAACAAGAGGTCTATCAGAGTAGCAAAAACTAGGATCTTTAATCAAGCAATTTGAGATGCCATTCAGCACCAAAGTATTAGTGTGCTCAAGGGAGGCAGGGAGGTATAAAATAATATTCCAGCTTGGAGAGAGTCTCCTGGGAGGTACAACCTTACTAACTGACACATAAGTTGTGTTGCATAACAACTGAAAGTCCATAAACAGAGTTGTAGGAGGAATGGGAGCTGGGGGAACTAGTGACATCTGGCAGTAACAGCTGGCTCCAGGTGTGGCAGCCGGGAAACTGGTTTAGACCTTGTGCCAACCATGGGGTTAGTGGGATCAGAGTCAAATAGTCCCTTCAGATATCTGCTTTCAACATAGGTTTTTCACTTCCCATTTGTGACTTTTCAGTTTGTTGCCATCATTATCAATACTGCCCTTTTGGTATTCCTTGTTTCATGCTGCCTCAGTTCATGTCATTTCTCATTGCACAGTAATATTCCTTTACATCCATGTTAGTCTTCTGTTCCCTAATCGGGGGCAGCCCCTCTGCTTCTGTCATCCTGAAAAGAACTTTAAGAATATTTGGTATATAGAGAGACTTGACTTTCTTGGGGTACACAGGCAACAATAAGATTTGGACACAAGCCTTTAAAAAAAGATTCCCTGTTTGCTCCCGGACAGTTTTTGTTAACAATGGAAAGGGAAAGCATTTCCCAAAGGAAAAATAGCCAGGATTGCTTTGGGATAAGAGGATTGAGTCGAAGATAATAGAGCTGTACTGTATTCAATGATGTACACGCCCCTGGAGACTGAGCCAAACAGATCACCCTGTATAGAACATCAGAAGTCTGGGCACCTTTTGCCAGAGACTGATTTGACAGGTAGAGTTCTTAACTCATTTTGCATCAGAGATACCTTGGGCAGTCTGGTGAAACCTGTAGACCTCTTTTCAGAAGCTTATTTTTAAATGCATGAAACAAAATGCATAGTCACAAAGGAGACCAATTATGTAAAAATAAAGATTAATTTTTTTCCTATTCAGGATTATGGATACCCTGAAAAACCATCCATAGTCCCCTTGGAAGTTCATGAACAAAGAGAGTTTCAGATTTAATAGCATACAGAAGGAGACAGGTAGAGAAAAGGGGACTAGGTTTTGAATCAGAATCTCTAGGTTCAAATCTTAGTTCTGTCATTTATGACCTGTAATAAGTAACTTAACTTATAAAATTAAGGTTGGAATAATGACTTCAATCATCCCTTTTGGTTTCAAATCCATACTCTTATGTCCGCAGGCTTTGACATCGAAGGAGGATAATTTCTTTGTCTTAAAAAAATAATAATCTCACAAACAGATTCATGCCTTTAAAAAAAATCTGTTAATTATAATGTTTTTGTTGTTGAAGCATTTTAGTTGTGACTGACTCTTCATGACCCCATTTGGGATTTTCTTGGCAGAGACACTGGAGTAGTTTGTCATTTCCTTCTCCAGCTCATTTTACAAATGAGGAAACTGAGGCACCCAGGCTTAACTAACTTGCTTAAATTCACCTACTTAGGGACTGACACCAGAGAAGTCATAAAGTAGTCTCTTTCTCTCCTCATAGAGTACTTTGCATGGATCTGTTTTTCTCTATGTGCTATAATTTGTATGATACGTGAAGAGTGTCAGACCTCCCTTTGATGATGGGTCAGTGTCACTATCTAGTACCTGGAACAGTGCTCTAACCATAGCAGATCCTCAACAAATATTGACTTGATCAAATTATAGCATGATGGAAAGATCACATGGAGAGTCTAAGAAGGCAGAATTAGGTACTGGTCCTGGCTCTAATTTAAATCATTAAATATCTGTTAAGTGCATGCTATTTATTTATTTATTGCTGAGCGATTGGGGTTAAGTGACTTGCCCAGGGTCACACAGCTAGGAAGTGTTAAGTGTCTGAGGTCAGGTCCTCCTGACTTCAGGGCTCTATCCATTGCTAATGCATACTATTTGTAAGGTTCCATACTAATCAGGGAATTTTTAAAAAATGCTTCCTGCCCTCAAGACATTCTTTGAATACCTTGAATACATTCTTTTAATACCCTCAATGGGATTCTTTGAGAATACCATTCAATATTCAATGACTGTGGACAATTAACTAACCTTTGCTTGACTTTTTTTTGACTATAAGAAGGGGATAATAACGTGCACCTGGTGGCATCTATATCCAAATTTGAGTGAGTTCTTCCAGAAAAGATATGCCAAGGTCTAGGGATTCTATTCAAATCAGCTTTGAATCATAGCCCATGAGCCCCCACCACTATGTTTACTTTTACTCATCAGCCCATAGGACACAATTAAAAAAAAAAAAAAGGCATTTAATGAAATAATAGTAAAAAAAAAAGTCATAATATACCATTTGCATCATAACTTTGGGCATGCTCCTGGGAAAAAAGAAAGTCCTTGTGATACCCCAAATAATGTTTAATTGCCAAATTGTACCCATTTAGAATTATTTTAGGTGTTGTCTTTCTAGTCAACAGTCAATGACTATCTGGATCTGAGGCCTTCCAAATTTTTCAATTTTGGTAGTTTTTGGATCTCTCATTCACGTGACTGGGAAAGGGAAGGACATAGAAACGTAAGCCCTTAGGGGAGACATCCACTTCAGATTTTTGCTTAAATTGCCTTTATGTTTGTATGTAGCTAGCATATATATACCTGGTATATGGAGGAGACCAGTAGATAGAGCTCTTAGCCTGTAGTCAGGAAACTTATCTTCTTCACTTACTTATATGGCTTAAAGTACCAGATGTGGAGTCTGGGAACCTCAGATCCTTACTAGCCTGGGCAAATTACTTAACCCTTTTTGCCTTAATTTTCTCATCTGTAAAATGAGCTGGAGAAGAAAATGACAAAGTACTCCAGTCTCTTGGGCAATATATATGTATATTTTGATGTTGTTTTACTTGGAAGAAGCAGCGAGAGATAGTGATTTGAATTGAAAGTCAGAAAAGCCTGGATTCAAGTCCTGACAATAGGCAAGTCATTTAACTTTTCATATTTTTAAATATGTTAAGTCCTAAGTGATTTGCTTTTACATTGGTGGAGAAAGTGATCTTTAGATATATTCAGAGATCTTCACACATATGAAAATGCAGGTTAGTCCCCCCCAAAAAAAACCAACCCCAAACTAAAAAAAACAAAAACAAACCCTCAAACATTAATTCAATCTAGAAGGTTCCCTTCCTACATTCCTCTTAGCTCCTCATCTCCCCTTTAGCAGACCTGCCCAGAGGTAGAGGCAGTCTTTAAAAAAAAAAAAAAAAAAAAAGAGCCCTGTAATGAACTTAGGAATGGAAATTCCCCAGAGCTACTGTGGTTAACTGTAGGGATCCTTAGTTCCACTCTATTAATATAGAAAGCATGTTATTCAGTCAAGTATCCTTACCGCTTTCTTACATGTGAATTTTCCATCCTCCCTGGGTCTTAAGTCCTTCAAGGGCAAGGATTGTCTTTGATTTCTTAGCATGGTTCTCTCCACACAGTACATATTCAAAGGTTTCTGACTGACTCACTGACCTACATTAGACCCAATAAAGCTGGGATTATGAGGTATAAAAATCTGGAAGGCCCAAGGAAGAAAGTCTGGCTTATTCTCGTTATACCATTTTTGTTTTTCAATGGAAAACAAACTTTTTATTAGCTGCATTCAAGGGAATGAAGGAAGCCAGCAGACGTAGCGAGCACTGACCCGGGCAGCTTTTGCAAATAGAATGTCTCTGTAGAGCATCGAATGTAAACTTGAACACAATTTTTTGATTGTCAAGTAGTGTCTTACTGCTGTTTTTCCCCTTGATTTAAAAAAAGCCTTTTCTGATTCTTCAGATTTAGGGAAGGAATGAGGGGAGGAGACATGTTGGATTTTGGATTATTTTGTCTCTAGCTAACCCCTGGTCTCTTTATATTTGAGGCAAAAAATCAAGACTCAGGAAATGTTTAATTAGAAGATACAAGCAATGTCTGTTAGTGGAGAGGCACAGGGAGGACACACTGGGAAAAGAACAAGCCATTGCTGGAGGAACTTTTCTCAGTGTGGGAAGAGATCAGTGTAACTGTTAGTTTCAACACAACTTCTTGTTCTTAAACACTTAGGGCTTCAGTGGTTCCTTTGGATCTCTGCCTTGTCAGCCTTTTTTCACTCCATCCCTTTGCCTGTTGTTTCTAGTCATTGATCATTTCTGGGTCAGCTCATTATGTCCCAGGTGGGGCCCAAGTGCTCTTTCCCCTTTGCTGCTGCTGCTCAGCTCTTTTAATCCTCATTCCTTTCTCTCAGTCTTCCTCTCTCAAACTGTGGTTGTCCTGAGGACATTGAGACTTCTGGCTCAGAGATAGTGATGGTTCCAAACTGTTCATGGGGTCAAGAGGGAATCAGGGCATAGGTTCCCCATCTCCTGTTATACAAGAATGGGAAATTCTGGAGTCAAGGATGAGTAAAGAAAATCACAGCAATTCAATGACCTTACTTTAGTGACACATTGATTCAATAATTCAATGACCCTACTGCTGGATTAAGAGTCAGAGTTTCCAAACTGTTCAGGGGGTCAAGAGGGAATCAGGGCATAGATTCCCCATCTCCTGTTGTATCAGAATGGGAAATTCTGGCGTCAAGGATGAGTAAAGAAAATCACAGCAATTCAGTAACCTTACTT
Organism: Antechinus flavipes; assembly: GCF_016432865.1. Lineage (NCBI taxonomy): Eukaryota > Metazoa > Chordata > Mammalia > Dasyuromorphia > Dasyuridae > Antechinus > Antechinus flavipes. Next base: position 57,656,454 of record NC_067399.1, on the reverse strand, counting down.
CAGTGACACATTGACTCAGCAATTCAGTGACCTTACTGATGGATTAAGAGTCAGAGATTCTGGATTAAACCCCAACTCTGTTATTTCTTACTTTGATGATCTTGGCAAGTGCCTCAACCTCTGTTTTCTCTTACATAAAAATTGAATGACTTCCAAAGCTCTTCCCAGCTCCAAATCTAACATCTAATGAAATATCATGTCTGTTGTTCTTAGGTACAAAGCAATACTTTGAATATTATCAGACCATATTCCCTTTCCTAGTAGAATTTCACCTAGCATGCTCTCTTCTGTATAACCTTTCATATTGAAAGGTTCCCAGCTATTTGAAAATGAATTTTTGTGTGTGAAATAAAACCTCTCAAGAGTAAGAGAACCAGAGTGTCCCAAAAGTTTTATTGCATTTAGAAGCTTTCAGAGGACTATTGGGACTATGTGTGTGTGTGTGTGTGTGTGTGTGTGTGTGTGTGTGTGTGTATCCCTCCAAAAAGCATTGACTTTAACACTAATATGTCAAGTTCTTTTGGAGAACTTTGGGAACACACACACATATACACATATATCTTTTTCTAAATGCATTTGATTTTAACACTATTATGTTATGTTCTATTTTTCCCCACTAATAAGATGAGTCTTATGTTCAGAAGCCTGAGACCGAGGAGACGAATGAAGTGGAAATGTCTCAGATTCCTGAGGAGAAACCCGTATGGATCCAACCAAGGGTAACCAAACCCACCAAGCCCAAGAAAACCACTGCAGACAATTATATGAGTAAGAGACACTCTTGTTTCATGGCTCCCTCCTCTCCCATTCCAATTGGAACCAACTCTTGGGTTGGTTGAGTGGCTCGAGGGTATTGAGAGCTCTCCAACAGGCAAATACTGGACATTAGGGTGGAGTCTCAAAGCAAAACTCTAGACCTTTTTTTTCTTTCTTTTTAAAAAGAAATTAATCACTTTATTTATTTTTGTTAAACACTGTAAGAATCCTAAACCTGGAGTGCACTTGGGTGGCCTTCTTTTTATTTAACTCAGATATTTTAAGATTTAACTGAAGATATATTCCTAGGAACTGTGCTGAGTGTTATGAAAACTATAAAGTTGAGTAAGACAATAGTCATTTAAAAAAAATTAGTTTCATGTTTAACTGATGTTCTTTTCTTCCTCTTTGTAACCCTGTCTCTTCCCAAATGATGTTCCACCACAAGAAACAATCAGTACATTGTCTGTATAACAATGTATGACTCATTTCTTACCTCTAGTTCACCACCTCTTACTTGATTCACCAATAGTTCACTGACGTCACCATGAGTCACTCCAATGATTGCAGAACTGTTATGAAAATTTAGGGTCTAGTTAGGGTTACATCCACAAACAGAAGACTCCAGGTCAATTAATCAATCAATAAACTTTTATTAAGTGCCCACTATGACCCTGCCCTCAAGGAGTATACACTCTAATGAGGGAAACAACATATGTGTGTATATATATATATATATATATATATATATATGTATGTATGTATCAATAGGTTATATGCAGGACACCTAAGAAAGAGCAGAGAGAAGTATTAGAATTAAGAGGGTTTGGGAAAGGCTTTCTATAAAAGTGGGTCCTAAAAAAGCTATAGACTCATAGTTTTGGGAGTTTGGAGGAGGAAGAAATGACTCCTAGCTGGGACATCAGGGAAAGCTTTATTGAGGAAGTGGTGGCAGGAAGGGTATTAGACTAAAAGCCAGGGGGCCTGAATTTTAATTTGAATTCAGCCTTAGTTGGGATGGGTTTGATTTTCCATCGTTGGTTTTCAGCATTATTTCACTCCATGGGTTTAATGAGAGAAATGTTTATATGAAAACAGCTTTGCCCCATTATTTGCATTAAAAATTCAGTATAGTAATCCCTAGAAGAGGCTCTGAGGTAGCTGCACATCTTTGTTAAGAACAGCTCTACACAAATCTGACAGTTGATAGGCGGGCTGCAGAAATGGATCTTTTAGAAAGATTTCAACCCCCACTTTTTCTTTCCTTTTTTATCCTCTTCAAATTTCTCCTTTTATTTTTTATTTTGATAACCTGGTCTTTCTTCTTCTAACTTTCCCTTTTTTCTTTTTTTTCCTCTTCTATCTCTGTGATCAAATTTCCTAAAAGCTTGTCTCTTTTGCTAGATTTTTAAAAATACAAAAAACAACTGAAGTTTCTATGCTTTTTTTTTGTTTGTTTTCTTTCAGTTTTATTTACCTCTTTTTTGACGTTCAATGTTTCTGTTTTTGCTTTATTTGGAAGATTTAGATTTGTTGATTCTTTTAGTTTTTCTCCCTGAATCTTTTTTTCTCAGTTCTATTTTTCATTTTTTTAATCTCCTAGCACAAATCATCAAGTGTGAGACCAAAATGAGAGACAAATGTAAAGGATCCACATGTAATAGGTAACATTTTGTTTTGATTTTTCTGTAGCCAATACCTTTATTAAAGGCTTTTAAGTTCAAAGAGCAATATGATACCTCTTAAGTCTTTATAAAATTACATTTTAATACAACTTAGGTTTAGCAAGAGTTACAAATCCATCTTATTTTATAGTAAGAGTAATACACGACCACCATAACTAGTGGGTCTCAATTGACTGCCACGATTTATGAAATACTTGGCACAAATTTATATTCTGTTTCTGTCAATCTAGGTTTTTAACTTAAAATCTCTATGTCTACCCATCTGGGTAGAAACTCATTCTGGTTTAAGAGTTTAGTAAAATGATATTAATTAATTAATATTTTTAAAGTGCTTAGCATGGTACTTGATACATAGTAAATACTATATAAATGACATTATTGGTGTTATTACTTGGAAATAAAAATTTGGACCCTGAAGACCCTGCCAAATTCATTCTGAAAAAGAAATAATAGGAGAATTAATCACTAGTTTGGATTAACTGGAGGAAAGATCTTTACATTAGAGAAAAAGTTGAAGTTGTAGGCTATTTAAAAAATAACACTATGATTTTTGAGTACAGAAAAGGTAAGGAGATATATAATTAGCACATCATTTCACATAATTATAGAACATCAAAGCTGGAAGGATTTTTGCACATGGAATCTAGAATCTGGAACATCAAAGCTAGAAGAACCTTAGAACACAAAACCTAAAAACTAGATCATCAAACCTGGAAGGACCTTAGAATAGTTTAAAACACTCAATCTTATAGTCAGAAAATCTAGGTTAAAATCCTAATTCTGTCTCTTACTACTTATATGACCTCAGGCAAGTCACTTAACATCTCCAAGCCTCAGTTTTTTCATCTATAAAATGAGAATGGGAGAGTAATACTTAATAAGCTCTTGAAGCTCTCTTCTTTTTAGCTTTATTGTATTTTGATAGTCAGAACTTTAAGGGACCTTAGAGGTTATTCAGTTCCTTTGATTTTTTTGGGGGGGGGTTGTTTGTTTTTGTAAATTATATCTTTATAGTTGTTCAGTTGTTTCAGGCATGTCTAACATTTTGCAAATGACTATTTATGATTTCCATCTCCACCTATTTTACAGATGAGGAAATTGAGATAAATAGAGTTAAGTGACTTGTTCAGCCTCACACAACCAGTAAGGATCTAAGGTCACATTTGTCAGGAAAATGAATCTCCCTGATTCTAGGCCCAGCTCTCTGTCCACTGCACCATCTAGCTGCCCCAAATGATGACTTTAAAGAATATTAAACTGGCTTATGTAGGTTAACTGTTAATGTGTCTATAATTCATATGTTTCAACTTTATATGTAAAATTGAAGGACACAGTAATTTATTTTAACCCAGCTCCTGTCAGATCTATCACAAATTTAGAATTAACCAGGGTACAAATGAGTGAGGTTCTCCTGTTTTTGGAAAGGGCACTTGTAGGAAATGAGCATGAAAAGGACTAAGTTATTAGCATAACTATTAAGTAAAATATTTGATCCTGAGAAATGATTTGTTGTTTTTCTCCTCCCCCCCTTCTCCAAACCAGATATCAGTGCCCAGCAGGCTGTTTCAACAACAAGGCAAAAATTTTTGGAACTCTTTTATATGAAAGTGTAAGTGTTGCTCATTGTCCCTTTAAACAGTGTGAGTCAAATTTTATAGAAACAGAAAATATGGCCATTTTAACATGGAAAGGTTTTCTTATCCGTAGAATGATGGACCTGGAGTTTAGGGAACTGACCTGCAAGAATTCCCTAGTTTCATAACAAGGTCAGGAAACCAGTTTTGAAAACTGGAAATGATCAGCAAGCTGATCAGCCTTAAAATAAACAAACAAGTAAACAAACAAAACCACGTGGGGCAAAGTCAATAGAGAATTGGCCGTGGAACCTGGAAGGTGTAGGCTCAAGGGTCATTTCTGAGATGTGCTGCCGTGGGATCCTGGGGAAGACACACTGCTACTTCTCACTGCTTTAGTTAATTGTACAGGACCAGAAGTTGCAGGAAAGGTGTGGACCTGCATTGACACAGGGTGTATTCTTAGCTGAGAATTCCTAGTACAGATAAAGTGACAGATCTGGTTTCTATCTCTCCTAAATTGGAAGGGAGAAACTTTGCTCTTGATCCTTTTTATTTTAAGATTTTTCTGATCTTAGGGTTTTGAGGAATAAAAATCCCAGAGAATAACAAAATCACTCCATCTGTTCAGTCTGTAATAATCATCTTAGCAATTTAGCTCAATCAATACCTTCTGTTAAATTTTTTTTGATAAAATGATATTTTGTTGCTTGAGAAGAGTTTTCCATTATTATCAGCTTTCTAGATCTCTGTTATCATTTCCCCCCTAGTCATCAAGCATATGCCGTGCTGCCATCCATTTTGGTGTTATAGATGATAAAGGAGGTCTGGTTGACATCACCAGGAATGGAAGAGTACCCTTTTTTGTGCGGTCTGAAAGGAATGGCATTGCATCTTTAAGGTAAGTATTGACTTGGATTTTATGTCAATTCTTTTAGAATTACAGTTTCTTTTCTCCCCCTTTTACCTGAGCTATTTAAATATTTTTTCATTGTTCATATTTATTTTTATAACACATTGTTTATTCTTTTTCTCTTTTTTAATAATAGCTTTTTATTTTCAAAAGTTTTCAGCATTCACCCTTGCAAAACCTTGTGTTCCAAATTTTTCTCCCTCCCTTCTCCCCACCTCCCTGCCCTAGACACTGTGCTATTTTAATAGCATAATATGCATAAATGCATAAACCAAAAACATTTCTTTATTCTTTTTCTCTTTTTTTAATAATAGCTTTTTATTTTCAAAAGTCAGCATTCATCCTTGCAAAACCGTGTGTTCCAAATTTTTCTCCCTCCCTTCCCCCCACCTCCCTGCCCTAGACATTGTGCTATTTTTAATAGCATAATATGCATAAATGCATAAACCAAAAACATTTTTATTTTTCTTTTATTTACTTATTTATTTTTGCTGAGGCAATTGAGGTTAAGTGACTTGTCCAGGGTCACACAGCTAGGAAGTGGTAAGTGTCTGAGACTAGATTTGAACCAACTAAATGCCCCTCAAAAACATTTTTAAAAAGCTTTGACCAATACACAGCTCACTTTGGTCATTTTTATTAATTAGCAAGTTTCAGTTTACTCCTTGTCTTCTACTGTATATATGAAGAAAAGCAAAATGAGTCTCTGTCCTCAGCGAGCTTGAGCTTACTATTAAATGGAGGTGATAAACATGAAAATAACTAGGTGATAAAAGGTATATATACTACAAATGGAAGGTGATCTCAGAAGAGAAAACACAATGGGTTTGGGAAAAGCCTGCTGATGAGGAGGGGAATTGAGCTAAGTCTTGAAGCCAGGGAAGCCAGAAGAGGCGATGAGGAGGGCCAAGATCATTCCAGGAAAAGGCCTGGAATCAGAAGTTGGAGTGTTGTCTTGTACTAATAGCAAGAAGGTCAATAAAAGTATGTAGAGGGCTGAAGTGTAAGAAATTTGGAAAGGTCAGCTGGATCTAGGGTAGGAATGAAATGAGAATTGGTGGTTGTAAGTCTGAGTGACTGGAAGAACAGAAATAGGGAAGTTTAGAAGAGAGGAGGATTTGGGGGAAAGAATACAAGGAAAGTTTTTGACATGTTGAGTTTGAGATGTTTATGGAACATTTAGTTCCAGAGGCCCAAAGCAGTTGATGGTTTAAGACTAGAGGTCAGGAGAGAGGATAGGGATGGATGAATAGAGAATCATCTAACTTGTTGCTGATAAGATCACCCAGCAAGCTAATATAGAGGGAGAAGAAAGGGGAGACTAGGATAGAGTTTTGGGGAAAATTCATTTAGTGAGCATAGCCTGGATGAAAATCCAATAAATGAACTTGAGAATGACTGTTGGAAATCAAGGGAAAGAATGAGAAAAAATGGTATCACAAAGGAGGGAATATCCAGGAGAAGAGGGTGATTGATAGTGTCAAAGAGTTCATACAGATAATTGATATATTGTTTGCTTTCTCATTGGATAGGGGAGGAGGGAGAGAATTTGGAATTAAGAAAAAATTTTAAGGAATTTCAAAATAAAGAATAAACTTTTAAAACTCTAAAGATTACATATAGAGAGGTCAAGAAGGATGAGGATTGAGAAAAGGCGGTTAGATTTGACAATGGAGAGGTAATTGGTCACTTTGGAGAGAACAGTTTCAGTTTAATAAAAGGTTTTACTGCAGAGAGTTTAGAAGACAGCAGGAAGAGAGATGGAGTCGTGGAGTATTTCTCAGATGTCTCAAAGAGTTCAGCCATGAAGGAGAAAAGAGGTAAAGGATAACAATGATGGAAGGTTGGTCTTTTGAACTGTGAAGAGACATGGTGTGTTTGAGTCATCAGAAAAGTGGCCAGGGGACAGGAAGAAATTGAGGATAAATGAAGGGGAGAGGATGATGGAAGAGACAGTCTGCTAGAGAAAAAGGGACGGAATGGGAACAAGGGTGGAAGAATCCATTGCTTCTTAAAGATACAGAAATAGTGTTTATGATCTCTATGGGAAAGACAATTGAAGCTGGGTGTTGAGTGTATTCATATAATTTTAGTGCTGGGAGGAATAAAGAGCTCATCTAATAATTGTAATAACACTTTAAGATTTAGGAAGTACTTTACATCCATTACCCTCATTTAATCCTCGAAAACCCCAAGAAATAGGTAATGCAGATATTATTATCCTCATTTTACTGATGAGGTTTTAAGCAGTTAAGTGGGCTTAGCTTTGGGGTTAGAAACAAGTTTTAAACCTTGATCTTCCTGCTATTGCTAGCCCAGTGCTCTATCTGCTACACTACAGGGCTCCTTCTAATCCAATCTTCTAATTTTCTGTTATTCCTTAATAGGAATCTTAAACTCTACATGGGTCCATTTTTTCACAAGTCTTTTGCATTTGTTACCAACACTCCCAAAAGTTGATCCCATTTTTCAGTCTATCTATCTGATTCCTAGAGAGCTGCTCATACTTGGAGTTTGTAGTCCTTCCATAGTTTGTGCTTAATTTAGAAGGACAGAATCATAGAATGTCAGAACTGAAGAAGACCATTATAGGGTCATCTTATTTAACTAATTCATTTGTATTTTAGAATGTGATTATGCTGATCATTTTCTATTGTATTTTTTTTATAGTAAATACAAACCTTCAAACTCATTCATAGTTTCCAAAGTAACAGGTAAGCCTTTTGCTGAGATATAATAATTTTTCTATTTATTTATATTTAAATAATATTTATATTTATATAACCCTTTGTATTTATTTATTTATAAATAATATTTATTATTATTTATTTATATTTATATAACCCTTTAAGAATTTCATAATATTTTACAGATGTCACCTCATTTGTTCTTCAAAACAATCCTGGGAGGGAGTTGCTATTGTTATCCACATTTTACTGCTGAGTACACTGAGGAAGACTTCAGTTAAATGACTTATCTAGGTTCACACAGCTAATAAATGTCTGTGATTAGATTTAAACTTGGGGTCTTCCTCATTTCAATTCCAGCCATCTACCCACTGCTTAAGCAAAATTAACAAAAGCTAATTTAAATTTCTAGTGGAAAATCCCTCAAGGGACTTTGCTTTTACTATTCTCCTCCGCCAATGGAACCCTCCTTTGTGACAAAGAAGTCCAGTTATAATTTTCACATTAGCATCCTTTGCACATAAAAAAGTGCTTTAAAATGCTTATTCTATTGAGTGTACTATTAGTCTGGAGTCAGAATTTAGCATTAGTTACTTCCAAGCTATGAAAAGTTAGAGGGATCACATCCCTACAAGGATAGAATTTCCCTATCTACAAATGGTAAATGTACCTGTTTTGCATATTAACTATTCAAAGAGCATTGGAACAGGAAAGGCTATTAGAGATTTTCTAATCTCTGCCCTGGAGCAGCCAAGGGAACAGTGGATAGAGCACCATGCTTGGAGTCAAGATGATTTCAAATCCAGTCTGTGGCAGTTACTAGCTATGTGATCCTGGGCATATCATTAGCCTGGCTTACCTCAGTTTCCTCCCCTGTAAAATGAGTTAGAGAAGACAATGGCAAACCTCCTGTATCTTTGTCAATAACATACCAAATAGGATCACAGCAGGTTGGTTATGAATAAACAACAACAAATTCATGCTCCTGATTGTCCCATTTTCCATTGTGTTTGTTCCCACAGTGCAAGACCTGGATTGTTATAGCACGGTTGCTGAGCTATGTCAATTTGAGAAGCCAATGAAACATTGCCCAAGGTAATGGTTGTACCTGGGGAAATGATTCGGTGTCCAAGATTATGCCTTTGACAGTTGGTTTCTGATTCTGTCTCTATCTCTGTCTCTTTCTATAATATACACACACTTTCTCTTTCTCTCTCTCTCTCTCTCTCACTTTCTCTGTCTCTCCCTCTTTCTTTCTCTCTCTCTCTACACACACACACACACACACACACACACACACGTAGGATTTTCATAATCATAAACTATTAGAATTTACACAATGATTTATGATAGTTTTTCAATGAAATCATAGAGAAAAAATGAATTGTCTCTTTTACTGTAATGTTTATATATATATATATATATATATATATTATATATATATATATATATATATATATATATATATATATTTGTTGAGTCTAAATTGTTTATTTGAGAGGTAAGTGATGAGGGGGAGGGTCAGTTTTCATTTTCCCAAAAACATTGTAATACATGATTCTTTTTTTTTCTTTTTTTTATTCTTTAAATAACTTTTTATTGACAGAACCCATGCCAGGACAACATTATCCCTTGCACTCACTTTTGTTCCGATTTTTCCCCTCCCTCCCTTCACCCCTTCCCCCAGATGGCAAGCAGTACTTTACATGTTGAATAGGTTACAGTATCTCCTAGATACAATATATGTGTGCAGAACCAAACAGTTCTCTTGTTGCACAGGGAGAATTGAATTCAGAAGGTATAAATAACCCGGGAGGAAAAACATAAATGCAAGCAGTTTATATTCATTTCCCAGTGTTCTTTCTTTGGGTGTAGCTGCTTCTGTCCATCCTTGATCAATTGAAACTGAATTAGCTCTCTTTATCAAAGAGATCCACTTCCATCAGAATACATCCTCAAACAGTATCATTGTTGAGGTATATAATGATCTCCTGGTTCTGCTCATTTCACTTAGCATCAGTTCATGTAAGTCTCGCCAGTCCTCTCTGTATTCATCCCACTGGTCATTCCTTACAGAACAATAATATTCCATAACATTCATATACCACAATTTACCCAGCCGTTCTCTAATTGATGGGCATCCCTTCATTTTCCAGCTTCTAGCACTACAAACAGGGCTGCCACAAACATTTTGGCACATACAGGTCCCTTTCCCTTCTTTAGTATCTCTTTGGGGTATAAGCCCAGTAGAAACACTGCTGGATCAAAGAGTATGCACAGTTTGATAACTTTTTGAGCATAGTTCCAAATTGCTCTCCAGAATGGCTGGATGTGTTCACAATTCCACCAACAATGATGATACATGATTCTTAAATCACTTTAAATTTTATTGATATTTTTAAAAAATTGTTGTTACTTTACTGCCACTAATGTCCTCCAATAGAACCTTCCTTGTGACAAAGAAGTCCAGTTACAACTTTCAGATTAGCATTTGCTCAGAAATTTTGGGAATTAGTTTTAATATAGACTTATTTACAGACTTTTTTTTAGTTAGGAGAAATCGCTTTGTCCCAACCTCCCATTTTATAAATGAGGACATTGGAGTTTAGAGAAAAAGAAGTAACTTGTTCAAGTTTCCACAATGGCCAATGTCAGTGAGGAGAATTCTGGTTTCCTGCTTCTTAGTTCAGTACCCTTCCCAGCACTGGACCAGGAGTCGGGAGACACCTTGATTTAAATTGCACTTCCAGCTGTTAATAGTTATAGCCCCATGGAGGAGACACAACTTCTCTAACCCAACCTATAAAACAGAGATGATAATGCCTTGTGGCACTTAATTTAGAGAATAGCTAATGATTGCAACCAGGATTATGTATGTAAAATACTCTGTAAACTTTCAAATAATATACAGACATCAGCTTTTTTGAAACCGGATGATGAATTCTTATATGTCATTAATTGACTCAAAGTCCATTAGGTAAAGGATCAGTATTTGAAATGCATTGAAGTTTTAAAATGGGCATTTCTTTAGCCCCTCTTTCATAAATGTACTCCCAGAATCCATGGTAAAAGGACTTGAGATGCCAAATCAATGTCAGGTAGGGTCCCAATAGTTAGGGTCATCCAAATACATGATGTATGCCATCTGGGGACAACATCCATCTAAACTGTGTAAGGTGAATGTCTTATCTAATTTCTCAAGCCTAATCCTGTCTTCTGAGATGATCTAGATTACAGGGGTCCTCAAACTATGACCCGAGGGCCATATGTGGCATCTGAGGATGATTATCCGCCTCACCCAGGGCTATGAAGTTTCTTTATTTAAAGGCCCACAAAACAAAGTTTTTGTTTTTACTATAGTCCGGCCCTCCAACAGTCTGAGGGACAGTGAATTGGCCTCCTATTTAAAAAGTTTGAGGACCCCTGGCTAGAAGAAGGAATGTCCCTCACCATCACTGGCAACTACATAGGAGTGGGAGGAAGGAAGGGAAAATATATTTCTCCTCTTTGAAGTTGGCTCGATTTCCTTCTATAAAAGAGAACAAGATGCAAAATTTATAGCAATAATTTTATTACATGTATTTATTATAATGTAGAGAAATGTGCTGGGCTGTGGGAAGATCTGAATTTATATGAGAGTTAGTTCTTTCCCTCACAGATCTCGCAATTTAATTGGAGGAAAAAGTACCAGTGCTGCCAAGCTCATTAGAGTCACCAAAAAAGGTTTTTTTAAAAGTCCCAGGGAGATGGAGAATGTGAAAAAGAAATGTAGGTGGATTGAGGAGTTCTCAGAATCTATTTTGGTTTTATCTGGTTGTTTAATGTGAAGAGTAAAGGTTTCATATTGTTGTTTCAGAATTCGTTGTCCAGCACACTGTAAGAATGAACCATCATACTGGGCTCCGGTGTATGGGACCAACATTTATGCAGATGTGAGTATGTTGGCAGTTTCAGTAAAAGACATGATCTCAAAGTCCTCGAAGTCTTCATATACTAGGTTTCAATGTCCGAGAATCAGGAAACCTGGGTCTGAATTTTAGCTACGTTGGGAGATAATTGCATAATCTAAGCCCTTGTACTTCCTTGGTTCGGACTTCAATTTCTCTACTTTTAGAGTTGAAAGGCTACATGGTAGAGGGGGTCCAGTACTGGATTTGGAGTGTGAAAGACTGGAGTACAAATCTCATCACAGACACTTACTAATTGTGACCCTGAGCAAGACATTAATACCTGTGGGTCTCAGTTTCTTCATTTGTAAAAGAGGGCTGGACTGAATGACCTCTGTGACACTTTTCTGCTTGAAATCTAGGATCTTATGATTATTTTCAACTTTACTTGATTAATTAGATGCTTATAGAAGTCTGCATCAGTTCATACAGTAATTAGGCTGAATTTTTCTAAGTCAATTCTGCTTTTCCATTGCCTTATATCTTGTCATTCCACTTTTTTTCTTAATTCCTCAAGACATTTTCACTGGCTGCATTTTCTAGTGTGCTAGATTTATTTTCCTTGATCATGGACCCCTGGTAAAGCAGCTAAATTTATAAGGAAGCTCATTGTTCACCCAAGATTCCTGGGGTGAGACTTATAGTAACAAGAAGAATTTTTAAAGTTAGGCTTTTAAAATATATTTCAGGATCGTTATGAAGACCAAATAAGATAGTATTTGTAAGATGAATTTTCGTAAACCTTTAAACATTATATAAATGCTAGATATTCTAGAATCATGACTCATCACCACATTGATTAGCATTAAGTCCTTCCAGAATTGTTTGTTTTTACAATGTCATTGCTACAATAGAAATAGTTCTGCTGGTTCTGCTCATTTCACTTTGCATCAGTTCATGTAAGTCTTTGATATTTCTGACAGAACAATAGTATTCTATTGCATTTTGTAAACTGTGATTTGTTTAGCCTTTCCCTAGTGGAGAATACTTTGTAAACCTTTAAGTGCTGTGGATATAAAAGTATCTGTTCTTCCCAGTTCAGTGGTTGTCAGCTACAGCAGGTATTGGGGATGATATGCAGGTTCCCTGTCTCTAAAGCCAGATGTGCCCTGAAGTCCCAGCACTTACAACAAGCCATTTCAATATGTGCTTTGGCAGAGCTGTCCATCCCTGGGCCTATGACAAAAATGTAATTGTAGGTTAAATATTAAATAAAACAAAACTCCTAGACACCAGGGGTTGTTTAGGAAAGTGGAGTAGGGAAGGTTACTTAATAGCGCTATAGAATCTCTTCCCAAAGAAATTTCTAAGAATGGGATAAAGA